>NC_071527.1:2616181-2929858 GCF_027887155.1 Malaclemys terrapin pileata | reverse complement strand
GGGTTAACATGCTCTGGGGGGGCCGTCCTGGCTCCCCTGCCTGGCTTTGACCCTCCTGGTGCCCCCCCCCCCCCAGCTCTTCGACCTGGAGGACAGGCGCCGGCAGCGCATGGCTGATCTGGCCTCGCTGATCCAGGCCACCTACCGCGGCTGGAGGTGCCGCACTCACTACCAGCAGATGCGCAAAAGCCAGATTGTCATCTCGGCCTGGTTCCGGGGACAGGCGGTAACTCCCCCCCCACCCCCGTCTCCTCCCGCTTCCCCTCAGCCCCGGGGGGGGCCCTCAGCTTGGCTGCTCTCCCCTCCTCCCACCTGCGCTGGATCGGGGCCCCTCCCTGACCCGGACGGGAGTTTGCTCATGCAAACGCCGCTTCCCGAGGGGAATTTCTTAGGTGTGTTACCCGGCCCGGATCAGGGCCCCATTGCGCCCAGACACGGAGGGAGGGACGCAAGCCAGGCCCTGCCCCACGGCGCGGATGTGGGACGGAGGATCGTCCCCTTGCCCAAAGTCTGCGGCCGAGCCGAGAATAGGACCCAGGCGTCCGGGATCCCTGCCTTAGACCGTCCTGCCCCTTGAACCCTCCGTTCGGACGCAGGGCTGCTCCGGGAGGGTGGGGGGGGGCGTGCAAACCCACCAGGATGGGCCCCGGGGGAAAGGTCTTCAGGGCCCCCAGAGTCCGGCTGCGGGGAGCCTTGCCCGGCCCTCACTGGCATCTCAACCTAGTCAGCGCCACGTGAGTTCCCCGCCCCGCCCACTGTCAGTTTCCCCCACGCCCGCCGTCGCCCGTTCACACCCGGACTTTTCCCTTTGCAGCAAAAGAAGCGGTTCGAGCAGATGAAGAGGTCGACGTTGCTGATCCAGGCCTGGGTCCGGGGATGGAAGGTGAGGGGGCAGTGCCTCCCGGAGGGCCCCTCTCCCCAGCCAGCGTCTCTCCGGGCCGCCAGCCCACGGGCCCTGCAGGCGCTCGTGGGGGACGAGCCGTCGGAAAGGCGCCGGGGCCCGGTGGGCAGCGGGCGTTTGGCCGGCGTGAGGGAGGCACCGAGGTTTGGCCCTGCGTGGTGGAAACGTTCACCGGGGATCTTCGCGGGCCGAGTGGGACGTGGGTGCTCGGCGCTCTTGGGGTGGCCAGGGTGGGGGGCAGGGGCCCGAGAGAGGGGTGGGCGGGGGGCAGATTGGTACCAGAGCCCCGGTAAGAGGCAGGCTGCATTGGACTGACCCCAGGGGGGCTGTGATGCCGGGGGGATACGGCCTCGCCGGAGCACACCGCCCCCTACAGGATCCTGGCCAGTGCCCCGCCCGAGTCGCTCCTCCCGTGGCCGGGCTCCTTGGAGTCTCTCGCTCTGTCTCTCCGCGTCCGTCTGTCCTTCCTCCTCCTCCTCCTCCTCCTCAGGGCTCCGGCGGGGCTCTGACCTCTCGCCCTTCCCTCTCCGCAGTCTCGCAGGCTCCTGCGGGAGCTGAAGCACCAGCAACTCCTCAGCCACGCCGCGGCCACTATTTCTGCCTACTGGAAAGGGTACAAGGTAACAGCAGCCCAGGCACCGGCCCGGCGCCCCGCTGGGGCCTCTGTGCCGTGGCTTCCGGTCAGCCTCTGCCCACGTCTGCCCTGCGGCCGGGCCTCACCTCCCCGCTCAGGGCGCGGCCGGGGAGCCGTCCGGCACCCAGTGCCCAGTTTAACGCGTGCTCGGCCCTTGACTCGATACCGGGCCCAATGCCAGGCACTTTCCCTGCCAGCTGGTCTGCGCCTGCCTCTCTCGCGCTGTCCCGGGCCTGTCCTGTCTTTCCGCCCTGGCCCCCTGTGGGGTTGGGGGCCGCTTGTCTTCTTCGCTCCCTGCCCCGCTCCAGAGCCCGGCCCCGGCTGGGACGGGGGCTCTCCGGGGATGGTCTGGGGCAGCCGGGGAGGGAGCGCGGAGCCCAGGAGAAAAGCGAGTGGGGTTAGCCAGGAGAGAGGCAGGTTCCCCCCGTCGCCTGGCCCGTCTCACGCCCCGGCCCGCCACGGGGCTGCTCACGGGGACGTCTCCCTTTGCAGACGCGGAAGCAATACAAGAAATATTTCCGCTCTGGGGCATCCGCCACCCTGGCCAATTTCATCTACAGGAGACTGGTGAGTCGGGGCCGCCCAGGGCTGAGGGAAGGGACAACGGGCTGGAAATCTTCAAAAGTGGGCGCTGAACCGCTTAAGGGACTGGGTCATGGGGCCTTTCCCCTCTAGGGGGCACTGGCTCCCATCCGGCCCCAAGGCGTGGGACTGGCTGGCTCAGGGGGGCAGGGAATGGGGCAGGGGCCTGTCCCCTCTAGGGGGCGCTGGCTCCGATCTGGCCCCAGGGTGGGGGACTGGCTGGCTCGGGGGGCTGGGAATGGGGCACGGGGCCTGTCCCCTCTAGGGGGCGCTGGCTCCGATCCGGCCCCAGGGTGGGGGACTGGCTGGCTCGGGGGGCTGGGAATGGGGCACGGGGCCTGTCCCCTCTAGGGGGCGCTGGCTCGAATCCGGCCCTAGGATGGGGACTGGCTGGCTCACGGGGTGCGGGTGGGAATGGGACCCGGGGCCTTTCCCAGTTGGGTTTTTAAAAGGTCCACGCTAGGTTTTGTAAGACTCCAGAACCATTTTCAAACCTCTCGAGCCGGCGCTCGCCCTCTGGGGCGCTCTCGCCCCCGCGTTGGACTCTAACCCATTAGAAGGCATTCCCGCTCTAGAACCTCGTCGTTTGCAGTCTAGAACGTTCTGCATTTTCACCCCCTGTGTTTTCTGCTCCCCGTCGCCCAAAGCTGCAAAAGTTTTTCCTGGGGCTGCGCAACAACCTCCCCCCCCTGGTAGTGACGGATCGCAGCTGGCCCGCCGCCCCCTACAAGTTCCTGGCAAACACCAACGAGGAACTGAAGAAAATATTCTACCCCTGGAAGGTCTGTCGGAGGAGAGGCCAAACCCCAGGCCTGGCTGCTTATTCCCTGGCTGTCACCGCGGGGAGAGGGGGAGGGTCTGAACCCCAACTTCCAACATGCTGCCTCCCTCCGTTCCCTCCTGGCACTTTTCTTACCTTCCCCTCCGAACGATTCGCCCCAGAGGCGGCTGCATTGCAGTGCCGGGGAAGGGAATCCTCTGCAGTGTTGCTCTGTAGCTGGTACCAACAGCTGAAGTGTCCCACCCTAGAGATGGCTGCATGGCAGGGCTGGGTGACCAGGCCCCGTTCAGCAACTTCCCCCTCCCGCTCCGGCGCTGGCTGCGTGGCTGTCCGTCAGCTGCCACGTCCCAATTCCAGAGGTGGCTGCATTTTAGTGGCAGGCGACGCGACCTCTGTAGTTCCACGCCCCTCCCCGCCTCCCTCTGGGTTTTCTTGGCGCACCTGCCCAGCGTGTGATAAATGACAACGGCCCCATCGGCCCCTCTCTGCTCCTGGCCGGGGATCGGCCCGCTGTGATTCCCCACGGCCGTCTCCCTTATTCACCTCCCCTAGGGTCCCGGTGGGCGGTCCCCCCTTTGCCCTCTCTGCAGGCGGGATCTGGGGTCTGGCCCTGACCCGACTTTCTCCTCCCCTCGCAGTGTAAGAAGTATCGGGACCGGCTGACCCCGCAGAGGAAAGCTCTCCTGCAGGACAAGCTGTGTGCCAGCGAGCTCTTCAAAGACAAGAAGACCCTGTATACCAAGAGGTTAGCATGGGGCGGGGCGGGGCTCAGTCCTCCAGTGGAGGGGGGGCTCAGTCCTCCAGTGGGGGGGCTTGGTCCTCCAGGGGGGGATTCGGTCCTCCAGTGCGGGCTCCCAATCCCAGAGTGGGGGCAGGGCAGCAGGACTTTTGCTCGTGAATTAAAGCGAGGGGTGGGCAGGGCAGGCGGGCGGCTCATGGGTCCCGCGTGGTCTCTTCCAGCCTCCAGCAGTCGTTCCAGGGCGAGTACCTGGGTCTCCAGAAGAACCCCAAGTACCGGGCGCTCCACACCGCGGCCGAGGGCAAACTGGTCCTGGCCGACACCGTGCGAAAAGTCAACCGGGCCAACGGCAAGGTGGGGCGGCCCCTCCCCTCCCCAGGCCGAAGGGCTTCCTGCTGTCTCCTCTGCCGGCCCGCTGCAGCGAGGTCTCCCCGGCACACTTCTCTGCTGCCCCCCAACTCGCTCTGTGGGTCGCCCCGGTGTCCCCAGGCCCGGCTGCTCCCCGTCCCCCTCTCCAGGCATGGGGATAATAAATCCTCGCCCTTCGCTAGCGCATTTCACCCAGAGATCTCCAAGCGCGCCCCAAAGGAGGTCAGTCTCGTTGTTCCCCTTTTATAGGGGGGAAGCGGAGGCTCTGAGCGGGGCAGTGACTTGCCCGAGGTTACCCCGGCCAGAGCTGGGAACAGAGCCCAGGCCTCCTGTGTGCCCGTCCTGGGCACTCCCCTCTCAGCCACGCTGCTTGGGATTGGGCCCCGATGGGCCGGGCTGTGCACCCGAGCCAAGCGCCTGGAGCTCGCCCTGTGCTGATGCCTCTCCCGGGACTCGGTGTCTTGGCCCCTTTGGGGTTTACTGAGGTGCAGGTTGGGGGGTATCGGCCCAACCCCCCCCCCATGTGTCTGGCAGCCCCCGCCCGCCCTCACCATCCCACCGGCTCCTTTGTAGGCCGTTCCCCGGCTCTTCCTGCTCACCAAGAATCACATCATCCTGGCCGACCCCAAGGCCGCCCAGCCCAAAACCGTGGTCAGCCTGAGCGACATCCGGAGCGTCTCGGTCACCCGCTTCTCCGACGGCTTCTTCGTCTTGCACCTCAGTGAGGTACGGCCCGGAGGGGCGGGGGGGCGACGGGGCACAAGGGGTGCTGTGGGCGAAGGGCCAGCGCCCGTGGCTGCCCGGGACCCCCATGGGCTCTTGGGAAAGGATTTTCCAGCGGGGGGGGAGGCTGTGCGTGACCCCTTTTCCCACAGCTCGTGGGCGGACAGCGGGCGTCACTCATCGTCCTGCCGCGCCACGTGGGCCCCCTACCGCGTCAGTCCCGGGGTGTCAGTCGGTGCCACCGTCCCGGCCTCGCTGCAGTGCTGCGCCGGGAGCAGCATGTCCCGCCGGTCCGGGGCTGCCAGCGGTGTGGGGAGGTGGCTGGAGGCCCCCCGCCTCCACCCGCAGCGAGCTGAAGTGTGGGGGGGCCGTCCCTGTGTTTGCTCCGCCCCCTTAGACCTCCACAGTGGGCGCCAAGGGGGACTTCCTCCTCGTCAGCGACCACCTGATCGAGCTCATCACCAAGCTCCACCAGACGCTGCTGGAGACCACCGCCAAGACCCTCAACCTCCAAGTGGCTGATGAGTAAGGGCAGGGATTGGCCAGAAGGGTGGGTGGGCGGAGCCTGAGCTGGGTGTGAGGGGAAGAGGAGGCTTCTGATTGGGCTGATGGGCATGACTGTCACCTAGGCGTGTGATGGTCTCTGTCGCCCTCTGGTGGCTTTTGCCTGGAAGAGGATAAGAGTCTGTTACCGCTGCTGGCTGAGGGACCCAATCCTCTAGCTCCAGTGGGTTGGAGGCTCGTCCTTCTAGCGCAATGGGGGTTCGAATCCTGCTGCCGGCCCAAGCAGGGTCCCGGCCACCGTGCGAGCGTTTAGCAATGGCCAGGGCAGGCCGGTCTCTGAGTGGCAGCCGTGGCAACCCAGCACCGCTTGCACCTCCGGCTTTTTCCCCAGCCTGGGGCGGCGTGTTGGGCATCCCTGGGGGGTAGGGAGGGGTGGGGCCGCGCCAGGGATCAGGGCTGATCTCAGAGCGCCCGGGGGTCCGTGCAGGTTCTCCACACAGTTCGGCAAGAGCAGCGTCGCCATCCGGATCGTGGAGACGGCCGAGAAGAACAGGGTGGCGCCCGTCTGCAAAAAGAAAGGCAGTCACAAGATGGAGATCCTGGTGCACTGAGGCCCCAGGACGCCTGCCGTGCCACGGGGCGGGGATGGCTGGGAAGCCGCCGTGCCAGCAGCTGAGACCCTGGCGCTCGAGGCCCCATGGCAGGGCGCGATCCCGCCCGGCTGGGGGCACAGACCTTTCTCCTTCCGCTCTGATCCCTGCCAGTCTCTCGGCAAACCCAGGCAGCCCAAGGCCAGGCTCGTGCCCGGCTGGTGAGAGCCCTTCCCTTTCCGTGCCGGGGGGGGAAAGGTCTTCGCTCGAGGCCGGCTCCCTGCTCTCGGGTGGGGATCGGTGCAAATAACATTAAATATCCGAGCAAGTCAGACCGGTTCTGCCGCCTGTCGCCGTTATGTGTGTTACGGTCGCGCCAGCCCCCGAGCTCGGGGCCCCGCTGTGCCAGGCGCTGCTCAGACCCCCGGGGAGACCAGCCTCTCCCCAAGGGGCTCCCGGAAATGTCCCCGTTTTACAGCCCACGGGTCACTCGGGACACTCGTGGTGCAGCAGGGGATTGAACCCTGGGATCCCATTAATCAGACACCAGGGTAACGGGGCACAGACGCCACCGGCCTCGGCCGAGGAGCAGAGATGCCGGCGATGGGGCCGGACCAGCTCCAGGAATAGCAGAGGGGCACTGGCGCCATCCCCGCTGCTGCCTCTTCTCTGCCGTCCCGGCTTTCTTTTTCCAAGCCAGCAGGTGGAGCAGTTGGCACGGCCCATCTCAAGCCGTGCCATGGGGCGTAGACACCCCACTTAGGAGCCGGGGGCTCATTGGGCCGGGAGCTTGGGTTCCATTCCTGGCTCTGGGCGCAGGGGTCTATTGGGTTAGCGCGGCGGGGCTGGGTGCCAGGACTCCTGGGTTCTATTCTAGGAGAGGAGGGAGGGGAGGGGGGGGTCTAGTGGTTCCGAGCGGGGAGACTTGGGAACTGAGACTCTGATCAAATCTCATCCGCTCTCTGCCTCAGTTTCCCCCTCTGCACACCAGGGATGATAATCCTACCATGTGAGGGAGGGGAATGAAACTTTGCACGCTGCTGTGAGATATTGAAGGGTGGGGGCCTGGGGGCCACAGGCACCCCTGGGTGTTGCAACCAGCAGAGAAGACCCCAAAGGGTGAGTGATCATCCAGTGATGGCCAGTGTGTCCCTATCAAAACTATCTAGGGGCTTGGTTTCCCCAGCTGCAGCTGGCCTCGTCGAGCGCGGGGCGTCTCCTTGGGGAAGGCTGCATCCGAGGGGTTTGCTAGCTCTGATTATTACGGCAGTGTGCAGAAGACCCGGGTCATGCCGCGCCAGGTGCTGTACAGGGCCCTAGTCTCAAAGCACATGGGAGCTACATAGGAAAGGGGTGGGAGGGGAAACCGAGGCCCAGAGTGGGGCAGGAAGTGGCCACGGTGGAGCTGGGACTTGAAGCCAGGGGTCTGGTGTCCCCCCAGATCCTCCCCCTGCCCCATATCCCTGCCCGGCCTCAGGCCCGGAGCCCCAGAGAACCAGGCCCATGGTCAGGCGCGTGGGTTGCGAGCCGGGGCCAGGGGCCGCTCTGGCTGGTCGCAGCACATTGAGGGTGACAGCCGGGCTGTCAGGCTGAGTTAGGCGACAGAGTGTGGATGGGTTGTGAGGGCCGGGGGGGCTGCAGCCACCAGCGGAGATAATTTGATGGCGGGTTTCTCAGGGCGGGCGTGGGGAGGGTCCTGGCTCCAGCGTGGCAGGGCTGAGTCACCGGCGTGTCGAGCGCCAGCCTATGGGCAGTGCAGGGCCGAGTGCTGTGGGACTGGAGGGGCAGCAGCTTCTCCCTCAATCCTTCCTCTTCCCTCGGTTCTCTGCCTGCCTCTCCCGGGAGGTGAACGACCTCGTCTCCGCCCCCCCCTGTGCCAGCATCAGCCCTGCCAGGAGAGACCCCCCCTCCCAGCCCATGGGAATGTGGGGGCCACAGCACCAGGCTCCCCTCCCTTGGGGGGGCCCTCCGTGACCACAGCACCCGGGCGCCGACAGAGAGACTTCAGCCCTCTGCAGGTGGCTGTTGCGCTGGGTGCAGGGGCAGGTTGGGTGCCAGCCGAGTAATGGGCATTGCCGGTGGCACACGCCAGCGCTTCCAGCCCCAAGACCTTGGTCTGAAGAGCCCTGTGTCCAAACCACAGCCAGGGGTGGCTCTGGGTGTAGCCTCCCCCACCGCCTGGACCCTGGGGCATGGCTAGGGGGCTGCATTGCCCGGCGTTGGGAAGGAGGAGGGGGCATTGGGGGGGTGCTGTCTCCCACAGGTGGGGGATCTTGGGTGTAGAGGCATCTCAAAGTCCCTGTTGCCCTAGGTGGTCGGGGTCTCCGGCCCTGGGCTAACAAAGGCGCCTGGTCTCTCCCGTGCCCACCTGTCGTGTCCCAGCAGCGGTGCAAGGTTGTTGCCAGAGCGCCGTGCACGCCCTCCCTGACCAGCAGGGGCCGCTGCAGCAGCCTCCTCTCCTGAGCCTGGGGCCCGGGGCGCTCGCGGGCGGCACCAGCACCTGGCTTCCAAGCCAGGACCTGGAGTTCTGCCCGCGGCTCTGGCACAGCTGCGCCCCCTCCCCTCCCGGCGCCCCCGGAGCCAAAGCCCCGTGCAGACGCAAATGCCAGTGCAATTAGGCTCTGTAATTACAGGCCAGCAGCTGGAGCCCTGGCGCAGACACCTGCCCGCTGCGGCGCGGCCAACCAATGGGGGAGCCGGGCAGTGGGGCGCAGCTATCTGCCGGGGCCAGCTTCACGTGCCAGCGAGGGTCCCAGCTCCCCACAGGGCGGGGGGGCCGGCTTGGCCAGCCCCTGGCACCCAATCAGGCCAGAGCTGTATGTGTGTGTGTGTGGCAGCTGAGGCTGGGGGGGAGCGGGATACGTGAGGGGTGTCCCTGCAGGACTGATGATGGGGTGGCTGATCTCATGCCCCTTCTGTTGCCTTCGCGTCCTCTCCCCCGGCACGTTTGGGAGAGGAGCAGGGAGCCAAGGGCAAATCTGTACCACCCCAACTCAAGAGGGAAACGTGACCCCTCCACACTTGTGGGGTGCCAGGGGCGGGTCAGTGCGGGGAACGTCCCTTCTGCAACAGCCCCCCCCGGCCCCGGCGTCACGACATGGTTTCGTTCCCCGTCAAAAGGAGACATTGAGATTCCTCATGGGATGGACACACCGCGGGGGGGAACCCTCCGGCGCCGCTGGATTTTGCTGCGCTGACATCCTGGCACGATCGGCCACCCACGGGCAGGCTGGCATGTTGGAAATCCGTGGGCCTGGCCCCCGAAGAAAATGACCTCGAGCAGCGCCGACTTCCCCCCGCCAGTGAGAGCCTGGGTGCTGAACCTGGGCTTGGCGGCGAGCCGGTGGCATTTTCCCCACAGCCTGGCCCTTTAAGGGCCAGTTAGCCCCGTCCTGCTACACCTGTACAAGGTGCAGGACTTAAACGGGGGGGCAGCTGGGACGTGGCTGGAGAGGAGCATGGAGGGACTGTTCCTGGGGTCTGGCCCGGAGCTAGCTAAAGCCAGGAGGCCGAAGCGCCCAGGCACGGGGAGGTGTTGATGAAGGAGCCGGAGAGCTAGGTGGGTAGCCTGGCCCGGCTGATCGGTGGCCGGGCCCGCTGGTTCGGCTGGGAGCCAGGCCCCAAGGAAGGGTGATGTCTCTGGCACGTATGTTTGGACGTTTTGGGAGTGGGGTGAAGGGCCTCCCCTCCCTAGGGAAAACAATGAGGATCCTTGTGGCACCTTAGAGACTAACATAAGCTTTCGTGGGCTACAGCCCACTTCATCGGATGCATGGAGTGAAAAATCCAGGGGCAGGTATAAATACATGAAAGGAGGGGGGTTGCTTTACCAAGTGGGAGGTCAGTCTAATGAGATAAATCAAGGGGCTGAAGGCTTTAACATGGCGGGGGGGGGAGGGAGGCCCCGCTCACCGCCATGGCGGGCGAAGGCTGAAGAACGTGGTGGGGAAACTGAGGCAGGGCACTGCAACACTGGGTCGCGCTGCCAGGGGGCGCTGTGGGACGGTGAGCTTTGTAACAGGCTGTTAAAAGCTCTTTCGGGTGATTCTTCTGTTCTCCCGTCCCTGCTCTTGCGCCAGCTTGAAGCCCCGTTTATCCCCTCCCCTGTAGGCTGGGTCTGCACTCAGCTTCCTATAGCCCCTGGGCCCCCAATGCTGGGAGCGGGGCTGGTGCACCAGTGGAGGCGGGGTTCACGTCCACCCCAGAGCAGCCTTACCCCGAGTGACAGGCCCTGCCTCCCAGCTGGGCCTTGGCGGGGGGTGGCGGGGACGGATGTCTATTGTGTTTGGCGCAGGGGGGCGTGCGCAGCGTCTCTGTTAATAGCACGTTGGGAACCGCTCGGCTGGGACGCGCCCGTCGCATGATCGCTCAAAGGACAGCGGTACCCAGCTCTGCCCCACGTGGGCTGGGGGGCTGCAAAGACCCACGTTAACCCCTCCTGGGCTGCCCGTGTCCTGCTTGGCTTTTCCCTCCTCTTCTAGGCCCACTGGTGGTGGCTGCTGCCTGGCAAGAAGTTGTTACTGCTCGTGTACCAGGCCCCGTTCCCTGCCAGGACTGTGGGTACCCTAAAAACCCCTGGACCCAGAGAGGGCGTCGGGAGACCTGAATTTCTAGCCCTAGCTCCATCGCTGACCTTGGACAAGTCCCCCTGTAGGGGGGCGGCTTCTCTAACTGCGCTGTTCCCCTCAACTTCAGCTGGGCACCGGGGGGGAGGGGAAATCTCACCCCCAAATCACCCTGCCTCAGTTTCCCCATCCATACAATGGTGGTGGTGGTGGGGAGTTATGCCCAGAGGAGCTAGTGGCTTGCAATGAGGAGGTCTCCGGTGGGTGAATCGCGGATCTGCCGGGGAAATTCTGCAGGAAGGGGTCCCTCGGCCCATTGTCCCAGCGGGACGTGGTCAGTCTGTGTGCCAGGCTCTGGAGAGAGACTGAGGCCAGGCAGCCGCTTCTGGGGACAGGGTGTCTGGTCCCAGGCCGGTTTCGGTGTGAAGGGGCCTGCCTCAAATCTGTTGCCGTCCCCGTTCTAGGAAGTGGGGCGTCTGGACAGCTTGTCAGTAAATAAACCGCTCACAAAATCCCCCCGGGCTGCGCCATCGGGTCCCGCTCCGAAGGGAGACATTAATCTGCCAGGTCCTGAAAAATCTGGAGCTGTGGTTTGTCCGCGAGTGGGCGTGGGTTCGAATCCCTCTTGCTCTGGCCGGGGAGCAGCTGAGAGAGAACCAGCCGTTGGGGCGAGTCCCTGCGCACGTTGGAAAGAGCTCGGATGTGCCGTTAGAAGAGCGCCGGCCGTGGGATCCGTGAGGCTCCAATGGACACCAGCGAGCACTGGCAGAACCCGGAGGCCTGGTGGAGGGGGCTGGTGAGTCATTCCCTTGCCGTGACCTGGCGGGAGGGGAAATCTCGTTACTCGGGAGAGCAAATTACTGGGTGAGCAGCGGGGGGTGGCGGGAATCATAATTTGTCTCGGTCTCTTTGTGTGGCGAAATGTCAGCAGGCCGGGAAGGTGCGAACGTGCCAGCGCCTCTGGCATTCTCAAGAGCTGCTGCTCGCACTGGTGTGAAAAGATCGGGGGGAACGGGGGGGCGTCTTCCGCTCCCAGCCGGTGCCGGGCGGGAGCCGTGAAAGGAAAACGTGGCAGGCTGGTCGGATTGAGCGGCTCCGGCACCACCAGAGCACCCCCAGGAGGTGTCGCAAAGGCCGGAGCCTCTAATGGCTAAGGCGAGCTAATGAATTCTGTGCTGGCCCCTCCATGTAACACCGCGGATCTTAGTGGCGAAGGCCCCAGGCTAGGGTTGCGTCAAGGTCGTTCCCGTCCCCACGCACACGGCTTCTGCCGTCAACCACCCCAAAGGATTATGGGATGGCCCCCTGGGAATCTTGGGAGTGGGGAAGGGGTTCTGAGGTTCCCAAAATCCCCCTCCAGATGTGTTCTCCCAGTCTGAGTCTGGAAACATCCCCCCCACCCCCACCCCACACATACTGTTCTAGCTGCCCCATAGCAAAGGTCTTGCCGCGGGTTGGGGGATCCCAGCTTTGGGGTTCTGGGTTCATTTATCTTGTGGCCATGAGTTCCGCAGGCTATCCCTGAGGGCTAAAGCAGAGCAGGACAGAAAGTGATTTGGCCAGGGTCGCGCAGGGTGCCCGTGGCAGAGTCAGGATTAGAACCCAGCCGTCCTGCATCCGCTGCCTTAACCAGCCTGCCTCACTCCCCACCCCGTCGCTCTACCTGCCGGCCTGGGCCCTGACGCCTGCAATCAGTTGCTGGTGAAAGATGATTGACAGCTGGTTAGGGACTGGAACTGCCCACCTTACCCCTGCTCCCCACCACTGTGCCCGGCAGGGTGAAACCGTCCTGCAGCCGGCTCCCCGCGGTGCTGCCAGTCACGGAGTCCCCGGGCGATGCTCTGGAACTGCTCCCCACAAAGCCAGTCAGGACTTTGGGGAGCCTCCTCTCCCTCGGAGCAGACTGTCTTCAGGGCAAGAAGCTCACACGGCTTCACCTCCTGGGTCTCTCCTGGGAGCATTCAGCATATGCCCCTCCGTGCGCTTCCCACAGCGAGTCCACCCAGGCGGGGTCCTGGGGAAGCCAAAGGGTTCTGCACCCCCACTTCGCAGTCAGACGTGACTCTCAGCCAGCCAGTAAAACAGAGGTTTATTAGATGACAGGAACACGGTCTAAAACAGAGCTTGTAGGTCCAGCGAACAGGACTCCTCGGCCGGGTCCATTCTGGGGTTCAGAGAGCCAGACACCCACGTCTGCTCTCACTCCTAGTCCCCAGGTAGCCCCAACTCTGAAAACCCCCTCCAGCCCCTCCTCCTGGCTTTGTCTCTTTCCTGGGCCAGGAGGTCACCTGATCTCTTTGTTCACCTTTAGCTATTTCCTTGGGGTGGGGGGGGAAGGGGCCCTGGCCATTTGTTGCCAGGGAGACAGAGTGTCAGTGATTTGTGCACACTGGCCTTTCCCCACCACCTAGAGACTTGGGCAATGCATAGGGGAAACTGAGGCACCCACACAGTATTCAGAGGAAACATTAAGAACAGTCCCACTTGGTCACACTGCCATCCCCAGGGCCTGGGTCACATGAGGCCAGGACGTCTCCTCCTGGCCCTTCTCTGTCTCATTTCCCACCGCAGCAATCTGGGCTCCGCATTGCTGGCGCTTCCCCAGTGAAGTGCGGTTCTTGTGCCAAAGCAATTTCTGGGAGATTGCAGCCGGCTGCCGGCGCGGCTCGGTCGCTGAGCTCTTCCCTCCCAGCTCCGGCTTCTTCAACTCCCCTGAAGGCAAGAAACTCCCTGGGGCTTTGCAAGGGTGCAGAATTTTGGGGGGGGCACCTCTGCTTCCCCCCCTCCGCATTGTCCCTCTACGCCGGAGCCAGAAGGCCCACCCTTGGGGAGAGGGTCTCCCCTTTCCAGCCAAGCCCCTGGGGGGGGGGGAGCTGAGATCTGCCATCGACAGCTGCAGTGGGGGCGGCTCGGCTGAGCCCCACCCAATTGGTTTTACGGGCCGCTGGAAGGTGAGCGACGGGGTAAAGACGCATCCTGGGCGAATGGAGGGTGTGAAGGGGGGGCCCTGCCCAGCCTCACCAGGGCGGAGGGCAGCGAAAATATCTCAGAGCACTTGGCCAGGGAGGTCGGTAGCGTTCTCCCCAGTCTACAGATGGGGAAACTGAGGCACGGGGCGGTGGGGAACCTGTCTTTAGCTGAGAGCATCGAGCAAGGGGCCTGGTGGGTCACCTCAGACCAGGACCCTGCTGCGCTAGGCGCTGTCCACAGCACGGGGCATCCCAGTGGGGCGGCGTTTTGGATTGGCGCAGTGCGGGACACCAGCATCCCCCAGAGCAGGGCTGATTCTGGAGGCCTGACGCTCAGCTGGTGGGGGCTGCTGTCTCGATTCCTCCCATCCCCCTACGAACGCCGTGGCTATAAAAACCCCGTCTGTGTCGCCCCAGCCACTCCGGTGCCTCCCGTTTCCCGGGGACTAGTGCCCGGTTGGCACATCCAGGCTTCCCGCCCCCCCCACCGTCTGGTCAAGACCCCCCAGCTCTTGTGTGTCATGCCACCTGCCAGCTAGTTGGGCTGAAAGCCCCTCTTCAGTGAGACCATCTCTCCTGGTTTTCTCACGATAAAGACCCAGCTCCTGGACTCCTGTTATTACCCGAGACACTCCACTTTCGTTATCCATTTCCTGCTCCCGTGGCTGTGGGGAAAAGCTCAAACGCAAGCCCTGAATGCTCCATTGGTAGAAGGCCCCTAAATAGAGCCTCAAACTTCTTTTTAGAGAAAACCTCCATTTTTGGAGGCCAGACTCATTAACCCCCCGGGGTCGGCAGCACACTAATCACCTTCGCTCTTGTCTAGCGCCGGTGGTTAGCAGCTCTCAGAGAACGTGGCAAGGGAGGTTGGTAGCATTCTCCCCAGGCTACAGATGGGGAAACTGAGGCACGAGGCGGTGGGGAGGTGACTTGCCCAGCAGGCCAGTGACGAAGCCAGGAACTGAATCCAGGTCTTGTGAGTCCCCTTATCCAATGCTTTACCCACCAGGCCTCAAGAGGTGGGATTATATTGGTTTAATCTTGGTGCGTAAAAGGGAGTGGCATGCTTGGGGGGGGGGGGGGATCTGCCCACAGAATCGCTCCATGCCTCAGTTTCCCCATCTAAAGCGGTGCTCACAATCCTTCCCTGCCTCATGCGGGGGTGGATGGATTCACTGGAAGATCTCTGGGGCGTGCTCTGCCCCGCTCTGTGTTCGTGCGCAGGGCTGATGGGTGCTGTAGTGATGGGCGTAGAGTCATAGAACAGCCCTGTAGGATGGGCTTGCGCCAGGGATTGTGATGGCAAAAAGCATCTCCCAAGAGCTCAGGGTAGCTGGCTTCCTTCTGCCCACGCTGGAGGTTCCTTGCCCCCTTCCTCTTGCTTCCCCCCTCCACCCCAGTGCACTAATCTCCCAGCCAGCATGCGGGGTGGGGGGTGCTGCACAGCAGACAGTCTGTAAACACTCCCGGAAAGGGAGCTATTTTTGCAAACCTGGTACTTATTTTAGTAACACATTAAATCCACCTTCCCCCGGTGCCAGAGAGGTAGCTCCGTGGGAGGGCGCTGCACGTGGCTGAAAACGGGCCCAAGGTGCCGCCCAGACGCTGGCTGGGAGCACGCGCCTTGCAGCGTGGGACTTGGAGAAGCAGGAATGGGCGTCTGGGGGGGTCCCCTGGGAAACGGAGCCTTTGGGCCATGGGCTGAATTGGTGTCTTGCTCCAAAGCTGTTAGTTGTATCCTGCACAGAATGAGTTCGCTGGGGCTCAGTCCAGTGCTAACTGGGCTCCCTGGCTCGGCGAAGGCAGCAAACGGGCCACGGAGACAGAGCTGAGTGTTGCAGAAGGTGGGTTCCCTTTCTGCTTCTGCCACAGATTCGCTGCGTGTCCTTGGTCAAGTCAATGTGCCTCTGTGCCTCAGTTTCCCCATCTGTAAAACGGGGATAATCCGCCATCCTGCCAGGTCCAGGTGCCTGAATTCCCCCAAACACCAGGAATTCAGCAGAGCTGCCGGCCTTGGGCAGCTGTGGGCAGCGTCCGGCTCCTCTCCTTGTCCTGCGTCTCCTCCCCCAGCTCCTTATCTTCTCCTCTGCAAATATTGCCCTTTTAAAAATGAAGCTGCAGGCCAGGTTTATGGGGGCAGCTTCCCCTGTGCTGGGCTGGAACCCGGGGGGGGGGGGTCTCAAGAAGCCAGTTAGATCCAGCAATTAGAAGTCAGGACTCCTGGGTTCCATTCCCAGCCCCCCATTGATTCTTGGGCAGATCCCCGTCCCTTCTCTGCCTCCCCACTTGCCCATCTCCTAAAAGGGGCACAACATCCGCCGTTAGCCAGCGCTGTGAGCTGCTCTGATGGGGTGTGCTAGAGGCGGGCACCCCATTGCACCAGTGTGGAGCTAGCTCCGTGGTTTGAGCATTGGCCTGCTAAACCCGGGGTTGTGAGTTCAATCCTTGAGGGGGCCATTTAGGGATTTGGGGCAAAAATCTATTTGAGGATTGGGCCTGCTTTGAGCAGGGGGTTGGACTAGATGACCTCCTGAGGTCCCTTCCAACCTGCTATTCTATGAAACCCAGGCTTCTGGCCTCAGCCAACCCTGGTGCTTTGCCCAAGGTGCCTGAATGCCTGATTAAATTCCACCAGGAATAATTACAGTCGGTCTAAAATCCAACCCCCAGGCCCCTTTCAGCTGCATCATTTAAAAAAAAAAGGGGCCTCAGTTTCCCTGTATGGAAATGGAGCCGACCCCTCTCCAGGGTACCAGTAATGAGGGTTGTTTAGTGCTTGTAACATGCTGTGCCCCTGCCCCGAGCGAGCTGCAAGAGGGCTACGGTTCCTTCCATGTGGAGGCAGAAATCTCTTCCCCTCCTCCGCCTGGTGCTCCTTCTCCCTTTCAACGCCCCGGCAGCTTCGCAGCCGGCAGGAGCTGTAATGGGACTAATTAAGGAGAAAAAGGGGGAGGCGAACCCAGTTCTCAGTATTTAACTCTGACTCCTTCTGGTTGATGCTAACGCGCTAATTGACTGTGTCCCGGGCTGGGGGGCCCCCCGCCTCCTCGCCGCAGGAGTCTGCTTCCTTCCGCTTCTTCGATCCTTGGGCAGGGCTGGAGAGAACCCCCGAAATGAACCCCACTGTCTCCTGACAGCCGCCGGATCGCCCGCCTGCCTCGCTGGAAAAGTCTGCAGAGCGGCTCTCGCCTTGTTCCCCGCCCTGCTCCCTTGTGACCCATGGCTCTGGCCTCTGACTCCTGCTAGGGTGACCAGATGTCCCGGTTTTATAGGGACAGTCCCGATTTTGGGGTCTTTTTCTTATCTAGGCTCCTATTACCTCCCACCCCGTCCGATTTTTCACACTTGCTGTCTAGTCACCCGCCTCCCGCTCCAACCACTAGGCCTGACGGCCCATGCCCCGGTTTCCCGACAGCTATAGACCCGCGACCCGTCTCTGACGGTGACCTCTGTGCTCTGCTGCAGTCAGTCCCCAGGGCTGATCTTTGCCATGTGGCTGGGCGGCCAGGCGCCCAGCCCCCCGCTAGCACCCAGGGACTCTGCCCCTCCATCTCCCCTGCTTGGATTTTAGTGCCTGCTCTGGTGAGTCACGTACCCAGCTCCGGGGCCCCCGGCTCCCTCCCCTGCCAGCTGCGCCAGTCAACTCCCGCTTGCTAACTGCTGGCTGGCGAGAGCTTTGTGAAGAGCAGACAGCGCGAAGCCTCCCGCACTGCGTGACTCTTTCACAAAGGAGCGAAATGGCTCGAAAGCCATAAACGCCGCGCCGGGAAATGGCTCTTCCATCTCCCCGGCTCGCAACGCGCCTTCATCTCTTTTGATTACGGCTCCTCCCCAGCCAGACAGACACCCCGAGCCGCTCGCAACCTAATTGAAACCTGCTCAGACTGTCAGATGCAATTGCTGCTGCGTGACGGGTTTGGAGCTCGGTCGGCTGGAGGGAGGGATGTTGAGGACCGAGCCCAATTAATTTGAGGCCCAGTAATTAAGGGTTTGCAGCTCTCAGTCGGGGAAGCTCTCCCCGGGCTCTGCTGCGCTCTGGGGAATCAAATGTTGGCATCAAACTTTTGTTCTTGGGCTGGGGGATAACGGTAGGTCTCCGTTTCCCTTCGCCCTCCCCTGCGGCGCTCAACCGGCCGTTTGCACAAAGAGCAAGCGCTAAATAGGGTCTTTACGTCGTGACTGAACTGGTTCATCCCGATCCTTTTCAGACCCGTTCCTAATCACTCAGCGGGAGGCTTTGGGCACCTAAGAACGGCCATATCGGGTCAGGCCACTGGTCCACCCAGCCCAGTGTCCTGTCTGCCGACAGCGGCCAATGCCACGTGCCCCAGAGGGAATGAACAGAACAGGGCAATTAGTGAGTGATCCATCCCCTGTCGCCCATTCCCAGCATCTGGCAAACAGAGGCCAGGGACCCCATCCCTGCCCAGCCTGGCTACTAGCCACTGATGGACCTATCCTCCATGAACCTATCTAGTTCTTTTCACAGTCACTCACATGTCTCCAGGCAGATGTAAACTCAGCAGCCCTGGGAGGGGCCCGAAATGAACTTTCTCTTTTGCAACGAAGAGGAAATACTGCATAACTGGCCTGTGCCCCGTGGGCCTCGAAGGACCTTCCCTGGGCCGGACCCTGCGTGCGCCCCCTTTGCATTAGCGCTTTGTCCTTTGCGAGCCGGGGTGCAGGTACACATGAACCCCGGGGCGGGGGCCAGGCTTCAGGTCTGCGTTGGGTTTACAGCCGGATTTTATTATGTGCCGGGCAAGCACACAGCCCGCAGGAGAGAGAAACTGGGGAGCGAGATACACGTCCGATCCTGTCCCCAGTTCATTTCTCTTTAGCAGTTTAACTCAGCTGCTCATGGGATATTCATTCGCCACCCCGCTGACCTCTCTCTTTTCAGCTCTCCCTACATGTCCCTCCTGCTAAAAAGGGCCCGTAGCTCCCTGCCCGGGTGAGGGCAGCCAGCAGGGCCCCGCCAGGACTGGCTCGCTCGCTAATTGGTTCTTGTGACGAACTGGGCCTGTTCTCACTGTGGTCTGTGAATGCTGACAGGGGAGTGTGGCTGGAATAGTCTGCATTGCAGGATGGTAGACTGCCCGAGGGCGCATACCTGAGTGTGTAACATGAGAACCCAGGAAGAGGTTGAAGGCCAGGTGATACCTTGGCCCGGGAAACTGAACAAAGGCTGTGGGAGGGGTCGCTGAAGCCAGAGTGGGGGAAGGAGGCTGGAGAGATGGCTGGGAGGCAGAAATGGCTCTGACCTCCCAAGGGGGGCTGGGCTGGGATGCCCTGGGACCCCAAGATGGACCTAACTGAGGGGGTCCTGTTGTCTGTGCCTGCAAGACCTGTCTTGGACTGCATTCCTGTCATCCAAATAAACCTTCTGCTTTACTGGCTGGCTGAGAGTCGCAGTGAATCGCAGGAAGCCGGGGGTGCAGGGCCCTGAGTCCCCCGATACTCCGTGACAGTTCTCCCCGCTTGGCCAGCTGCGCCAGCTCCCCGGAGCGGCTCCGAGCTGGCCAGAGTTTGATGCCAAGTGGCCAGCGGCCAGGCCCCAGCCAGCCCAGGGTGCGAACGGACAGCGGGCCCGGCAGCATAACTAAGAGCCGCGCGGACTGAGCCTGGGTTTCCTAGCTTGTCCCACCATACCCTGGCTCATTCTCCCGATAGCCGGCTGGCCGGATCTGGGACCCCCTGTCTTCTCTGTAGCACCTCCTGGGGTTGGCGCCTGTGAGTCGTGCTGCTGGGACGCAAGTGGGGGGAGTGACGTTCTTGACATAATCTGTAACCGTACAGATCACTGTTGCGACCACTGTGATATATTTGCAGCAAATCTTATGGAAAGGTTGGCGTGTGAGGGGTCTCTGCAGAGGTTCGGGTTTGCTGGTTATGGTTACGCTGTCTGGACATGTGTATCATTTTTGTAGTCGAAGTTATGAGTATTGGCTCTGTACTGTCTGTATTTCACACTTACGCTCTGCTGCTGGGTGACACCCCAGACAAGTTGGTGTCAGCTCTGCCTAGCCTGCGCGATGGCCCATTAAGGCCCATGGGCTATTGACCTGACCCACTGAGAGAGGACAGACGCCTTGTGCCTCAGCACGGTGGGCAGGGACCTGCCTGTGGACCGAACTCTTGCCCTGTGATGGACAGTTCGTTTTTGGGACAAAGAAAGCAGAGACCACGTGGCAGGAGACTATAAAAAGCTGTTGCAGCTTCTCCATCTTGTCTTCACTCCGGCTTCTGACCCCTGGAGGGACTTTGCTACAAACTGAAGCTCTGGACAAAGGACTGAGGACCCATCCCAGCTGGGGATGTTCCAGGGACGTGATTTGAACCTGCAGTTTATCCCATCGCTGCTGCAAGCTTGAACCAAGAACTTTGCCATCACTGTATGGAATTGATTCCATTTAACCAATCCTTGCTCTCACCTGTATCTTTTTCCTTTTATGAATAAACCTTTAGATTGTAGAGTCTAAAGGATTGGCAACAGCATGATTTGTGGGTAAGATCGGATTTGTCTATTGACCTGGGTCTGGGGCTTGGTCCTTTGGGATTGAAAGAACCTTTTTTCTTTTACTGGGGTATTGGTTTTCATAACCATTCGTCCCCATAGCGAGTGGCGCTGGTGGTGATGCTGGGAAACTGGAGTGTCTGAGGGAATTGCTTGGGTGACTTGTGGTTAGCCAGTGGGGTGAGACCAAAGTCCTCTCTGTCTGGCTGGTCTGGTATGGTTTGCCTTAGAGGTGGAAAACCCCCAGCCTTGGGCTGTAACTGTCCTGCTCTGAGCGATTTCTCCTGAATTGGCACTCTCAGTTGGGTCCCGCCAGAACCAGCATCATTACAGGGGGTATGATCAGAATCAGAGGAGGCAGATCTGGGGAGCTCCTCTGGGGAGCTGGTGGGAGAGAACGTAGGCCAGGGTTTGTTGCTCTTTCTTTGATATTCCCTCGAAGTCACAGCTGAGATCTGAGCTCCGTTGTGCCAGGCGCTGCACAGACCCCGCCAGAGACGCTTCCGGTCTCAGTACGGTTCCCATTTTACAGATGGAGGAAACTGAGGCCTGGAGACACGAAGGGCCTTGCTGCAGGTCCCCCCGGGGGAGTCACTAGCCAGGACGGGGCTCAAGGTGAGATCTGCCTGGCCCAGTGCTGCAACAAGGCTGGCCTCCTGCTGGGAGAGGTAGCACCGCGGAGCCTCGGTGGGGAAACCGGCGTCCCACTAGCCGCATTGATCTGGAGGGAGCCGATCCGCCCTTCGTGCCGGAGCGGGGCGGACATCTGCTCCCAGCCACCCAGGCACCGGGGAAGCGGGAGAGGGGAAATTACGCTTCCCCCAGCCGCATTTCCAGGCCACTCCTGCTTGGCTGCCTCGCAGAGCCAGGATTCCGGCCTTGCTGGACCCCAGGCGGCTGCTGGCAAGGGGACGGGCTGGTTCTGAGAGGAGCCCCAGGCTTTCTGGGCGGACACGCCGCTGGCTCTGCAAGCCGAGGGCTTAGGGTAGCGCAGGGCGTTCCACAGCACCTTCTTTACCGCAGTGTTCATGTCAGCCGGAGTCTGGGGGGGCCACTGGGTGGGTCGTATCTGTCTATTAAAGCCGGGCACCAGCTGCCTCGTGGAATACGATAACCTTCTCTTTCCATCCATCGGCCTCCACAAAGGAAGGAGCGTTAGCCCCATTTTATGGATAGGGAAACTGAGGCACAGGGGGGCCCTGACTTGCCAAAGGTCACCCAGCAGGCCAGTGGCAGAGTCGCGGCTAGAACTGCTAGGCTAGAAGTCCTAGCCCAGTGCTCTATCTGCTAGGCCACGCTGCCCGCTGCCTTGCTGCGTGGAACGGTCCTGAGTGAATGGACTGGGTGAGGCAGCTGCCGTCTCGGCCGACGACGCCCCCAGGGAGGGGAGCCAAAGAGCTGTCGCCGGCAGCCAGAGCTTTGGCTGAACGTCCTGCCTGAAAGGGGGCCCCCTCCAGCCATGTGGTGCCCCCCGGGAACAAGACGCTCTCCACCACCACCACTTCCTGCAGCAGTCGGGAGCTCTCCCGTCTCTGCCTGGTGCCCAGAGATGCCCCTAGGGACGTGTGCGCCCCCCTTACCACGGCCCCATAGGGATCCCCAACCACATTGACCGGGGGGGGGGGGGCGCATGCGCTTCTGACGACACTTTCACCCCTGAGCTCGCGCCTCCTGCTCTGAGCCAGGTTGCTGATGTGACTCAGCTCCCCCCCACGAGCCCCCGGGGGCCCAGGTGAGGCCCGGCCGGGGGTGGCCAGATGACTCCTTTCTATTGCTCAGCCGTAACCCCAGGAGAGATGAGCCAAGTCATCGCACTGAAATGTCACCAGGAAGTCATGAGCCCCAAATCGGAGCGGGCGAGAACAGGTGAGAAAGCAAAAGCGGCCAGGGTGTGGGGGGAAATCTCGGGGCGAATCTCAGGCAGTGACGGGCTAAGCGGGACATTGCGGGACCAAACCCTGGAGAACTGAGCCGAGGGGGTGTAATCTTGTAGAGAACGTCCTAGGTGGCTTCTATCCCCGAGCTCTGCAGAGAACGTAGCTGCAAACTTCGGCTTGCAAAGGCAGCTCTGCAGAGGATCAAACGCCAGCTGATAAAAGACTTAAACCTTCTCTGCTCACCAAGCCACCTCTCGGCTCCTTTTGCCTCTGCCGGGCGCTCTAGGTCACCGTGGCTGCTGGTGAACGTCAAAGCCACGGAGCTACTAGGCTCAGGGCAGCGGAGGCGCCAGGCCCTGGTCTGTCCGGCACCCCGCGCCCTCTTGGTGTTACGTCCAGACCAGGGCACGAGGGCTTCGCTCACTCCCCTGGGGGTGTGGAGTCCGAACGGCGGAAACAAGCTCCGCTTTGACCTGCATCGAGGGAGGCCGGGGCTGGCTGTGGGCTCTGCTGCAGAGGTGAATCAATGCACGATGGGGACGGATGGGGCGCGCGTCTCGACTGGTGCGAGCGTCGTTGCCTGGGACTAGCTCGGGGCTGGGCCGCCGGGAAGGGATTGGAGAAAACCCCTGGCGTAGAGGGAGCTTGGTTGACGAGCCCCAGCGTGGTTGGGATCTTGCAGCAGCGTCTGTCGGCCCCAGCCCAGATCAGACCTGTGGGCTTCCCACTCACACAGCCCCTGCCTTGAAGAGCTCAAAGGCCAAACAGACGGGCTGGGAGAGGAAGCAACTTGCCCAGTTGCAAGGCCAGAGTCTCTCGCCCCCCTGCCCTTCCCACTAGACCGCACTGCTGCTTCTCACATTCTACTCCAGAGTCCAGGACGGGACGGACCTTACTGACTTCCCGGGAAGGATTTCTGCCTCCCCTGCTCTCGCCAGAGCCTGGACCAGGTGCTCCCGGAGGGCCCGGTGCCTTTGCTAGGTCCCTGCCTCCTGTCACAGCCCGTCTGTCTCTGCTGAATTACAACCTTCTTCAGCTGCTAATAGACCTCGTCTCAATCCACTTTAGCTTTTATGTTCCCGGCTCCCTGCACATCTTAACCTCCCACACGCTGTCTTCCTTCCCTGCCGGAGGAGAGGAGGGCGAGATTGGGGCGCTGTCAAGGCTGAGCAGTGAACCTCGCCCTCCCCGGGTAGGCAGGAGGGAAGGGGGACAGAGGCACCAGTGATCTGCCCCCTACCTCGCCCTTTGTGCTTGGCCCAATCCAGGCCCCCAGTCTCCAGCCCGCAGCACTGGGGGGGACCTGGATCCGTCTGCGTGCAGCGAGGTGAGGAAGGAGGGGCTAGTGAATAGGACACTGGGAGATGCAGGTTCAGCTCCCTGTGTGACCTGGGGCATATCACTCATTGCTCTGTGCCTCAGTTTCCCCATCTGTAAAGGAGGCCCCTACTTCCCAGGAGCGTTGAGGCTAAATCCACTGATGAGTGTGAAGGGCTCACGTGCTGGCCCAGGGCAGCCTTGTCCCATAGCCGCCTGTTACCGCTTCCCACGCATGGGCGTGGCTCTTGGCCAGTGCTTTGCAGCTGGAGGGCTTGGCTTCCCTCCCCACTGCTGAGCGCACCGGGGGGCTGCTACAGGGTGGTTTGCCTGATTAAAGCTGCATTTACCCAGGGGTGGGGAGCACAGGTGGCTATGTGTGTGTGTGTGTGTGTGTGGGGAGGCCAGAATGCCATGCAATTCCACCTGCTTGGTTTCCTGATTGCATCTGAGGGTTGCCTTCTCTGAGACCCCCTGGTCCCGATGGATTGTGCACTCCAGCTGCTGGTGACCTGGGCATGACCCGGCCCTGTTCACAAGCCAAGTCATTTCTCTACCTCTCGGGCCATCTGGCTTTCTTCTGCCTCTTTTCCACTTGCTGGCTATGAAAGATCCGCTCCCGCACCTCGTTGTAACGTCGCTGACGCTGCGCCGCGGAGAACAGCGCCGGGAACAAGGAGCCTGGGTGGGCAGGCGGGCGGCTGCGGGCCCTAGATCTTTGCTCACTTACGTGGCTCTAAAGCGGGAGCGAGGCCGGACGGTCGCGCAGGTGAGAGGAAGCCACGCAAGGAGCAGAGTGTTTGTGAGAGAGAAGGGGCTGGGTGGCTGGGCTGATCGCAGCAGAGAGGAGAGATGGGACGGAGGTTGAGCCATGCCCTGGGATTTGGGAGATCTGAGTTTGATTCTGTCTCCTTGGGCAAATCCCTTGATCTCTCTGGCTCTCAGCTCCCTGTGGGGAAAGTGGAGCTGCTGATCCTTCCTTGAGGGCACGGAGACTGCGTTAGTACAGTCCCCGGCGCGCCGGGGCCTGGCTCGCAATTCACACCTCCGAGGTGCTACCCTAATACTACCAGGAAAGGGGAGTTGCCGGCATCTGCCGCTGTGGCCTGACATCATCCAGCCGCAGAGGGTTTCGAAGCTCTCTCTTCTGGTTCAGTCCCCGGCTGGGGCATTTTCAGCGCTTCCAGGATTCTGCCCCGGGGGCCGGGGCTGAGCGGAGTGCGTGCGTGAAGCTGTTGATTCTGAAGGACTCCCATGGCGGGGCTCAGGGAGCTAATTGACCTAGTTCTTTCTGGCGTGCTGCTTATTAGGAGTAATTGTCCGTGGCGGCCGCTCTGACACTCGCGGAGCCGGGAGCCGGGTGGAGGCTCTGGGAAGGGACCTGAGGCTTCCTGTTCAGACTTGTTTGTGTTACATTTCCACCCATCTGCCGCACAGGCCTTGGGTGTGAAACCTAACGAAGAGGGGGAAGCGACGCGGGGCTCCTTAGGCTCCGCCTCTCCAAAGGAAGAGGGGGGGGGTGGTGTGGATGCTCATTTGCATATTGCTACCCAGAATGCTCTCTTCCAGCCCGCAGGCACCTTGCAGTGGCGGTAGGTATTGGGTCCCGCTGTCCAGGCGTGCGCTGACGGCACCGGCGCTCTGGGAGCCAGCACAGGACGGAGCAGAGGATGTAAAATCTCTAGTTTTGTTGCAGCGGCAGAGAACACTGCAAGCGAAGGGCGTACCCAGGGGCATCCAAGGTGTCCGTGCTGCTAGCGCCTCCTACCACGGAGCGACGCCGCAGTGCAGTGATCTCGTGACCTTAACACCAGGCCCCACAATGCACTATGGGCGGGGCTGAGCGCTGGGGATGGAAAGGCCTCACCGTGCATGCATGCAGGGTTCCTGGCCGCCGAGCACCCTCTTCCGCCAGGATGGAGACCTCCCCCCCCGGCCACGCTGCGTGGGTGGAGTCCGTGCCCACCCTCCCTGCGGCTCTCCTGTCCCGTTTTCCCTTCCTCGTCTTCGTTTTCTCCTTCCCCTCTTTGTGCTGCGCTCGTCAAAGTCAGCGAGAGACTTTCTGTCCCCACCTGTCACTGTCTGAACGTCGGGTGCTGACAACTTCTCTTGGCAGAGTGAGGGAGAACTCCCAGGTGGGCTTGCAAAGGTAGAGGCAATTACTTCAGTGCTGTGTGTAAGAGAGAGAACATGTGTGGCATTGACACCGGTATTTGTGTGTGTGTGTATTTTTCCATGCACACTGATGTGTGTGTGTTTGTGTGTGTGTGGGTGAGACGTGTCCACATGTGGACTGTGTGGAGGTGCCTATTCCCATGGTTAAGGCTGCCACATCTTTAAAATGCCCATGAAACCCAATCCCAAGCCTTCCTCTCCAGCCTTCCTCATCCTCCTCTCCTATAGCCGCTGCCCCTTCTCCGGGGAGGGGGCTGCCCGTCTCTGGTCTCCCCCCCGCTGCCCCAGCGCCCTCTGTCCCTCTAATGCCCCAGCAGCATTGCAAAAGGGCCTCCATCCTCTTCAGCTCCTTAATAACCCAGCTGACCAAGGGCTCCCCCAAGGGCCGTAATTCATGGCAGACGGTCCCCTTGCCCCCTTCCTGCACTGACAAGGGCCATGGTTCCCTTGGCGGCCAGCCGGCCATGCCCAGGCCCCTGCTGGCATCCGGCCAGGAGCTGAGCTCAACGGGGCACAGAGGGTGCCCCCACTTCCCTGGGGCAGAGCCCTCTTTCTCTAACAAAGCTCTCGGCAGTGTAACGACATTCCCCCCCACACACACACACACATCCCCCCCTCCCAGGCACAGCCGGCACCCTGCAGGGCCCCAGGTGCCTTCTCTCTTCCCCGTTTCGAACCCGGCTGCTGTTCCCCTGCAGGGAGAAGGCACCCCGTGGGGCTGCCCTGCCACCGGAAAGCTGAATAATTCGCCGGCGCAGGTTCCGCTCAGCGGGACTCGTGTGCTGGATTCCCAAGGGCTTCCAAGTGTGTGATCCTCCAGGAGAGTGTCCGGCTCAGCTCCCCTTCCCCCACCCCCACAAATCACACACCGGGGGGGGGGCAGAGGGGGCACCTTTCGGTCAGTAGCTCCCTCTTCTGGTTGGCGTTTAGAGGCAGAACTCCTGGGTTCTCTTCCCAGCTCCAGCAGGACCTGGACCCAATTCAGTGCCTCGCCTTGTGCCTCAGTTTCCCTATCTAGGGAGGAGAATGACGAACATCCTGGCCCTCTAGCTTAGGCAGCAGAGACTGCGGGAGCTGGGTGTAGAACCCGTAGCCAGCCCGACGCAGGGATCTCATTACAGCCATGGAGAAGGGTAGGGCTTGCGGGGGCCATGGGCGTAGCGGGTTAACGCAGGCAGAAATACGCAACCTGGCCCAGACACCGCCCGGGTCAATAACATGCTGCAAAGGGCTGGGGCGGCCGGCTCTGAGCACTAGATGGATTGCAGGAACTCCCTGGGGGCCCCGCTCAATCGAGCTACCTGTGTATCCTCCGCGTGAGGCAGGGCAGCGGGAGTGTGCCCATCTTGCAGAGGGGGAAACTGAGGCACCGAGGGAGTGTGGAGGAGAGCTGGGCATTGTCCCTCTGGTCTCTTGGGTTATTGCTGCGCGACAGTCCCCTCCTCGAGCCTGCAAAGCCGTTCTGCCCTGGGGCCCGTTCCAAGGTGCTTGGACATGCAGGCACGGCTGGAAATCTGGGCCCCGTGGCCTCTCCCCAGCCTGCCATCCAGGAACCAGCCGGTACCTGCCTCTGCAGCAGCTAACCCCCCTGAGCCCTTGGAGCGAGGCTGGGGGAGGCGAGGGAGAGGGGGAAGGCAAACAGAAGGTGAGTGGGGGGAGTAGGGGGGATGAAATTCCTCAGCATTGGGGTGGGCAGGGATTTACCTGATAACCCCCACGGAGCAGCAGGTTAACCTCCTCACTGGGCAGCGTAATGGGAGAACGGCCGAGCGCCAGCGGGAATGGCTCCAGCGGCTGGCACTAAGGGCGGGTGGAGGCAGGACGCCTGGGTTCTATTCCCGTCTACATCCTCCTCGTCCCCCTTCGCCCTCCTGCAGGGGCTGAGAACGCCTCCAGAATAGCCGCTCGCCCAGCCTGGCAGCTAGTATTGTCTCCAGCAGCAGAAGAAACTGAGGCCCAGAGAGGGGGAGGGGAGGCGATTGAGATCCTCCCCCCCCCCCCACGGAGTCAGTGGTAGACCAGAGAGAAGGACCCATAAGTGCTGAGTCCCAGGCCTCCTTGCTCTAACCACTACACCCCACTGTCTGTATTTCCCCGTCTCAAAGGCCTCGCTTCAATGCAGCCGCTTGACCTGCCCGGACAGAGCAACTCCGGGGCCCTGGCTTGTGCCCCCGGCTCAATGCCTCTCAGCAGTGCCCAAGGGCTCTCCGAGCGGCAGTCTTGGCGCCATTCACACCCCAGCCAGCCGGCGTCGCCGTGCCAGGCTCCGCGAGACGGGCCACCACAAATGAAAGCCATAAACAACAATGGGTGGGGAGCCATGAAGGCCGCGGTGCTCTCCGGAGCGATCATTAGGGGAGGGGTGCGTGTGTGTTGGGGGGGGAACGCTGATATTAATTAACTAGGCCTCCTCTGGCCGCGCTCGTCTTTAATTAACATCCTGCGGCTGCAGATGCTGCCCCGGCCGCGTGCCGAGCGCCAGCGCAGTGCGTGAGTCCCATTGTTCCCCTGGCCGCCGGCGTGTTCTCCGGCGGCTAACCCCGAGTCGAGGGCCTGCCGGAGCGTGCCCAAGGCAACGCCCGGGCGTGGGAGAAGCGGCGCGATCGTGGGGGGAAATAAACAAACGGGCCGGGAGGTGAAGGGGACACACCGGGCAGTGAGGCAGCCGGAGTTTGCCAGCTCCCCTGGCTGCCTCTCGAGTCCCGGGTAGGAGCCGCTCGCCGTTCCCCGGCCGCTCGTCCTGCTAGCCCGTCTCTGCCCCCGGTCCTGGTTTGAGTTCCTTTGCCCGTGGCTGCCTCAGGCAGAGCCTGTGTGGCTACACCCTGGTCCCAGCTGGGCCGGCTGCCCAGTGCAACTCCCCCAGGCTCGAAAGGCAGAGAACAGATTGTAAAGACCCCCGAAGGGGTAGTATGATTAAGCCAAAGGGCTCGAGTTTTTTAATCTCTCTCCCTAGCTAAAGCAGCGTCTCTCTCTCGGCCAGGGGCTTGTGACCCCGGGGAGGGGGTGAGAAAAGCAATTGGGAGAGGGAGGGGCAGGCATTGAAAATGCGGCTTAAAATCCCGCTGCTCCCCTCCCCGGGCGCCCGGACCCTCTGGCGACCTCTCAAAACAAGATCAGCCTCCATGGGTCTTGCCAAGCCGAAAAGTCTGGTCTAAGGCCTGGCCCCGGGCCGCTACCGAGGTGTCTTGAGCATCAGGGTTGTGGCCTCAACCTCCCGGAGTCAGAACATTAAGAACGTCCCACATTTTGGCGGTGCGTCTCTGGACCCCGGGCGCTTCTGAGCCCCCCCCCCCCCCCCGCCCCGATTTCTCTCTTTCGCCGCCTGCTCCCACCTTTCCCGGAGCCTGGGAAGTCAACCTTGGCTCTTCCTCTGAGAAAGTCATGTCGGTGTTTGGAACTTCCAGACTAAAGAGAAACTTACCGTGAGCTTCATCGCCAAGGCACTTACGGTTGCTGGGTTACAAGGGCTGGGAGTTTTAATTGTCTCCGCTAGGAAAACAGGAATAAAAGACAAAACCCTCAATTCGGTGAAGACTCGGCTTTCGTTCCGTTCTGTTCGGATGGAAGTGGGGGCGCTGCATTCGGCTCCTGGGATCTGGGGCAGAGAGCAGCCCATAATATTCAAGGTCTGGGTTAGCTTTGTCCTGTTCACTAGGGAGATGGGGCCGGGTCCATCTCTGGAAATCAGTGGATGGATTTGCAGGCAGGGTGGGGTGTAACAGCAAAGGGCATGGAGAAGGGAACGGGAGAAGAGCGCTCTTGGGAGTGCGGAAAATGGGGAGGGGAAAGCCCATTCTCGTTGTGTGCCTGTGCTTGGGTTGGCGTGAGCAGCTTCCCACACCGGGCTCTTGTGAAATACGCTGGTGCGACAGGTGTGACGCACCAACTGGCGGTTGTAGCCGCCAACAGAAGACATAGACAGTTAGATCTTGGAGAAATGCTGCGTGGTTAGTTGCGGTGCAGTTCTTTCCCGGAGCTGGCACGCAGCCGTAAAGTTTCATCCACGGCCCGCCTTGAGAATAACGAGCTTGGGGTTCAGGGCAGCGGCCTTGCGGGATAGCCCCAGGCTTGCCAAAACATTGTTCTTGGCATGTGGACAATGCAGCTGTCCCCAAGGGTGCAGGTGGAGGCAGCAGGAGACTCTCTCCTACCCAATTCCTGTCCTGACTGGAGGATCTCCCGCTTGGAACAGCTCCGGTTGTTGCTTTCCCATGTGCTTATCCAGCGCCATCTTGGGGTTGAGATAAGAGAAGCCCTGGCTTGGCTTGTCCCAGAACAGGCCTTCCCCTTGGCGCTCCGAGAAGTGCCTCTACACCCAGGTGGATGCTCTGTTCATTCTCTCTCGGGCCTCCAGCCCCACTCGACTCCGCTCACAAGCTGCCGGGGCCCCAGCAGCCTGCAGCCCCCGACAGACCGAGCGCCCGGGGCTGCGTCAGCGTCAGGAGGCTCCGTGGACCCGCCTGGCAGAGGCTCGGGGTGCAGAGACTGGGGTGAGCAGCCCACGGGGTGAGGGCAGTTGGCATCAAGACACCTTGAACATGGGGGCGAACCTGGGGGCTGCTCTGAGCTGCGGCCTGGGCCCGCAGTGCACAGCGGCAGGGGCGGCCCTCGGCCCTGCCCCCCGCCCCTCTTTGCCTCTGCTCTTGGCAGGGCTTGTGGGGGGTGGGGGGGATCAGCACAGAGCGGCACGCCGGGGGTGGGAGCAGAGATGCCGGCGGCTTCCCGTCGAGCAGCGCCCAGAGCCCAAAAGGGGGTGGATGGCCCACAGCCCCAGGGCCAGCGTTGCCCGTTCCCGGTGGGGGTCAGATATGAGGACTCCCTCCCCCCCCCCCCGTGTCTGTGGAATGAACCGAGTCTCCCCCCTGCCCCCAGCAGTGGGGGACAAAAGGAGCGTTGACAGCCGCCCTTTCTCTCTCCTCCCGGGGGGTCAGCCCCATCCGGGAAGGGCCCGGCTCATGCCTCAAACCCCACAGCATCCGCTCCCCTCACGGCTACACCCGTGACCAGCCGGGGGCTGGAACCATTTGTATAGTGGGGGGCCGGGGGCTGAGAGCCATTGAACCAAAGTGTAAACCCGGCAGGTAATGGACACCACATCAAAGGTGTGTGCGCGTGTGTGTGTGCACAGTGGGGATCTGTGTGCAAGGGAGATGCTGGAGGGGTGTAACGTGGAGGGGGGGCCACTGGTGCGTGTGCCAGTTGTGTTGGGGGGTGACTGGCGTGTGTGTAATGTGCGCGCGGATGACAGGGTGTGTAACGCGGGGGTGGGTGTAATGTGGGGGGGCCGACCTAGACCCCTCCCCCGCTGGGTCCCCCCATTGGTGGCTCTCCGTCTCCCTCCCCAGCCTAGCCCCAGTCCCTATTAAACCCAGCTGAGCCGGCAGCGCAGGACTGTTCATTACGGTGACTGGAGGCTGCTCAGCGTCTGAGAGCTGCCCGGGAACGCAGCCACCGCTCAGCGCTGCACGGAGGGACACCCCCCCGGCACCGGCTAGGAGCCTGGGCAGGTACGTGGCCGTCCCTGGGGCGTGGGCCGTGGGGTGGCTGGTTCCGGTGGCTTTTGGGTGGGATTGGCTGGCTTTTTGCTTTGTTTTTTTTATTTTAAGCCAAATCCAAGCTTGGAAAAAAATGAGACGGAGAAAGTTGGCAAAGCTGCTGAGAATGGTCTGATCTGGGGAGCAAAAGAAACAAGGGGGGGTTAGAAAAGGCTTCAAAATAGGGGCAAAGGTTAAAAGATCCGCTCGGCTTGGGGGGCATTTTTGGTTCCTTCGCGGGATCTCAGCACCACCGTTCAGTTGCTGTGAAAAGAGAAGAGGCTTTGCGGCTGTCGTGTGTGTGTGTGTGTTTGTGTTTGCACGCATGTGTGTCAGTGGAGCCATGAGTTTGATCAGGTTTGTGAGTGCGTGTGAATGTGAGTGTGTTTGCACGCGTGTGTGTCAGTGGAGCTGTGAGTTTGATCAGGTTTGTGAATGTGAGTGAGGTGTTGGCACGCATGTGCATCAGTGGAGCCAGGAGTTTGATCGGGTTTGTGAGTGCGTGTGAATGTGAGCGAGTGTGTTTGCACGCATGTGCATCAGTGGAGCCGGGAGTTTGATCGGGTTTGTGAGTACATGTGAATGTGAGCAAGTGTGTTTGCACGTGTGTGCATCAGTGGATCCGGGTTTGTGAGTGTGTGTGACTGTGAGCAAGTGTGTTTGCACGTGTGTGCGTCAGTGGATCCAGGTTTGTGAGTGTGTATGAATGTGAGCGAATGTGTTTGCATGTGTGTGCGTCAGTGGAGCCGTGAGTTTGATCGGTTTGTGAGTGCATGTGAATGTGAGCAAGTGTGTTTGCATGTGTGTGCGTCAGTGGATCCGGGTTTGTGAGTGCGTGTGAATGTGAGCGAGTGTGTTTGCACGCATGTGCATCAGTGGATCCGGGTTTGTGAGTGTGTGTGACTGAGCGAGTATGTTTGCACTTGTGTGAGTCAGTGGAGCCGAGAGTTTGATCGGGTTTGTGAGTGCGTGTGACTGTGAGCAAGTGTGTTTGCACGTCTGTGCGTCAGTGGATCCGGGTTTGAGAGTGCGTGTGACTGTGAGCAAGTGTGTTTGCACGTCTGTGCGTCAGTGGATCCGGGTTTGAGAGTGCGTGTGAATGTGAGCAAGTGTGTTTGCATGCGTGTGCATCAGTGGATCCGGGAGTTTGATTGGGTTTGTGAGTGCGTGTGACTGTGAGCGAATGTGTTCTCATGCGTGTGCGTCAGTGGATCCGGGTTTGTGAGTGTGTGTGACTGTGAGCAAGTGTGTTTGCACGTGTGTGCGTCAGTGGATCCGGGTTTGTGAGTGCGTGTGACTGTGATCGGGCGGGAGAAGCATGACGCAGGCGATCGGATGGGTGGGCATTATCGTGCCTGGGCATATGTGTGTGACATCTCAGCGCTGTTTAATGATTTGTCTCCCCTCCCCAAATAAAGGCAAACTACCCCCTTTTCCACACACTCCTTCCTGGCTGCTTTCCTCTCTGCCAACCTCCGGTAAACTTTGCAAAATGCAGCGGGGCCCTGGAGAGGCTGGCAGGAGGTAAATGGGGGGCTGCCCGCCAGGCAGGCTGGCACCTTCCTGACTCTCTGGCTCCGAGTTTCTTGTGTAAGTGCGTCTCATTAGGGCCGAGAGATTTCCAAGGGTGAAGGTTTTTCCCCCCCTTCCCGTGGTGGCTTTTGCTGGGTGACATGCAATGTGCACTTCAGCTAACAGACTTGATTAGCTGGCAGGGGGTGGGGGGCAGGGGGGAAATTCAGCTCCAGTGAGCTGATGAGCCCGGAGAATCGAGATCAATCCCAGCCGGGTGATGCCAACAGACAAGTGGTGACTGGCATCTCATCAGCAAAACCAAATCCGATCTTGTACAAATCACATCAGCGGGAGAGGCATTTTCCCACTCTGAATTGCTGGGGGTAATTTTCTCCAGTGTCCACTGGTTTTCCCCCGCCTCGGTGCCAGGGCGGAGATTCCGCCGGGTTGAAAAGATAATTTCAAAAGAAATAAGAACAGAAATAGGTCTGGGTCACTGAGTGACTCTGATAGTCTCCTGCTTTTCCTCCAAATTCCCAGCACGTTCTGTTCCTTCGCTTTAATGACATTGGCTTTTTTCCCTTCCAAAGTTGGGACTTTATTTTTCAGGCTTGTCAGGCAAAAACGGCTTTAAATCCAACCCGGATCTGTCCGAAATTCCGGGGAGGAGAGCCAGCCCTTGCCCCGGCTGGTGGGGATGGCGGACGGCTTGCACTGGGCGATCTGAATTCCTCCCCGAGTCAGAGTCCAGGAGCCGAGTGATGAACTGGGACAGGCTTGGGAAAGGGGGTTATTTGATGATTTCCCTACCTGGGTGTGGAGCTGCCTTAGCTTTAGGGCACTGGCTGTAGTGTGAGCCTCCCCGCACTAGTGAGAAGCACGCCTTGCACCAATCTTACTTATACCTACACGTTCTGCTTTAGCCCCTGTGTTTGCTCCCCCCCACTTCTCCTTCGTGCCCCCCCAACAAGCTGGTTTGCCTTCTAGGGCTTGATTATATAACACTCCCATTTGCAAGCGTTTCCACGACCAAGCGTGAGTAGAGGCTCTTCGCTCTTACATTCCGCACCCGTGGAGCTCCAAGCACTGGGCCAAGGCAGGTGGGTAGCATGATCCCAATTGTACAGATGGAGAAACCGAGGCACAGAGCGGGGGCCGTGACTTGTCCCGAGGTCAGCCGGCAGCCCGGTGGCACAGTGGGGACTAGAACGCAGTCCCGCCTCCTCGCTACTAATGAAGAACGAATCCAGCCTTGTTCTGGTCTGGAAACGCCTATATCTTTTATTGGACCGCAACCACCTTCTCTCTCTCGTTCCTTAGATCGGCCATCAGCCCCCGTCCCCGCCCTCGGGAGAGGAAAATGAAAAGCCCCCTGGTGCTGAAGGTGCTGCTGTCCTTAGCAGCGGCCAAGCTGTGTCACACCTACTGCGAAGGGACCCCGGAGCAACAGACGGCCAGAGGGGTCCAGACGAAGGTAGAAAGGGAGGGAGCGGGGCTGGCTGGGGTGCAGAGAGATCTGAGTCCACGTGGCTGCCCCCGGGGGCAAAGGAACGTGAGACGTTTCGCTGACTCACCTCCCACCCTGACGCTGCGGGTCGGTGGCCTAAAGGAGGATACAATTTGGTTTTGTGCCTGGGTTTTTGGCTTTCCTGGACAACCGTGCGTGGTTTTTTTACATTAGAAATTCAGGCGGTCTCCCCCCGGGAAACTCTGTGGGGGACTAGCGATCTAGCCGGATGGGGAGCATTAGTTAATCAGCTCTCACTTCCTCTGCCCTGCGAGGGGAAGTGGGTTTGGGTTTCTTTTCATTCGAGATGTTTGAAGTTCTTTTGGTGGGATTTGTTTGCTGCCTTTTTTATTATTAAAATTTTGCTCAGGCCTATTTAACTCCAATGCCTACGGCGTGTTTTGGAGAAAGGCGGTCACTCTGCAAATTGGGGACAAAGCCAAACCCTTGACATTCCTGTCTGGGAAACACATCCCGGCCAAAATGTTCCCAGGTGATCCGGTCTCAGCTGGAGCCACACCCGAGTTATTGGGCTCAACCCAGGGGTAAATGGACTGAAATTCTCAGGCCTGTGCTGACCCTAAACTCCATGACAATAACGACCCGCTGACTTCCGCCGGCCGGAGATCTGGCCCCAGCATGTTTCTGATGAGCTGCCCAGAAGCTCTTTGGGAAGAGGCCCCCCCCCATTTAACCCAATGAGGTGCTGGCGGCAGGCGAACCCGACTCAGCTCCAGCAGCAAGGGAGGGCTGATCCCTGCCTGGGGAACGGCATTTAGGGAGAGAGCACCGGGCTGTTCTGTGGGTGACCTGGCTGGAGACAAAGCCACTGCTCTTGGGAGGTAAGTCCCTGGCTGTGCCCCCTTGGCCGGTGCTGCCCATCCCAGCCGTGATCCCGCTCTCCTGTCCCGGCACAGCTCATCCGTGGTGGCTGAAGAGTCTTGTCCAGCCCCTGCTAAGGGGAGGGCTCTCACCTGCCCTGGCTGGAACAAACGCTAGTGAATGCCCTCTCCTAGGACGGCTGGGAGGGGCAGCCAAGCCCTGGGCTTTGCTCACTCACTGGGGATCCAGAAGCCAGCCCCTGCCCCGGTCCCTAGGCACAAGCTTAGGGCACAGACCTGGGCACGCCCGTTCCGAGTCCTGGAACCTGCTGTCCAGCTGCCCAGCCCCTCGGGGTGCAGCTACAACCCCTCAGACTCACCAGGATTTGAACTCACCCCACTCCCAGAGCTGCGCCCCGCAGGTGCCACACTACTAAATTACGGGGGAACTCTCTGGTGAGGGCACGCAGGAGATGTGAAGCAGTCTGCACGCGCACACACACAGAGCAGGGCCTGTCCCGTCCAGCAAGGGGCAGCAGGATGGACACACACACACACACACACACACACACACACAAGTATGCGCGCTCTTACCCATCCCTTGGGGGAGCGGCTGTGGTCTGGCAGGCAGGGGGCTTCTCCCCACCCCCCGACCTGCGTTCAGGCCCCGCCTTGTGCACCCCTCCCCGCCTCATTCCATCTCTGGTCTAGACACGCTGAGTCTGTGCTGGGCCAGTCTGCCTCAGTTTCCCTCAGTTCATGGCACTGGAATGCGTTACCCAGGGAGGTGGTGGAATCTCCTTCCTTAGAGGTTTTTAAGGCCCAGCTTGACAAAGCCCTGGCTGGGATGATTTAGTTGGGGATTGGTCCTGCTTTGAGCAGGGGGTTGGACTAGATACCTCCTGAGGTCCCTTCCCACCCTGATATTCTATGATTCTATGGCAGCCTGCTCCGTGCAGGGATCCCAATTCCTCTTTTCACCACCGCTCACGACAGCCGTGCAGCCTCCAGGCCCTTGTTAATGCTGAGTTTTAGCTGGACGTGGGAGCTGGCCTGGCCTAGTAGCTAGAGCGCTGGATGGCGACTCAGGAGACCTGGATTCTATTCCTGGCTCTACTGCTAGGTGACCGTCCCTGCTCTGGGCCTCAGTTTCCCCTTGGGGGTAATGCTACTGACCCTCCTTTGTAAAGTCCTGGGAGATCTGCTCATGGACAGAGTAGGCATTATTATTTGTTAACCTGTCCGCATTCCGGTAGCACCTGGGAGCCCTGGTCACGGAGCGGGACCCCTGGCGCTAGGCGCTGTACAAACACAGGACAGGAAGACGGTCCGGGCCCCAGCGTGCTTCCACTCTAAGATGAGAGCCAGCAGGTGGCTACGGGCCGACGGGAGAGCCCGAGGGACCAGTGAGACAAAAACTGCCTTGCCTGGCGTTGCCTGGACACTGGGCTCTGACATCCCCAGAGGTGCCCAGCTCTGCCCAGGGCCCTGCTGCAGCTCTGTGCCAGCTCTGTGCCAGCGGGGTGAGGTGGATCGTGAGCTGTGTCTATGTCCGCGGCGATGGGGAGCCCATGGCACATAGGGCGACCCGCTGTCCCAGTCTTAGGGGCTGTGTCTTGTATACGCAACTATAACTCGCCCTCCCCGTGGGGAAAAAAAAGTGTCCTGATTTTTTGCACTTGCGATCTGGTCACCCTCGGTGCGTGCAAATCCGTGGTGCGCAAAGGCGGGGGATTTGCTCCAGGCGGGGACCGGAGTACCTCCGCGCCTGGCTCTGCGGTATGCAAATTACTTCCCAACAGCCCCTCTTTGCCCCTCAACTGGAGCTTTGTGAAGCCCTTTGCTAAGACCCCCGGCCTCGGGCGGCTGCTTTCTGCAGGGCTGCGCCAGGCCATTTGCAAGCGATTCTCTCTGGAGCGGGCGCATCAGGCCCATTTTCTTCATTTTGTCTGGGGTGGGTTTTTTTGTTTCTTTCTCTCCGTAAATTGCGCCTCTCCCCGAGCGAGCGGCGGCTGAAAGGAGACACAAGCGAGGGCTGGCGTGTCTGATGGGCTCGGCAATAAGCAATGTCTTTGAGCGCTAGATTGCTGCCACTTTGGGCAGAAAAGCATCTGGAAGGATGGAGCCGGGGCGGGGGCGGGGGTGGGGGGGACTCATGCTGGGGGTGGGCTCGCTCCAGCAGGGCATCGCTGAGGTTGGGATTGGGGGGCCCTGGCAAAGCTGTGGGGGGGGGGGGAGAACTGGGATAGCATCTCCCGTCTCCCACTCACTAAAAGCACTTGGCCTCCTAAGGGTTAAAGGCTCCCCCACACAATTTGCAGAGGAGTGAGGATTTTGCTGGCAAATCGCCTGTTCCTCACGGGTACTTGACTCTCCTGCCAGCTGGGGGGGGAAGAGCCGGGGCCCCCGCTGAGCCCGCATCGAGCTGTGCGGTGTCTGTGTATGGCTCAGAGCCCTGCCCCCCGCCCACATCCACCCCCACCCCGGCTCCATGAGCAGACTCCTCAGGGGAGCTGCTGGTTGATTCCCCCCCCCAGGAGGAAATCCCGAGTCAGGGAGTCTTCTGTAGGGCTGGCAGGCCCCAGGAGTGCAGGGGTTAATGGCGGAGACACCCCCCACCCTCGGGAGTCCAGCCGGTTAGGTCATCAATGAGATGAGTTAGGCGAGAGCTCAGCCTAGGGACTCGGCGGCAGGGGGACAGGGACGGTGGCCGGGGCTCAGGAAAATTCCAGGGCTGGGCTAGCCGGGGGCTGGCGGGTTTCACGCTGGCTTGCCACGGCGATCGGGCGTCTCCTGACAGGCCGGGGTCAGGGGCCGAATGGGGTTTGATGCAAATGTGACGACATCCCCGTGGGGAGATCCTGCTCCCGGGGCGCCCGCCCCCTCGGGCCCGTAATGGGGAGGCGGGAGGGGAGGATTGGGAGCCATCGCTGACACCCCACAGTTGGCGACACCCTCACGCTGCCAAAATCTTGGCGGTATCCGGCCCTGGGGGCGCAGCTGCAGAACGCCGGGTGGGGATCAGGGCCGCAGGCACCAGGGCTGGCAGGAGCGGGGGTGGGGGGGGATCGGGGCAGGTGGCTCCGTCCCTCGTCCCTAGAGTCGCCTGGCCCCGCCCGCCTGGCCCCTCTGCGTTTGGGGCTCACGCCCGCCTCTCTCCCTGTCTTTCCCGCAGCCGAGCTCAGACCTCGACAAGCTGCCCACGGCCCTGCTCAGGAGACTCTACGACGGCCACCGGGTCTCCTACGAGGCACTGCTGCAGCTGGCGGGCAAGGACGATGCCCGTGAGTGCCCGGCCCCATCCCCCGCCCTGAGAAAACTAACCCGGGGAGACTGGAAGGGGCCGGAGGGGGGAGCTGCTATCGGGCGGGGGATGGGGAGAGAGCAGCGAAAGCAGAGGGGGTGAGGTTGATTGCTGCCCCCCCAGCACCACTGACCGTCCCCCGCTTCTCTCTTCCAGGTCCCAAGATGCCCGTCCCCTCTCAGAAACGTAAGTCCCGTTTTCCCCTCTTCTCTGACCCCGGCTTCTCTGCCCTGTCCATCTGGGGGACGCCGCGGCCTCTCCAGCTGTGCCCAGTCTGGGAGCCGGGCCCGAGGCATCTCGGGGGGGCGGGGGGCGGGTCTGGACCCAGAAGGCGCTTTGGCAAAGATGACCCGGATGAAAAGCCTCAGGTGGTGTCTCTTCCCTTCCCCGGCCTGCCAGACTGACTCAGCTAGGGGCACCCGCTCCGCTGACCCCCTTGTCTTTCTGCAGGGGACATGCACGACTTCTTTGTCGGCCTCATGGGGAAAAGGACCCCGGAGCCCGGTAAGTGAGGCCGTGTGAGGCCAGCTTGGCGGGCGGAGGGGGGCGTTGTGCGACGAGGCGCCGGCCGGAAGCCCCAGGACGCCCGTTCCCAGCACCGTCAAGTGTCCACGCGCCCGCCCGCCCATTCAGGGGCGAGGCCTTGATGCCCCTAACGGAGATCCTGCGTCTATACAGCAGGACGGGCTGCCCCAGTCCAGCGCTTCCAGCTCTGGCCAGTGTCCCCCCACTCCGGTGACACAAGGGGGGTGGAACAGGTTGACCGTTCCAGGACGGGGGGCTTCCTGCAGGGGCTGAGCCGTGGGCGGGGGCCGTCCCGGCTGGGCGAACGGGCCTGGGAAGGAACTGACTGCATCTCTGCCCTGCTGTTTAATCCTAGACGACCCCACAGACGGGAACAAGGAGACTTCCGCTGGCTTCGGCGACCTCAAATACCCCCCAAATGCAGAATGAGGTGAGGGCAGCGGGGGCCCGGTTCTGTTCGCTCCCCTTCCCGTGCGACGCACGCGGGCTCACGCCCACACGCCCAGCGAGGTGGAGAAAAGCAGCCCCACGTCTCGCTGCAGCTCGGGCCTCTGGCAGGGGGACGTGGGAGCGTTTGACCCGAACCTCGGGGGCTGCTCGCGAATGGCGCTCGGCTGATAGGCCTTTTGCCACCCCGAGACTGCGAATCCTTCACCTCTTTCGAGTCCGAACATAGAGCTGCTGGGCTGGGCTGAGATGCAGGTGGCCAATGCCACCTGCTTCTGGGACACTAAGGGTGAGATCCTGGCACCACCGAGTAGCCATCCTGGCTCCAGTGTGTGTGGGGGGGCGGGCGTGGCTTGATCACAGCCCGTGAACACCTGAATGGGAAACTCAAATCTGCTCACCAACGGCTCTTGGCTCTGACAGACGAAGGCAAAGTGAGCGCCAAGGGCTGCAAGTGGGAGCTAGACGAGTTCTGACCGGGAAGAAGGCGCCCCGTTTTAACGAGGAGGGTTGCTAACCACTGGAATTAAGGCAGGGCAGTTCTCTGGCCTACGCTAGACAGGAGCGGCTGCAGCTCCTTAAAAGTGTGTGTGTGGGGGGCCCACTGGTGCCCAAGGTGTGGCCCCACCCCCTTTCCCCGAGGCCCCACCCCCTTTCCCTGAGGCCCCACCTCCGCGCTGCCCCCGCTCCCTGAGCCCCACTCCTGCGCCACTTCTTCCTGCCCCCAAACCCCATCCCCTGCTCACTCCTTTCTGCTCCCGCCCCCCATCGCTGGTAAAAGGTGATGGGGCCATGGCCCCCCGGCGTCAGACTAGATGATCACAACGGTCCCTTCTGGCTTTGGAATCGACGAACGTTTTTCTGTTGAGTCCCGGGCTCGCGTTATGGGGACAGCTGAGAACGGGTCGTAGCTCGGGGTTACAACGGTCCCCTGTGTGGCCTGAGTCCAGAGGGCCTGCTCTGGGCTCCTGCACTTTCCCCATGTGGGCTTTTGTCTCTGGTCCTTTTACTGTTGTCCCCCAGTAGCAGCTGGAAGCCCCACCGGCCCCGCACGCACCAACCCACCCTCCTGCCAGTCCTGTCCTGGTGGGGAACGTTAAAGTGGCCCCTGATTTTCGGCACTTCCGTTTTTGGGTGCCCACCTTGAAGCTTGGTATTTGGCTTCATACTACAGAGGGGCTGACCACCACCCTCCCCCTCACATCCCATGGTCTCAACTCAGCCCTTTGGGACATCAGGTCCTGCTAGCACCTCCTGCTAAGGTGCTGTATTAGCCAGCCGTTGGGGAATGGGATCCGTCTCCACGCAAGACGTCCCGTCCCCACACACCAGGCCGGGGAGTTTCACGACCGCGGGAGCGATTACCGCCGAGAATACGAGGTTTGCCAAACCACAGCCGCGTGAGCAAACCGTCCCGAAGGGTCACGCTTCTCCTCGTGCATTAGCCCTTAAATACCTGTATGGGGTCTTTAATTACAGATCGAAAATCCCATTGATGGTCCCGCGCTCGCTATCACCCGCTCGTGCGCTGAGTAGAGCCCTGACCCTGTGCGTGTTAGCACACGGCAGGCTGGGTTACGGGACATAAATAGCTGTAATCCCCCTAACCGGGTGATTACACGGCACTTATTCTGTTATTATGAATTCATTAGCTGGTGATTTGCATCCCGGCGACGGCTGGGTAATGAGACCAGGAGCTGGCGGGCTTCGCTTCGTGCCGAGCCGAAGCCTTAACGATAATTGCGCTGCAATTTTAGGAAATGGAGGAAAAGAGCAAATTTGTGGAAGGCGCTTTCCACGCATGCAGATGAGTCCAGTACCACGGCTACGCGCGCTGTCTCCCATTGCCGGGTCTTCCACTGGGCTGTGTCTTCCCCTGTGTGCTTGGGTGTGGGGGGTTATTTGCATGTGTACAATTTGTGGGTGATTGCATGTTATTGAAAGGTGGTTCATATGTACCAAGCTCACCGTTGCTGGGAAAGGAGTGGGAGCGCTGGCTTCCAGGGGCAGGGAACGAGGCTAATGCATCTAATCGACTTAGCCAGGCTTTTCCAGCTCTCCCAGGACTTATTCCAAGCTGTGCCACCCCAGGGTGGAAGGATCCAACGTGCCGTGGGTTTCCTCCTTCTTTCCTGCAGGTGCCCACGCCGGGGACAAGCAAAGCGTCGGCAGCGCCTCGAGAAACGGAGACGAAGCCGCTCTCCAAAGCCCGCCACGCTCTCAACTGAACCGGAACCCTCTCGCCATGTCGTGGAGAACTCTCCCCCCACGTGCCCTGTCTCGTCCCCGCTGCCCCATTCTGGCCTGCGCCTCGTCCTAATGCTAGTGCTCGCTGTTTGGAAATAGAGTAATGCCCCGGCCCCATGGTGCTTTCCCCTCCGCAGACACCCCGAGCAGCCAGCAGAACCCCCTTTGTGGCGTAGATTAAAAACACCCTTGACTAGTCAATAACACCACGATTTTTACTTATGAGCTGCCCTGTCTCTCAGCTTCTTTGCCTGATGTTTCCTAGGACTCTGTTGTTTGCTGGAGCCCCAATCACGTGTCCAGGACGCCACCATGCTGGGCGCTGGACGGACACAGAATGAAAAGCCAATCCCTGCCCCATGCCTTGGAACACACCTTTGCAGAGGGAAATGTTCTCCAGGTGGGAGCAGGGGTATTAAGGCTATAAAAGACCATCAATGCGGCTCAGGGTTCCTACGCCTTCCTCTCTAGCCTCTGGTGCTAGCCACTGTCAGAGACAGGATACTGGGCGAGATGCCCACAGGTCTGACCCAGCCCAGCAATTCTTCTGCTGCTCGGCACAGAGAGGTCAGGTGATTTGCCCAAGGTCCAGTGAACCTCAAACCTGCCCTTTCTCCCTTCTCCCATGCCGTTAGTAACTAGGCATCTTCCTAGCTTCTTGCGATGTTGCCCATCAATGTGGTATCCCAGCCTCGGAGGTAACAACTAAAAAACCGCCCACCTGGTTACTATAGAGAGCTGGGCAGAACGTTTGCAATTAAACCGTTTTTTTTTTTCTTGTCAAAATCTGCTGTCGAAACCGTTTGGCGGAGACATCTCTATTTTGACGGGAAGGTGGTGAGGGGCAGGGCGGACTCGCTGGTTACTTGCAGAGAGGGGCCCAGCTTCAAAACGTGACCTGGTCGATCTGAAAAGGGGCCTTCGGGGCCGGTTCCATTTTCAAAAAGCGTTTGGGGTTTGGAGCCAATGTGGAACCAACCCGATTTTGAAACCTCGAGAAAGTTGGTGTGAAACGGAATTGTCCTTCTCCACCCAGTTCTATTCCCACCCTTCCTCTGGCCAGATAGAAGGTATTTTCTTTCAGGAAGGATTGTCCATTAACTCTGGCCTCTGAGGCCATCAGGGACAGTAGGAGACAGCGGGAGCATCCTCGTAAGACCTACAAGGTCTAGACAAGCTGAGCACAGCTCCTAATCTGCTGGCTGAGCCGCTGCGTGACGATTCAGTGACTTTTCTGGAACCGTGCGCCTGCAATTCTCCTTGGATCAGCAAGAGTTCCTACCGCAGGAGCTTGGTCGTTTGCCTGGCCTGGTACAGAGACAAGGTGGGGGAAGCAATATGGGACTAACCTCGAGCCACACAGAGCTCTTCTCCAGGGCTGGGGAAAGTCCTCAGCGTGTCACGGCTAAGTGCAAGGTGGGACAGATTGTGAAGCATAAGCAGCTGACCCATATTGTGAGACGTCATTCCAAGGGGTGGGGGGTTACAGACTGTTGTAACGAGCCATCAATCCGACTCTACGGAGTCCGAGCTTTTTAGAGTCTAGCCAAGTTATGAATTCTAGCTCCCAGTCCAGCGCACTGGGCCGCAGTCTTGATCTCAACCCTGTCTGATGTTTATACGTCCCCTTAGAATCATAGAATAGCAGGTTGGAAGGGAACTCAGGAGGTATCTAGTCCAACCCCCTGCTCAAAGCAGGACCAACCCCAACTAAATCATCCCAGCCAAGGCTTTGTCAAGCCGGGCCTTAAATACCTCTAAGGAAGGCGATTCCACCACCTCCCTAGGGAACCCATTCCAGTGCTTCACCACCCTCCTAGTGAAATAGTGTTTCCTAATATCCAACCTAAACCTCCCGCACTGCAACTTGAGACCATTGCTTCTTGTTCTGTCATCTGCCACCACTGAGAACAGCCGAGCTCCATCCTCTTTGGAACCCCCCTTCAGGTAGTTGAAGGCTGCTCTCAAATCCCCCCTCATTCTTCTCTTCTGGAGACTAAACAATCCCAGTTCCCTCAGCCTCTCCTCATAAGTCATGTGCTCCAGCCCCCTAATCATTTTTGTTGCACTCCGCTGGACTCTTTCCAATTTTTCCACATCCTTCTTGTAGTGTGGGGCCCAAAGTCAACTGGTATTCACCCGTAACACTTCCTGGATGTGTAAGCATTGTCCGTTTCAGGAAAGCCTTTAAGATGCATCTCCTGGAAGTTCACAAACTGCCTTTTTTCTCCCCACTTTGCTAACTTGCTGACTGAGCGGGACTCTGGCCCAGACCTTTCGGTTTAACTCCCTCACCCTTTCAAACTGTCCTTTCCCTCTAATCAGCTAAGAGGTGATCCTGGCAAGTTCAGAGCCAGGATGAATTTTATTAGCGGAGTGGCGAATAGAAATGGCCGCTGGCCATCGTTTAACTCCTTCGTTGCTGCACCAAAACAGCTGTAATTAGGGTTAAAACAATGCCAAAGGTGTGCTTTCTGCGACTTTTGCTCCCAAAGGGCAGGGAACGGAGTACAGAACTTGATCCGTCATCTTTACCTTGAGCATGGTTGTCAAGGAGCTGGAATAAATTCTCGAATGCCACAAGAGTGGATTTTCTGCCTCTCTGTCCAACCGGAGGCAGCAGGTTTAAAACAAATAAAAGGAAGTTCTTCTTCACATAGCGCACAGTCAACTTGTGGAACTCCTTGCCTGAGGAGGTTGTGAAGGCTAGGACTATAACAGGGTTTAAAAGAGAACTGGATAAATTCACGGTGGTTAAGTCCATTAATGTCTATTAGCCAGGACGGGTAAGGAATGGTGTCCCTAGCCTCTGTTTGTCAGAGGGTGGAGATGGATGGCAGGAGAGAGATCACTTGATCATTGCCTGTTGGGTTCACTCCCGCTGGGACACCTGGCATTGGCCACTGTCGGCAGACAGGATACTGGGCTAGATAGACCTTTGGTCTGACCCAGTACGGCCGTTCTTATGTTCTGATGAGAAACACCTAAGACACCTGTCACCAGGGGATGCTCCCTGGGGCTGCATTGTGAAGCTCACAGGTGTGCAGTGCAGAAGCAGTTAACTACCAAAAGCCTAAACAATACAAAATTCAGATCCACAGGAAAAGTCATTTAGCAGGAAACTGGCCTCAGGCCCAGCCTCCCACGGCCCGGCCCGTGTAGAAATCAGAGGTGCATTGCATTTTAAAAGCCAGGCTTCCCTCTGGAGTGGGAGGCAGGCGCAGTTAGACTGGGATAAGCCCGGCAGTTGCTGCTAGCGGGTGCCATGGGCTTGTTTGATGCAGCCACGCTGCCCTCTTGCGAATTTGGTTCCTCCCGCAGCTCTGACACCAGAATGCGGTGGGAACAGCCCAGCGACTGTCTGAAAGGTGGGATTTGCCAAAGGCACGGATCTGGTGTCCAGCTCAGGGCAAGTCCAGGGTCTTTTCTGGCTCACCCGCTTTGGCTACTAGTTGGGGTCTCATGTGACTCAGACGGTCCAGAAGTCAAATTACTTTAGGTGCTCTGCAAGTGGCTCCGTGCGGGTGTTTTCAGACGGACCCAGTCAGCAAAACCGTGCCAAACGCTGGCCAGCGGGCTGCAGGGGCGGTCAACGTGCGTGAATGACACGGCAGGGTGCTCAATCTCCCGGATTGCTTCCAATCGTCACCGGGAGATCGATGCCAATTCCGGGAGACTCCGGGCCAAACCTGAAGGGTTGGCAAGCCTAGATAGAGGCCGGGGGCTGTGTTTCTCCTCCCTGGCCCCTTGTTCGGCTCCGCCCCAGGCTGTGGGAGTGGGCCCAGGCCCACGCATCTGGCAGCAGGAGGATTGGTGAAAAGGCAGCTGGTTCTGGCAGTCATGGCTGGGATCCCCAGACGCCCCCGCGCCAGGAGCTCTGCCCCCCACCCCAGCCTTAAGGCGTTTCTGCTGGCCCCAGAAGAGCCAGGCCGGGGGTGGTTCCTGCTCTGTCCTTGCTTGCAACTTCTCCAGGGCCCAGTCGTCCTCCTCCCCATGTCCCCCAGTCTCCATCCCGCCCCCACAGTGTCCCCCAGCTTGCTTTGTGGCTGGGGGGCACAGGGAGCACTGCACCCTCTGCAGATCCTCCTCTCAGGTGACCCCGGCCTGACTGCCCCCAGCTCCCCTGACCCCCACTCCTTCCTCACTGCCCCGCCCCCAGCTTCCCCAAACCCCACACCGGATCCTACCCCATCACCTGAGCGCTCCCTCGTCACCTGGCTCGAGCCTCGTCCCCCATCATGTGCCCCCTCAACTTCCCTCAGCTCTCCCCACTCCTGCCCCCCAGCTCCCCTATTCCTGCCCCGTCCCCCCACTCCTCCTGCCCCAAGCCCACCCCCAGCTCCCCTGTTCCTGCCCCTTCCCCCCCACTCCTCCTGCCCCCCCACCCCGCCCCCCTGTTCCTGCCCCTTCCCCCCACTCCTCCTGCCCCCAGCCCCTCCCCCTGTTCCTGCCCCTTCCCCCCACTCCTCCTGCCCCCAGCCCCTCCCCCCTGTTCCTGCCCCTTCCCCCCACTCCTCCTGCCCCCAGCCCCTCCCCCCTGTTCCTGCCCCTTCCCCCCACTCCTCCTGCCCCCAGCCCCTCCCCCCTGTTCCTGCCCCTTCCCCCCACTCCTCCTGCCCCAGCCCCTCCCCCAGCTCCCCTGTTCCTGCCCCTTCCCCCCACTCCTCCTGCCCCCCCACCCCGCCCCCCTGTTCCTGCCCCTTCCCCCCACTCCTCCTGCCCCAGCCCCTCCCCCAGCTCCCCTGTTCCTGTCCCTTCCCCCCACTCCTCCTGCCCCCCGCCCCGCCCCCAGCTCCCCTGTTCCTGCCCCTTCCCCCCACTCCTCCTGCCCCCAGCCCCACCCCCAGCTCCCCTGTTCCTGCCCCTTCCCCCCACTCCTCCTGCCCCCAGCCCCACCCCCCTGTTCCTGCCCCTTCCCCCCACTCCTCCTGCCCCCAGCCCCTCCCCCCTGTTCCTGCCCCTTCCCCCCACTCCTCCTGCCCCCCCACCCCGCCCCCCTGTTCCTGCCCCTTCCCCCCACTCCTCCTGCCCCCCCCCGCCCCGCCCCCCTGTTCCTGCCCCTTCCCCCCCACTCCTCCTGCCCCCCCACCCCGCCCCCCTGTTCCTGCCCCTTCCCCCCACTCCTCCTGCCCCCCCCGCCCCTCCCCCCTGTTCCTGCCCCTTCCCCCCACTCCTCCTGCCCCAGCCCCTCCCCCCGCTCCCCTGTTCCTGCCCCTTCCCCCCACTCCTCCTGCCCCAGCCCCTCCCCCCGCTCCCCTGTTCCTGCCCCTTCCCCCCACTCCTCCTGCCCCCAGCCCCTCCCCCCTGTTCCTGCCCCTTCCCCCCACTCCTCCTGCCCCCAGCCCCTCCCCCCTGTTCCTGCCCCTTCCCCCCACTCCTCCTGCCCCCAGCCCCTCCCCCCTGTTCCTGCCCCTTCCCCCCACTCCTCCTGCCCCAGCCCCTCCCCCAGCTCCCCTGTTCCTGCCCCTTCCCCCCACTCCTCCTGCCCCCCCACCCCGCCCCCCTGTTCCTGCCCCTTCCCCCCACTCCTCCTGCCCCAGCCCCTCCCCCAGCTCCCCTGTTCCTGTCCCTTCCCCCCACTCCTCCTGCCCCCCGCCCCGCCCCCAGCTCCCCTGTTCCTGCCCCTTCCCCCCACTCCTCCTGCCCCCAGCCCCACCCCCAGCTCCCCTGTTCCTGCCCCTTCCCCCCACTCCTCCTGCCCCCAGCCCCACCCCCCTGTTCCTGCCCCTTCCCCCCACTCCTCCTGCCCCCAGCCCCTCCCCCCTGTTCCTGCCCCTTCCCCCCACTCCTCCTGCCCCCCCACCCCGCCCCCCTGTTCCTGCCCCTTCCCCCCACTCCTCCTGCCCCCCCCCGCCCCGCCCCCCTGTTCCTGCCCCTTCCCCCCCACTCCTCCTGCCCCCCCACCCCGCCCCCCTGTTCCTGCCCCTTCCCCCCACTCCTCCTGCCCCCCCCGCCCCTCCCCCCTGTTCCTGCCCCTTCCCCCCACTCCTCCTGCCCCAGCCCCTCCCCCCGCTCCCCTGTTCCTGCCCCTTCCCCCCACTCCTCCTGCCCCAGCCCCTCCCCCCGCTCCCCTGTTCCTGCCCCTTCCCCCCACTCCTCCTGCCCCCAGCCCCTCCCCCCTGTTCCTGCCCCTTCCCCCCACTCCTCCTGCCCCCAGCCCCTCCCCCCTGTTCCTGCCCCTTCCCCCCACTCCTCCTGCCCCCCCACCCCGCCCCCCTGTTCCTGCCCCTTCCCCCCACTCCTCCTGCCCCAGCCCCTCCCCCAGCTCCCCTGTTCCTGCCCCTTCCCCCCACTCCTCCTGCCCCAGCCCCTCCCCCAGCTCCCCTGTTCCTGCCCCTTCCCCCCCACTCCTCCTGCCCCCCCACCCCGCCCCCCTGTTCCTGCCCCTTCCCCCCACTCCTCCTGCCCCAGCCCCTCCCCCAGCTCCCCTGTTCCTGCCCCTTCCCCCCACTCCTCCTGCCCCCCCACCCTGCCCCCCTGTTCCTGCCCCTTCCCCCCACTCCTCCCGCCCCCCCCGCCCCCCCGCTGCAGTCCCCCTCCGGGGCAGGGGCGGCGCTGGGCCGGGGGCTCGGGGCGCTGCGCGGGGCCGGATGACGCCTCTTGCCGGGCCGGGCGCGGCGCCTCCTCGGCGGGGCCGGGCGGACGGAGCGGGGGGGTCGGAGCCTTTGTGTGGAGCCGAGCGGGGCTGGTGCCGGGAGCCGCCGGGTAAGGGGGGACCCCGCCCCGCCCCCCCCGTCACCCCCTCCTGCCCCCCCCCGTAACTCCCCCTCCCCTTCCCCCCCCCGCGGGACCCCCCCCGTCACCCGCCCCGCCCCCCTCCTGCCCCCCCGTCACCCGCCCCCCCAACTCCCCCTCCCCTCCCCCGCCCCGACCCCCCCGTAACTCCCCCTCCCCTTCCCTCCCCGCGGGACCCCCCCGTCACCCGCCCCGCCCCCTCCTGCCCCTCCCCCCGCGGGACCCCGTCGCCCCCTCCTGCCCCCCCGCCCCTCCCCCCGCGGGACCCCCCGCCCCCCCAACTCCCGCTCCCCGCCCCGCCCCCTCCCCCCGCGGGACCCCCCCCGTCACCCGCCCCGCCCCCTCCTGCCCCCCGCGGGACCCCGTCACCCGCCCCCCGCGGGACCCCCCCTGCCCCTCCCCCCGCGGGACCCCGCCCCCATGCCCCCCCTGCGGGACCCCCCTTCTGACCCCCCCGCCATTCCCCCCGCCCCCCATGGGGTCCTCCTCTTTCCCCCTGAATGAGGGACCCCCGAATGGGGCCCTGCCCCCCCGAGACCCCTCCCCTCTGTCCTCCCGAATGGGGGACCCCCACCCCTCCCCAAATGAGGGACCCCCCCTTCTGCCCTCCTGTGGTCTAGGGGATCCCCGTCCCCAGTCTAGGGGATCCCCCTTCTCCTGCGCAGGGGACCTGTATTGCCCCCGTCCCCCTTATCTCCCCCTCCCTGGGTACAGGGATCCCTGTCTGGCCTGTCTTCCCCAGCCCTATATCGGGGACACCCCCCCAAGGGACTCGCCTTTTCCATCCCGTCTCGGGTAGGGGATCCTCTCCCCCCAGCCTCGTCCCTCTTCTGCTCCCCTTTTATGTAGGAGACACCCCCCCCCAACACACAAGGGACTCCCCTGCCTCTCGCATGGGGATCTCTCTGCACCTACCTCGCATGTGGGGCTCTCCCTGTTTGGGGGACCCCAGCTCCCTGGATAGGGGACTCCTCCTTTGCCCTCTCTGCCCCCTCCCCCCAGCCACCTACTGCTGTCAACCCCCCACCGATGGGCACACCGGCCCCCAAAGCCCCCTTATCCTCCAAATCCCTCCCCCCATCCCTGGTAAAGAGCCCCCTCTCGCCCTGTCCGCCTCCTGCTGGATTGCCCCATTCCCCTGCCGTGTCCCTTCCCACCCTTTCATCCATCCCCCCCAAGCCCTGCGATGGAGAAGAGCCCCTATTCCCCCCCCCCCCCCACACACACACACACACGTACACCAAGGGGGAGAGCCCGGGTGGCTCACCCCATCTTCCCGCTTTCCCTACTCCCTCTCTTCCCACCTCTCATGATAGAAGGCAGCCCCCCTTCATCTTTTCCCCCTCCCCCTATCTGTTCCCCCCTGTATCCTGAGGACCCCATCCCCTCTTTTGGCCTCTGGGGTATTCACTCTCTAGCAGAGGGAAGAAAAGCACATAATAAACAGGCAACCCCCAGGTTGTGCATGTGCAAAGCAGGAGAAGCAGCTGCTATAGGCAACATTAATGGGATCTGGAGTGACCTGCCCCGTTAGGTTCAGGGGTAGCATTGCATGCTCTGAGATCCAAACAGAGCAGCCCCCTTGATCTCCCATTTCCCTGATAAATTATTGATCAGGGTGGCTTTTCTTTTCCTTTTCCAAGATTCCCTATTTAAGAAAATCCCCCGGGGGCTAAGAGTCTGCAAACTGGGACACCCTCTTTCGCTGCTTCTAAACTGAAGCAACCTTGGACTTCCTGTGTCGCCTCCCCGCTCCGTATCTGGATCTTCCTCTTGTCTCCTTTGGTGTCCTGGAAAAATTGAGATCAGGCTGGCAGGGCTGAGGTTCAAAGCGTGCTGCTGCCAGCGAGACGTTTCGATACTGAGTAGTCTGTCCGATTTGAAAACTGTCCAACAGCTCACAAACAAAAAGGGGGTGCAGGCTGAGTTGGGGTGGCCTGGTTGGGTCTTGCAGAGATTGCTATCGCAAGTCCAATCTTCTGTAATGATGGTCCGGAAAGACGGCGGACAATCGCAGGCTATACTACATAGAAAGGTGTTGCAAACGCCGGTGAGAGCAGAGAAATAATCCAAAGAGATTTAAAGAGTTAAGAACTAGGGGCAAGACCTGACATGAGATCCAACCTGGCAAACGAAAGTGTGTTGGGGCAGGGGGAGGATCTGGAGATATTCAGTGGGCAGAAGGAATCTACAGAACTGTAATGGCTAGAAGTGAGTGCACAGCCAGCGAGGTAGGAGTCTGCGATCCAGGTTGCGGATTTATAAAGATAGCTACCGAGGCTACTACAGAACTGCTAGAGAAGTTGTGCTGGGAGACAGGAGCTCAGATAGTGACTGGCAAAGTACATTACTTTTCGTAGCAAGGGTTTTTATTTGGTCTTTTTGCACCTTTGACTTGAGCCCCTATTTGAGCCTCTCTCACCTAGGCCAATCAAAGGGACTCCGCCGGGGGGCTACCTGGGGGTTGCTTGTTGTGTTTACTCCCGTTTGCTTTTTGCGGCAGGGAGCTGACAATGTTTAATAATAGCTGTAGCATAGACCGGACACAGGAGGCGAAGGAGAGAACCTGCTCAAAGTTTTTCACACGCTTCTTAAAGTTGCAGACTTTTATTTTTGATTCCTTATGTTGCTGCAAGATCTTAAACTAGGGTCACTCATGAACCTCAGGTGAGATACCAGACTGGCTGCACCACTAGTCTATTCTGTGGTGGCAGTTCTTGGATTTTTAACTTCTGCCAATTCGGATGGTGAAGTGTGAATTGCCCGGGGGTATTTTGGATCTCAGCGAGATAAGAATAGTAGTCATTCCTTAGGCATTGTCTACATACAGACATTTCACTGAGATCAGAGCCAGTTTGTGTGTAGTCAAAGCATTAGAAAAAAATATCTAGTATGTGCCTCTCATGAGAGGGGAAAGAGAAATCCTTAACCCTTCACTGCTTCTTTATTCCATTGGTATCTTTATACCTTCTAAATTGTACAGAGCAAAATTTAGGTGCTAGACATGTCACGTAACGCAGAACTGGAAGACACTCAAGCCACGTCTACACTGCAAGTGCAGCACTGTAGCACCGTAGTGTAGATGCTTCCTACTGCCACAGAAGGGGGGGGTTTCCATCGCTGTTGGTCGTCCACCTCTCCAAGAGGCAGAATCCTTGACGGCTCTCAGAGGCGTGAGTTTTTCACACCCCTGAGCACCTAACCTACATCAACCTAGCTTTGAAGAGTGGACCAGATATTAGTGATGAGGTCAGCGTAAGAACCTACACAGAATGGAATCCTAGAAATGTAGGGCTGGAAGGAACCTCGAGATGATGCCCCCTCGTGCCGAGACAGGATTAAGGATACCAAGACCATCCCTGGCACGTTTGTCTAACCTGGTCTTAAAAACCTAAAGAATTTACGTGTGTGTATAGAATTCAGCAGGTCTCAAGTCCCGACATCATAATCGTTATGCCATATTACACGCTCCCATTTAGGGGAGGAGCAAGGATGCAGCCACTTCTCTCTGGCCTTTTAGTTGTGACATGCCCCCTCACCTCTCTGTATCTTTTGAATGGGTAATTGGAGAGAGAATCTCCACCAATGCAGCCGCCTTGTTCCCTGGCTACTACTTACGCAAGCGTGAAACGTGCCGGGACATTTCACCGCAAACCAGCGATGAGTCCGACGTGTAAACTCTTGCGTTTTCCTTTTTTTAGAGCCCCTCGCCCTGCCAGCCGCTGGATGCTAAGTGCCTGGCGAACGAATGAAGAAGAAGCTGACCAGGAGGAGGGACTCTTGACCAACTGCTAAGATGGGCATGAGGATCAAGCTACACAGCACCGATCACCCCAACAACCTGCTGAAGGAACTCAACAAGTGCAGGCTGTCGGAAACCATGTGCGACGTCACCATTGTGGTGGGGAGCCGCTCCTTCGCCGCACACAAAGCGGTGCTGGCCTGTGCGGCCGGCTACTTCCAGAACCTCTTCCTGAACACGGGGCTGGACGCTGCCAGGACCTACGTGGTGGACTTCATCACGCCGGCCAACTTTGAGAAGATCCTGAGCTTCGTCTACACCTCTGAGCTCTTCACGGACCTTATCAACGTGGGCGTCATATACGAGGTGGCGGAGAGGCTGGGCATGGACGATCTGCTCAAGGCCTGTCATTCCACCTTCCCCGACTTGGAGAGCTCGGCCGTTACCAAGCAGCCCTCTGGGTCGGGAGAAGGTCGTTCAGGCCCTTTGGGCGGCACAGCGACAGAACCAAACCATTCCCTGGGTGAACTCCGGAGCAGTGGGGAGCACTTTGGCTCTGAGCGGAATTGCATCTTGCACGGGGAAGTGGCAGGTGGTTACAAAGAGGATGACAGGAATCCCATGAGTGAAGCCGGCCATAACCTGCCTTTGATGCATCAACCACCTCCAAAGACAGAAGAGCAGGAACTGACGGGGCAGTTTGCTTCTGCCACCAACGTGGTGTCTCAACCCAGCCTGGGCAACGTCAACATGGCCGTTCAAACCACTGCAAGTACCTGCCAGCCCTATAAGATCCAGAACAACGGGGACTTCAGCAAGACCAGCTTTTTCGCAGCTGACACCTCGCTGGACATCTCCACCGGGAGCAACTCCTGCCCCAGCAACAGTGACCATTCCAAAGACCAGGGCTTCGGGCAGATGGATGAGCTGCAGCTGGAGGACCTAGGGGCAGACGAGCTGCACTTCGAAGACGCCAGCGAAGAGCTGGGCCCGGTGGAGGAGGTCATCGAGCTGAGCGACGACAGTGAGGAGGAGCTGGCCTTTGAGAACGACAGCCGGGAGAGCAAGGCCATGCCCTGCCAGGTGTGCAAGAAGGTCCTGGAACCCAACATCCAGCTGATCCGCCAGCATGCGAGGGACCACGTGGACCTGCTCACCGGCAACTGCAAGGTCTGCGAGACCCACTTCCAGGACCGGAATTCCCGGGTCACCCACGTCTTGTCCCACATTGGGATCTTCCTCTTCTCCTGCGACATGTGTGAGACCAAGTTCTTCACCCAATGGCAGCTCACCCTCCACCGGAGAGAGGGCGTGTTCGACAACAACGTCATCGTCCACCCCAGCGACCCACTGCCCAGCAAGATCAACCTGTTTGGTGGAGGGCCCGGCTCGGAGCTGGTATGCACCACCTGCGGGAAGCCACTGGCCAAAGATTTCCACACCGTCCGGGGCCACATTCTGGACCACATGAACTTGAAAGGCCAAACATGTGGCGTGTGCGACCAGCGGCAGCTCAACCTCTGCAGCCTGATGTGGCACACGCTTTCCCACCTGGGCATCTCGGTCTTCTCCTGCTCCATCTGCGCTAACAGCTTTGTGGACCGGCATCTGCTGGAGAAGCACATGGCCGTCCATCAGAGCATGGAAGAGGCTCTCTTCCGGTGCCATTTCTGCGGCCAGAGCTTCAAGCTGGAAGCGGCTTACCGCTACCACGTCAGCCAGCACAAGTGCGGCGGCAGCCTGGACGTCGTCCGGCCCAGCTTCGGAGACCGGCTCCAGCAGCAAGCCCTCCAGAAGAGGAAGCTGCCGGAGGAATTCCTGAGCGAGGACCTGGCCCTGCAGAACCAGCCAGGAAACAGTAAGTACAGCTGCAAGGTCTGCGGGAAGAGGTTTGCCCACACGAGCGAGTTCAACTACCACCGGAGGATCCACACGGGAGAAAAGCCTTACCAGTGCAAAGTGTGTCACAAATTCTTCCGCGGCCGCTCCACCATCAAGTGCCACCTGAAGACGCACTCGGGGGCCCTCATGTACCGATGCACTGTGTGTGGACACTACAGCTCCACCTTAAACCTCATGAGCAAGCACGTCGGTGTCCACAAAGGCAGCCTGCCGCCCGATTTCACCATCGAACAGACGTTCATGTACATAATCCATTCCAAAGACGCGGAGAAAAACACAGACAGCTGATTGGGCGGCGCTGGTGGGGTGGGGGAGCAAACACTAATTACAAAGCGGTGACTTTTTTTCCCCCCCGGTTTTAACGGTCGGACGTTGTGGATGGAATTCTCCTTTTTTTTTTTTTTTTTGGCCTTGCCTCGGGATTTTTCTGTCGGCGTCCTTCAAGTTAACAGCACGTGAGGTAAACCAAGAAGCCCGTTCTCTTTACTTACCTCCAGTCCCGTTAGAGGCCGCTGAGTTCCGTGGGTTGGCATTTCTTCCCGGGTTTTGGATCTGATAAATGTCAAGCAGGTTAACCCTAGCCTGGCCTCCCGCGGTTTGAGATCACACCTAGATTTATGCTGCTATTACCCTGACAGCCGGCCTCAGTGGAGCCAGGACGGGAAGGTGGTGGACACAAAAACACTAATTGGTTTTCTTCTAGGCTTTGCTGCTACTGGCCTTGGGGCTGGGGGGACTGGCAGGCAACGGGGGGCGCGCCAGGAGTTCGACTCGGTGCTTGAAAGGGGGATTAGTGCAACTTCTAGCCGCCCGTCTGAGCCAGGGCCACAGTTGCCGATTGTTCCCTCCTCCACCCCCACCCCCTCGTACCACTTCTGAAGTTGAAAAGTCACATTTGAGAGCCAGGGAAATGAAGGAGTCCCAGAGCAGCCCAAGCTCAGGGGCAGAGCTTCTTTGGAGAAAAGAGGAGGTCTCTCTCCATAAACTAGGCTAGCTTGTCAGGAGGGAACAATTTATCCTCTCTGCAGAGTCACTGAGCCAGGGGAAGCACGTAGCAAACGCGGGCAGAAGGGCTGGTTTCGCCCTTGTTCTCCGCCCTGCCCTCCCACCCAGACCGAAGATAAATGTTTTTAGCGGAGATCATCCCCTCCAAGTCCTGGGATTCTGCGGCCTGCAGTAGCACGCTAACGATGCCGGGGCACAGATCTGTAGCTCACCCCGCCCTCCCTAAGTCAGTAGCGCAGCAGTCTGGGGGTTGGGGTGTGGAGAACATCGGACATCCCTGTGCGAATGGTGCTAGGGCCCGTGCAAAGCCCTCTAGGATGAGGGTGAAAAGAAACCATTGCCTTAACTGCTGGGAAGGTGTCTTTGCAGGAGGAGCGTTCTCCCCGCTACAGGGTTAGCCCCCCCACCCCGCAGTAACGGAACGGCCACCGCGTCTGTGATGTGGTTTCTATCGAAGGACGTAGTCGGTGCCGACGTAAGTTTGCCCCTTCTGCTTTCACCGGGTAACGCTGTTGCTTTTCACACATGCCCGCTGGTGGGGCTCGGGGTGGTTTTTCCAGCGTCACTGCCCTGGGGCGGGGAGTGGAAAGGCATGAATATGACTTGTAGCAGCCTAGGTGACTCGTACTACCTCATAACCTGGAGGCGCTCGGGGCTTGAAGCCACGGGACCCTGTGGACAGGCTCCGGCACTTCCATACACTCTGAACGCTCTGCCAGCCTCTCCCCACCCAGGGAGCTGCTCTCTGCCACATTGCAGCTGGAATGGGCTGACTTGCCCTAGCTTCGCTCGAGGTAGCAGGCTAAAAATACATTGCGGCACTGGCCGCGGCTCAGGCGGGCCCCGGGTCTGAGCTCGGGTGACTAGTTGGAACCGCCGCCGGTGCCGCAACATCCACGCTGCTATTTTTAGTGCACCTGCTCGAGCAAAACCATCGGGAGTCTGCCCCCCCGGGCTGGGAGGCTCGGTGCCGCTGCAGTGTGGACACCCGCAGAGAAGCGGCGTTGGTCTGGCCTGGGGGCTAGGCGTTCCTCGGTTCGAACCCCACTGCTAACACTAACTTCATTGTGGCCTTGGGCAAGTCGCTTCACCTCAGTTTCCCCATCTGTAAAATGGGGGCGGTAATACTTGTGGTACCTACCTACCTCCCTGGAGCCTGGTGACGATTAACCGGTTAATGTCTGTAAAGCGTGTTGAAGATGAAGAGCACTTAGGAGTATTATGTAGCATCCTAGGGAAATGACCCCTCACGTTCCTTTTCGAAACCTCCCCCCCCCCCCCCCCCCCCCCCCCCCCCGGGTGCAATAACAGCACTACAGTGTCGTCCTTCTCCGTACTCTGCTCTCCGTTTCTGCGCCCTGGGAAACGAACACTCGTGATAAAGGGTGGGATGCGGAGTGAGCAATAGGCAGAGGCTGCTCGCTTAGCCTAGCGCGCCAGGAGTCGGTTTGCGGGGGGGCCATGATGACTGAGGGTGCCCAAGGAAGGCAGGAGCGTGCGGTCTGAGGGGGCGAGGGCGTTGTGCCGGGAGCCCTGGGGAATGAAGCAAGTTTCTTGCTCATCCGTTGATTAGAGTCAGGCGCGGTACCGATTCCGCCCGTCGGACTTTGCGCTCTAGGGCTGGGGTGGGATTTCCAGGAGGGCAGCAGCCCTGGCCGCATTTGGAAGTTCTTGCCCCGTCTGCAGCTAATGGTGGTTGTTTCAGTGTCGAGGTTTAACGCCCCCATCGGCACGTCCTCAGGGCATGTGAGTGCAGGGGATGGAGACAGCCCTGAAGGCATCTGGCTGCGTTCCTCCAGGCAGTGCCAGAGCTCGCCCGGGGAACCAACCATATCTCCTGAGCAGAAGGAACCCTGCTGACCTCTGCCCTGACGTGCGCTTTCAAATACTGCTGCCCCAGTCAAACCGCGTGGCACTGAAAAAAGCCAGTGGTGGCGAGACCGTCGTCTGCGAGCTGCCCTCCGCGGTCTGTGTCATGCTAACCAGTTTAAGGGGTTCTGTATGCAGACATCCCTGGGAGGCCCCAAGCTTGACCCAGCCCCTGGATATGGCCCTCCAGGGAAGGTGTTTGAAAGAGGAAGCGGATGTTGAAATGACAGAATTCTAGTTCTTGGTTAAATCTGCCCCGAACTCTGTTAGCACTGGTTGACTTCTGACTTCATGTCGAACTGAACAGGTTAACCCCTGATTGTCGGAGAAGGGGTGTCGGACGCCTTTCCCTGCACCACCTGGTGCTGGCTAAACGGACTGCAGGTCTGAACCAGTCTGGGGGTTGCTACGAAGGCTTTTCAAAGAGGCAAGCAGGCTTGGGTGCAGGCAGCTATCCGGGCATCATTCTGACATGTCCCAGAAGCTGTGTGGAACGCTGCGGGGCCCTGCCCCACGGTTACAGGCCTGCAGACCCGAATCGAAGCAGTGACGCAAAAGCCTTTGCGGCAAAAAAAACAAAAAAGAGAGAGACGCTTGGACACTGAAACACTAACGGGCAAGCAACACCCTGCCCCGGGTCAGGGGAAGGGAAGGCTGGTGCCTGCCCCTTTGTCATTACTCCGGTCTCTGGCTACGTCTACAGTACGAGCTAGGGGTGTGAGTCCCCCTTTGTGTATACAAACTCATTGAGGGAGCCGTGGAGCCATCTGAAACTGATGGGTATTTCCTTGGCACGGCTAAGGCAGGCCCCCGGGCTTCGACGGCTCCGCAGCTCATAGTGTAGATGTAGCCAGTGTGTTGAGGAAGGGAGAGCAGCCCAAGATCAGATCCCCGCCCACCTCTGTCTTTGGCTCTTCCCTGGGTTATGACCCGTTCACGTTCTCCCTCAAAACACTCCGAGAGCGGCAGCCATTTGACGTGTGTGGTTGTGGAAGTGAAAAAAATTCCGATTTGCAAAACACTATCACGAGTTCAGTCCCTTAGTTTCTCCTCCTTGAATTCTCCCAATTGGGATGAGGCCAAAACCTGGGCTCTCCCTCCCGGCCTGGGGATCCAATGGCAGGATCCAGCCCTCATCCCCCCGGAGCGCCCTCCCCCAATACGTCAGCCCTAAACTCCATGGGAGTCAAGTGGAACCTTTCTGCTGGCTTTGGTGGGTTTTAGAGCGAGGCCCTAACCCCAGACACGACGACCAATCTGCACCGGGTCCTGGTGTCTTCCCTTGCTTGGTGCCACCATCTTTACCATTCTGTTTTCTGCCTCCCCTTTGTCATGGGGCTACCATTGGGTCTTGCCAGCCAGGCTAGGAGATCAAGCAGTCTGCCTAACAATTATTCATGCCCTGGCCTCACTTCAGAAGCAAAACGCTACTTATCATGGGAAAAGGTAACAGTATTGTCTGGTAGACCATACAGGGGGCTGGGAGAGAGACCCCCTGGGCTCTGTTCCCAGCTTTTCCACTGGCTCAGTGTGTGTTCTTGCTTCAGTTACCCCCCCAGTCTGTAAACATGGGGGACACTAAGAAATACCTACCTCACATGGGGGAGGGTGTGAGGTTTCATTCTTGTTTGTAAAGTGCTTTGGGATCCTTGGGGATGAAACGGGGGCTTGTAACAGGACAACATGTTGTCAACGATCCAAGCTGCATTGTAGGGTTCTGTTTAATCCCAGGGGCCTGCCACGCTAATGGAGCTTGAAGCAAGCTGCCCATCTCTAACCAAAAAGGCAGCGGTGTCCCAATGGAGAACGTAACCTTCTGAGACTGATATCTGTATTTCTGAAACACAAACGGGGTTTGCTTTCATTCCTCCCCTCTCTCGAAGGATCCAGATCTCTTTAAAAAAAAAATGAAGCAGAAAAACGAGTTGTAATTACTGTCTAACCTTTTCATTAAGTTAATAGTAGGTACTGACCTGATATTTAAGTGGTTACTATCTATTTGCTGTAAAGTTTTGTATATTTTGTAAACTTTTCCCGCCACCCAAAATAGTAGATGTCTAAAATCGTTGTACATCGGATTCTTTTATACTTCATCATCCAGCACAAAGTGTGGTTTTTATTTAGAATAATAAAATGGAAAACAGCCACCGCTTGCGCTTCGCATCTTTTTGTTGCTCAGTTTTCATCTGCAGGTGGAAGTTGGGGCCTTTCTGGTCAAGCACTGCGTGGGTCCCACACCTGATTCTCAGTTACCCCTTTCCTGGGCCTAGGGCGGTGGCAGAGGTCAAGGATCACAGGTAATTCTGCTGCATTCTGCCTGGCCTTAGGGCTGCTCTAAATTAAACTCCGCTTCCAATAGCATCTGGGGAGCAGAGAATGGCCATGGTGCAATATACTGGTCATCGCCTATGCCAAGGGCCCTTCCATCAGCTCTATATTGCCCCGGGGGGATTCTCAAGGAGTCATTTACACCTGCGTTTAGGCCCCTATATGCTGCCAGAAGTAATTGTAAATCAGGCCCAGACAGCCTGCTGGTTTTCTTCCCGTTGGCAAACCAAACTAAGGAGCAGATGATGCTGGTCTTTTCAAGAGGCACATTCCTTTCTCTAGGGACAAGCCTGCCTTCTCGGTTCAGGGATAGAACGAACTGGTTGTTCAGCTGATGCAAACAAATAAAGCAGCCGTTCCCCGGGAGAGTCGTCTCGAGTGCTTCTTGGAGAAAACCCAGGTGTTCGTCTTCTCTGTGGAAGGGCTGCCGTGTGTGGGAGACAATGAGCCGAAAGTCAATTGGCTTCGCTCTAGCACGCCTGCTAGTTTAATAGATTCAGACGTCAGGGAGAACAGGCAAGCTCTTTGCCGCCCCTTCTCACCAACCCAGACCCGTTCCGTAAAACTGCGGGAGAGATGGTGCCGGAGACGCTACAGGGATTTCTCTATTGCTGCTGATTTTACGTGGAATCCACCCAGATGCTACAGGGATGGGCGGCAGTATGACGCCCTACATGGATAGATCTGGATTCATTTCCTATCTTAGTCACAAACTTCACATGTGACATCAGGCAAGCCACTTTCTCTTACCTCACAGCCCAACCTGGAAAATGGGGGTGATCATTAGACTTGTCTGTCCTTTGATGGTTTAATCATAGAATAACAGGGTTGGGAGGGACCTCGGGAGGTCATCTAGTCCAACCCCCTGCTCAAAGCAGGACCAATCCCCAACTAAATCATCCCAGCCAGGGCTTTGTCAAGCCTGACCTTATAAACCTCTAAAGAAGGAGATTCCACCACCTCCCTAGGTAACCCATTCCAGTGCTTCACCACCCTCCTAGTGAAAAAGTTTTTCCTAATATCCAACCTGCACCTTCCCCACTGCAACTTGAGACCATTACTCCTTGTTCTGTACCACTGAGAAGAGTCTAGAGCCATCCTCTTTGAAACCCCCTTTCAGGTAGTTGAAAGCAGCTATCAAATCCCCCCCTCACTCTTCTCTTCTGCAGACTAAACAATCCCAGTTCCCTCAGCCTCTCCTCATAAGTCATGTGCTCCAGCCCTTGATTATTTCCGTTGCCCTCCGCTGGACTCTCTCCAATTTGTCCACATCCCTTCTGCAGTGGGGGGCCCAAAACTGGACACAGTATTCCAGATGAGGCCTCACCAATGCTGAATAGAGGGGAATGATCATGTCCCTTGATCTGCTGGCAATGCTCCTACTTCTACATTGAAAGCTCTTTGGAACAGAAGAGCTGTGGTTCACTATCTGTACAGTTCCCTAACTATCCCAGCTGGCACCTCTAGGTGCCCCTGTCATGTAAGTAATGAACAGTCATTATAAAGCTGGGATACCGCTGGGCCACCTGTCCCAGCCCAGATTTTCTGTGTGCTTGAAGTGATGAGCTGGGATGGCCCAAACCACATGTGTTTATTGGCGCCGGCACAGTCTGCATTTATTAATGGCTTTTCTAGCACATGTATTAGCAAGCCGTGCCTGTGCTAAGGAAAATACCCCTACGATATTGCCGGGTTGGAGAGTTTTCATGACTTTTTAATTCTCCATCACCCTATATTTAAAATGTTTGATGACCCACCGCGGTAGCATCATAAGTAAGATATTTGGGAAACTTGCCGTTCTTTGGGAATGTTTTCAATCAGTTTCACGCCGTGCTTCACGTAAACTGAGGATCATAAACGGCTGGGAAATATATATTGCTCTAGATCTGGAAAACAGCATTCCTGTCCCTTTCCAAAGCATCTGTGGGGGAGGGCTAGCTCAGTGGTTTGAGCATTGACCTGCTAAACCCAGAGTTGTGAGTTCAATCCTTGAGGGGGCCATTTAGGGATCTGGGGCAAAAATTTGTCTGGGGATTGGTCCTGCTTTGAGCAGGGGGTTGGACTAGATACCTCCTTAGGTCCCTTCCAACCCTGATATTCTGTGAATGGCTCTGTGTCTCATTAGTACACCTCTACCCCAATATAACGCTGTCCACAGGAGCCAAAAAAATCTTACCGCGTTATATCGAACTTGCTTTGATCCGCCGGAGTGCGCAGCCCCGCCCCCCCCGGAGCACTGCTTTACCGCGTTATATCCGAATTCGTGTTATATCGGGGTAGAGGTGTATTTAGCCACCTCCATCACTTAGGTGCTTTTTTAAATTTTGCCCAATGCCTCTCATTGCTCAGACCCATCTTTTCAAACATTTCTTGGGCTGGCTTAAATTCCTTAGCAGCGATGGGCGAGGTTTGGCTCTGCTCGCCAGGTCTGTTGTGTGAAACGAACTGGCGGCAGGTTTAAAACAAACCCAAGGAAGTATTTCTTCACCCTGTAGCGCTCGTTGCCAGGGGATGCTGTGAAGGGCAAAAGTGTAGCGGGGTGCAAAAAAGAATTAGTTGAGTTCACAGAGGATAGGGCAGGGGTGGGGTGGGCAAACTTTTTGGCCCGAGGGCCACATCAGGGTTCCGAAACTGTATGGAGGGCCAGGTAAGGAAGACTGTGCCTCCCCAAACAGCCTGTCCCTCACCCCCTATCCGGCCCCTCCCACTTCCCATCCCCTGACTGCCCCCCACAGAACCCACCACTCATCCAATCCCCCCTGACTGCCCCCTCCTGGAACCCCCACCCCTAACCGTCCCCCTATGGGACCCCACCCCCATCCAACCCACCTTGCTCCCTGTCCCCTATCCACATCCCTACCCCCTGACAGGCCCCCCGGGACTCCCACGCCTATCTAACCCCCCTGTTCCCCATCCCCTGACCACTCCATCCCCAGAACCTCCGCCCCATCCAACTGCCCCCTGTCCCCTGACTGCCCCCTAGGACTCCCCGACCCTTATCCAACCCCCCGTTCCCTGCCCCTGCCCCCGACCCCACCCCCGGAACCTCCGCCCCATCCAACCACCCCCTGTCCCCTGACTGCCCCCGGGACCCTTGCCCCTTATCCAACCCTCTCACTCCCCGCCCCCTTACCATGCCGCTCAGAGCAGCATGTCTGGCAGCTGCCGGGCCGGAGCCAGCCACACCGCCGCGCTGCCCGGCAGGAGCTCACAGCCCCACTGCCCAGAGCGCTGGCGGCACTGCGAGCTGAGGCTGGGGGGGAGAGGGGACAGCAGGGGAGGGGCCGGGGGCTAGCCTCCCCAGCCGGGAGCTCAAGGGCCAGGCAGGATGGTCCTGCGGGCCGGCTGTGACCCATGGGCCGTAGTTTGCTCACATCTGGGATAGGGCCATCAAGGGCTGTTCGCCAACATGGCGAGGGACGCAACCTGGGATTTGGGGAAGACAGGTTCAGTTCCCTTCTTCGCCCCAACTCCCTGTGCACCCTTGGGCATGGCAGTAAAACTCTGAAAGGCGCCAAAGTCCCATTTTCAGAGAGGGATTTAGGAGCCTAAGTCTTATTGAACAGCAGTAGAATTTAGGCTCCCCAATCACCTAGACACTTCTGAAAATTAGTTTTTCTGTCCCCCTGTTCCCCATCTGTAATAATCCTTCCTTACCTCCCAGGACTGTGGCGAGGATAAATATATGTAAGACCGCGCGGTCTGTTCAGCTATTATCATCATGGGGATCTTGGAAGTACCTACGATCGGTAGCTCTGTCTTAGCGGTGATACTCAGACTGAGACTTGCAAGCCACAAGCGGCTCTTTAATGCCCCTCCTGAGGCTCTTTGCAGCGCGTGATATTAAACCACCGTGTGATTTAATTATTAACCAATCTAAGTCATTAACCAATTAGGATGCTTTTACTATGTTATTAACCAGCTGCCGTTGATAAAAGAATAGTACCTGGTCAGTCATTTTGCAGTGAGACGCGCGTGCGTGTGTGTGTGCGTGTGTATCTATACACACACACTAAATATTGCCTGTCATACTGTTTAACTATGACGATATAATACAATAGTAAATGAAACAATGAATCCACACTGTGGTGGCTCTTGTGGGGAATGTTGGTCGCTAATTTGGCTCCTTGAACCCCTGGGGGCTGAATCTCTCTGCTCTATAGTATTTCTAATGCACCCCCCTCGCTGATATTTCAGAGGTGGCTTGCCTGTGGTTTTTAAGTGCCTACGTGGGGAGAAGAGATCTGATAGCAGAGGGCTCTTTCATCTATCAGGCAAAGCTGCAATGGCTAGAAGTTGAAACCAGACAAATTTACAGAAGAAATTCCGCGTTTTTTAACTCTGAAGGTAATTAACTGTTGGAGCAGCTCACCAAGTGATGTGGAGTTTTCTCCATCACTGGAAATCTTTCACTCAAGCCTGGCTGCCGTTCTAAAAGATGCTGCCTAGTTCCTCCTTGTGTTATTGGCTCCAACGCAGGGGTCACCGGGTAAAATTCGCCTGCCTGTGTTGTGCAGGAGTCAGACAAGATGCTCCCTTCTGGCTTTAATATCTCGGGATCGGGGCATACAAAGTCATCCATGCAACAGAGCCGTGTTTTTAAAAATGCAGTTTAATAGGTCAGATATAGAGAGCTTTACATGTTTAGGTATCATGAAGAAATTGGATACATTTCTACCCGGGCAGAGCGGGTCTGTCACACACTATCATGCAGTGGTCTTCCATTTCTTTAGCAAAGCTGACAGACAAAGGCGCGTCTATGAACCGTTCCTGGGGAGCTCAGGACTGGCTCTCTGGCCCTCGCCATTGGTGAGCGGCTGCCATCCTGTTAACGTCTCCGTGGTGGTGGTAATAATCTGGATTACCACAGCATGGAATTTCATAGCCTAGCTCCACGCGTGGGCCGGGAGCGACCTGTATAAGGTGTTGTGCAAACGCAGAAGTGTCTGCCCCGAAGAGCCGACAGTCTGTGCTGCTGTTTTACACTGTACAAGTTGTTAAACTTTGCACAACAGGAGGAGGGGAACGGGCACAAGTTGCTTCTCTTTAAAGGCTCGGTGCCTTTTCCCGTAGCTGTTGCATGCAAGGCCTTGGTGGAGATGAATGGGCGCATTTTGCAGGCAAATACGGATATACGTAGGCAGCAAGGTGTGGGCTGGAAGCCAGCGAAAGGCCCGCTGGGAGTGAGAATGGTACTGGATTGGCTGGTTGTGTGTCTGGCCTGCTGCTGTTTGGGAGAGCAGATTCCTGGTCCCCGGGCTGGGGACAGAGGAGCAGGAGTGACCCACGTCCCTTTGCGGGACCGCTAAAGAGCAGCATGGAGGCATTCCCGGGGGAGCGCTGAGCGGGGGGGAACGTGGCTCGTACAGCTCCAAAAGGGGATACAGACGCCGCCGTCGTTCTAATCTGTCACAATGTCATGAAATGTCACATGGTCTGTTTCACGTGAGGTCTTGAGGGGTGGGGCAGGGTGGGCGAGAGACCAGTAATTTTCCATTGCAATTAAAAAAAAAAAAAATCCCCTCCTGATGAGGCTAATTATTCACTATGGAAACCCCTTCATCTTGCAAATCCACAGGCCCCTGCCCTTTGCCTCCCAGGTGAACAAGACGGCAAAGGGACAGGGAATGAATGCAGTGCACTTTCTCCCAGAAGCAGGGCTGGTCCCACCCACTTCTCTTGTCTGCTCTGATTCATTCCTTCAACCCCTGGGCAGGGCCGTCCCCAGGGGAGTACGGGGCCTGGGACAAATCAGGTGAAGTCTGGTGTGGGGAGGGGACACCAGTGCTGGGGGGCGAGGGACGATGGAGAGTCCCAGGCACCTGTACTACGTGCGAGGGAGCTGCCTGTGCTGGGGGGTCCCGGAAAAGAGGGGGGTCCAGGGCGGAAGGACAGTGGATGGCAGCATGAGGACACTGGCAGCCAGTGTAGCGGTGGCAGGCGACACCGGGAGCTGGCGGGGCAGGCTGGAATTGCCGCTGCCCAAGACTGAGCCCAAACCCCCCGATGCCGAGCAAGAAAAAGAAATGCACCACTCGCTTCCAGCCAGTGAGTGCAAGTCCGACCCCCGCTGCAGGCACCAAGCCCCCTGAACCCCTAACCACACCCCCCGGGCCGGCCTGGCGACCCCCGCACAACACATGCACACTGAAGCACAGGGCCCCCCAAAGCGCGGGGCCCGGAGCGGTTGCCCCGATTCGCCATACCCAAGGGACGGCTCTGCCTCTGGGAACATCCTGCCATCAGCCTCTTCTTTCCTTGCCCTAAGCACCCTTTCCCCAGATCCCGTCCAATTGGTTTTTCCGTATTTGTAACGGTCCAAGGCTGTGGATTGCTTGATTCTTTGTGATTTATTAATTCCCAGTTACCTTCATGCCTTCCCCTCCCCACGTGCTTTAGCCGAATTCACTCAGGGCTGAACAGAGCTCTCCCGCCAGCCTCATTAAACCACCCCCAACGAGGGGCCTTAGCGATGTCGGAAGCAGAGCCTCTCCTGCCAACCCAGCGCTGTCCACACCAGCACTTTTGTCGGGGAAACTTATGTCGGTCGGGGTGGGTGTGTTTTTTTCACACCTCTGACTGACAAAAGTGGTAATGTAGACAAAGCCTTCGGGAAACACGTCTGTACAGTGGACTGCGACCTTAATCCTCCCTGCTTCTTTCCCTCTGGGGTTGCTCTCCAAAAGCCGTTTCCTATTGGCACCGCCATGCGCTTTCCCTGCTTCGTGCTGAGTGGCTCCCGCTCCCTTTGGCTTCACCTTGCGAGGTCAGCCCCTCATCTTTCTTGCCGGGGGCTGCGAAGTGATCGATTTGTGTTCCGAAGGAAAAGAATTCCACCCCTTTTTTCTGAGCTAGATCGTTCAATGACAGAGGCAGCTTAACGCCTGGTCTCTTCCAGGTGTGGGAAACCCGGAGCACATCGGCAAGCAAAAGGGAGGCGTCGCGGAAAAGCTGGTGGCAAAACGTTGCTTGTTCCAACTCTTGCTTAGCTGGAGAGCAAAGCGGCCGGATTTGCGTTGAGGTCCCTGGGTAGCCAGAATAATTGATAGTAATAAACCAATGAGCATTTCTTTGAAAAATAGGACATCTCTTCCTCTCTGTTTCTTTAGCTAAATAGATTTGATACAGGAGCACGTCAGAGGCAAAACATCTGCCGCTCTCCACGGCATCTCATTTCTACCCTCCCTCCAGCTTTCAGAGCCGTGGGTGGCAAGGAGAAAATGCCATCAAAACGCAAAGTGTCTTGCCTTATTGCCGGGGGAAGAAATCTTTTGGGGGTCTGATTTAGGAAGCCGGCCACCCCTGGGACCAGCTGCCAGCAATGCGTGGAGAGCCCGGCGGCTGTTTAATTAGGTGGGATGTTGTCTTTGGTAATGACTATGGAGTGCTGGGTGCTGGAAGAGGAATTGTCCCCGCCTTTCTGGTTGATTTGGTCTTTGGGGATGTACTTCACCACAGCCGAGATGAGTTTGCCGCGGAAGTTCTTGCTCAGGAAGTTGTAGAGGATGGGGTTGGCCACGCAGTGGAACATACTGAAACAGTCTATGATGTCGTAGAAGAAGTAGAGGAAGTTGGCAACGTTGCAGCTGTAAATTAAGTGGCTGCCATCGAGGGTCAGGAGGGTCAGTGTGATGTGGTAGGGCAGCCAGCATACTAGGAACACGACGATGTAGGCGTAGATCAGGAGGCAGTGCTTCCTGCTTTCCGGCTTGGAGTGCTTGATGTACCTGGCCGTCAGTATGTTAAAGACAGCGATGATGGAGAAGGGGATGAGGAACCCAATGATGGTGGTGGCTAAGCTGATGCCCAGGGCCCACTCATCATAGGTCTCGAAGGGGGCCAGGAAGATGCACATGGGCTCCACCGAGTCCAACAGCTGCGTGTGGGCCACCTCCAGGAAGGGGAGGAGGGCGGCGAAGACCCAGATGCCGAAGCAGAGGAAGCGGCGTGCCCGGTGCTGATGCTGGTGCCAGAAGTGGGATGCCGTTGTCAAGGAGACGTAGCGGTCCACGCTGAGGCAACTGAGGAAGAAGATACTGCTGTACATGTTGGCGAAGTAGAAGTAGTGCGTGAAGCGGCACAGGAAGCTGCCCCAGAGCCAGGTGTAGTCGAGCATGGCCTCCAACATCCAGATGGGCAGAGATAACAGCACCCCTAAGTCGGCGATGGCCATGTTGAGGATATAGAGGTTGACCAGGTTTTTGTTGCCCCAGGTGTGCCAGTTGACCCAGATGACGAGAATGTTTTCCACCAGCCCCACCACGAAGATGACCAAGTAGAGGATGAAGAGCATCACCCGCTTGATGTTCTCGTCCAGATGGGTGTCGCAGAAGGTGAAGGTGTAGTTCAGGTATTGGAGCAGCTGGGTCCAGTTGTGGTAGTCGCCGAACTCGTTAAAGGGATCCGGCGTCTCAGTGGGGACCGTGGTCACCTCGGCCATGGTGGACGGTGAGCGGCTGGAAAGAAAGGGAAGGTGATTTAACTGCTGGGGTTTGGCCGCAGAACGATAAGTAGGGACATGCTGTGGGGATCCTTTCCAAAGCCCTCTCTGGATCCCCAGAACTCATCCCCTGCCCCCACACAAAGACACAGGCCCAGACACACACACACGTGCCCATGTACACACGACAACCCTCCTCCACACACCCATCCCCCACAAGCAGCAATGTTTGCTTTGAAGAACAGATCAGCCAACCTCCCCACTCAGCTGAATTGTCTCCCGCAGAGGAGAAGAACACTCTTGTGATTACGGTACTGGGCCAGGACGAAGGACATCTAGGTTCTGCCCCCAATAGACTCACTATTGATACGTCTACACTGCAATAAATGACCCACCGCACAACCGCGGCTGGCCTGGGTCAACTGACTCAGGCTTGTGGGGCTCAGGATGTGGGGCTTTACAGAGGAGCTCAGCATTTGGGTTCAGAGCACTTGACTCTCCAGTCATCCGTGTCACAGTGGCTGCTGCTGGGTTCTGAGTCTCGCTTAAATGTAAGAAAAAATGTGGAGATGCTGCTGCTGGAAACTGGGTGACAATTTTCTGACCTCGTGTTTCCCTCTGCCTCACCCACTGTTGCTACTGCTTCTCTGCAGCAGGGGAGAAACCCAGCATCAAGCTCTGTTAAAAAGCCTTCATTTCACGCACAGTCCATGCTGCAAAAAAGGGTTTCATCTCTCACCCTCCGAGCTGCTGCGCTGAGCAAACTGGGACAGCGTGAAAACCGAGAGAGCTGAAACTGACCCTCCCCCTACGGCAAACTCGAGTCGTTCTTGGGGCTAACGTGCCAGCAATTGAGGGTCCTGTGGCACCTTTAAGACTAACAGAAGTATTGGGAGCATAAGCTTTCGTGGGTAAGAACCTCACTTCTTGCATCTGAAGAAGTGAGGTTCTTACCCACGAAAGCTTATGCTCCCAATACTTCTGTTAGTCTTAAAGGTGCCACAGGCCCCTCTGTTGCTTTTTACAGATTCAGACTAACACGGCTACCCCTCTGATACGTGCCAGCAATTGTCGCTTTGCAAAAATGAGACGGGACTTTGCCAGCCTCAGATTTGAAACCGATCCCGGCGAAGTCATCACAAGCCAACCACAGTTGGAAAACTGCTCCCTGCTCAGAGCAAGTTCCTCGCTTCAGCACCGCAGCTAGGTCTAAGGGAGTCGAAATCCGCAGCCAGTGAACTGGGTGGGCAGAGGCACCGTGTGGTGAGGAACGCGGCGTGAACACGATCATCTGCAGCCCCAGCGTTTGTTCCCGAGTCTAAACTGAAACCGTGGGAGCATCCTCGTTGTGAATTCACACGGAGGTGCTGTCCCCAGCCTCTGAGTCTGGTTCAGTCAGCGGGGAGCTCTGTAAATATTTGTCTGCGCTGAGAGCAACTGAGGACAAGTGCTATGTAAGAGCTCGGTGCTGTTCTTATTACTTACTCCATTCTCATGTCTCCTTCCCAGGGGCAAACATGCCCTCCCCCCAATGGAAACCCCGCAGCATATGCAGGAAAATGATTTCCACTAATATTAGCCCAAACCCGTAGCCAATCTCAGTGCTGTCAACCAGGGGGACGCAGAGTCTTCCAGGGGGTACATCACCTCATCTAGAGATTTGCCTAGTTTTACCACAGGCTACAGAAAAAGCGAAGTCAGGACAAACTACAATTTCCTACAGACAATGACTTGCTTAGACTGCTCTGTACGCTAGACACTGAAATGTCAGGACAATGTTCATATCCCAGTGGATTTATTTTCTAATTATACGGTAAAAACGAGCCATTTTTCAGTAATAGTGTGGCTGTGACACTCGTATTTTTATATCTGATTTTGTAAGCAAGTTGTTTATAAGCAGAGAGAAGCAATTGACCGTCACGTCACACTACCTCCAGAACTGCCGACTTATCCAAATCCCAGAGCGGCTGGGTCCACACCCGGCGTGACCCAGGTCTCAGGTGATGCCGTTGGAAGAACACGCAAGGGGAGAGGTTCTCCGGGTAAAGCTAACAGAACATGCTAGTCTAGCTAGGTATTTATAGTGCCCTTCTCACCGTGCGCTCAGGAATTCAGGCAGTGGGGGGAAGCCGCAGGCAACCCAGAGTTTCAGCGTGGCAGCCGTGTTAGTCTATATCAGCAAAAACAACGAGGAGTCCTTGTGGCACCTTAGAGACTAACAACTTTATTTGGGCATAAGCTTTCGTAGGCTTAAGCCCACTTAGGGTGACCAGATGTCCCGGTTTTTAAAGGGACAGTCCTGTTTTTTGGGACTTTTTCTTATATAGGCGCCTATTACCCCCACCCCCTGCCCCGTTTTTTCACAGTTGCTGTCTGGTAACCGTAGGCTCAATTCATCAGATGCATGAAGTGAAAAATACAGGAGCAGGTATAAATACATGAAAGGACGGGAGTTGCTTTACCAAGGATGAGGTCAGTCAGTGAAGGGGAGCACTTCAGTCTCTCTGCTCACTCAATAACAGACCTAAAAGTGGCAATTCTTCAATAACAAAAACTTCAAGGGCAGATTCCAACGTGAAACTGCAGAACTGGAATTAATTTGCAAACTAGATACCATCAGGTTAGGCCTGAATAAAGACTGGGAGTGGTTGGGTGATTACAAAACCTATACTTAATTTCCCCATTACTAATTTCTCCCTACTATTACTCACACCTTCTTGTCAACTGTCTGTAATGGGCCACTCTCTTACCCCTTCAAAAGTTATTTTTCCTCCGTTGGTATCCTGCTGTTCATTGATTTATCTCGTAAACTTGACCTCACACTTGGTAAAGCAACCCCCAGCCTTTCATGTATTTATACCTGCTCCTGTATGTTTCACTTCATGCATCTGATGACGTGGGCTGTAGCCCACGAAAGCTTATGTTAGTCTCTAAGGTGCCACAAGGACTCCTCGTTGTTTTTGCAACCCAGAGGAATGCTTGGCAACTTGGTAGTCAGCTGCAAACGCATCCATCGATGCAGCAGGAGGAGGACGGGGCTTGGTTGCTCTTTTCAGAAAGTTTGGAGAAAGGAAAAGAAAGATATCTGGGGGGACTCATGCCTGCGGAAATCTAACCCCATTAACAGAGGTGGTTTGACGTGCAACCCTCCTTTGGGCGCAGGGCGGTTGTTACTGGAAAGCCTGGTGCTTTGAATACGGGGGGGGGGGGGGGAGGGGAGGCGAGAGACAGGTGGAAAGTAACAGGTACATGCTCACCTGCAGTGGAAGGCTGAAGGTGTGCCCGGGTGGGTGGCGAAGGAGCAGCTGGTGCCTCCAGCTCTGTGGCTCAGGCGGATCTATGCTGTAGGGACCGTCGTTCCCAGAGTGAGCTCAGGGTGGGCTCGCTGGCTTCTTCCACCCCTCGGAGCTCTCTTCCCTACAGGAAACGTACATCATCTCCTGATATCCTGAAAACAGCCCAGCGCAAGGCCACATTGGACGTGATTCCTAATCCCTGGGGTCTGGAACCAAGATGGGTTTGGTTTCACTGCAGAGCTGGGGGGCGGGAGGGGAGGAAGATTTTGGGGACGGGTCAGATAGGACGTGAGAGTGGGGTAGTCCGCCAGTGGGCGCATCTTTTCCAGGTTAATTTCCTTTTCCTCACAGAGCGAGGCTCCAAAATCCACGGCCTGCCCCACTCAGACCCCCAACCAGCTGATGCCTGTCCTGTTTGCTGAGCCGGAGCCCACCCGATTCTTACTTAGATTGCAGCAGGGCTCGCAGCGGCTTAGCCATGTGCAGGCAGGGAGGAAAGTGGCCTTCCTGGCTCTGGGTTAATCTGTGCCAGTGAATCAAGACAGGTTACGGCAGAGATGTTATTGACCCTTGCCTAAGGCCCCCCCACTAGCTCCTGGAGTCGTGGGATGATGTCAGAACCTCCGCTTTCTTTTAGTTTTTTAAATCGTTTCTCGGTTGCAATGAAAATCTCAGTGCTGTCACCTGACAGTAACCATTGCCTGAGTGTGCAGAGAGCCTGCGACAGTAGCGCTGAGAGGCAGGGTCTACCCCATGTAGCTCAGGGGGGGCGTTACTTCTAAGACCCACTTCTCTGGGCCAGAGATGGGGGGTGTGCCAAGGCTACACCTGGGGAGGGAGAAGGCAGTCCCATGCCTCTCTGTGTTGGGAGGAAGGAACCCCGATCACTGCCACACCAAGTGGGAGAGGGGATAGGAGGGCCTATAGCATTGTGTCTATAGGGGCCCAGATAGAGTTTGATCCATGGCTGGAATAAAGGAATCTGGGTCTGTCTAGTCCTTCCCCACAGTAATAGCTAAGCCCCCCCCCCCCCCCCCGACCATTCTTTAATGTATCCCGAAACAAATCGGCCCCCCGCATGAGGAGGGGAAGCAGCATCCCCACATGGCGGTCGCCAGTCAGCTTAATAGCGCCAGAATCCTGCTGGGGAATCATGGGGACATGGCTGCAGAAACCGGCAGAACGGCCCCAGGGCCAGCCCTGGTGAGCGACTCCTTCCCAGTAACTCAGTCTGGGAACATTGGCCCAGCACCTTTCTGCCAAAGGGTCTTGAAAATGTTACTAATCAGCGGCCTTGCTTGGGTGTGCAGAGACCTTACAGCTCCGATCGCTTCCTCCACCGCTAATGCAGCCTTCTTTGGGGCACAACGCAGCCTGGGCCGCATGACTGTTTAGGACAGAAAGCGGAGAATAAACTACCCAGTTAAAAGTTTGCGGGACTATCGCTGTGTGTTGTGGAGCCAACAGGAGGCCCCCTTGTCAGCTGCTATGTAATACAAATAATAATCAGAAACATTTTGTTCTTCTTCAGCTCCGTCCGTCTCCAGATCTCCCCGCACCTGGCAAGAAGGAATGCCAACAGCCCCGTGGACCTGGCAAGGAGGTAGGTACCCACTCGACGTATGATCAACTAGTCCATCAGCCGAGTCTTAATGCAGACCAGTTCCTCCAGCAAAACCGCCTCCGGGCCATGATACAACTCCTGCGCAAGACATGTTTGCTCTGCAGTTTTGGAGGGGAAGGGGGAAGAGGCTCTGGCACTCCTCCAGCAGTTGGCGGGGGAGGCTGGGGGCATTTTCAGAGAGAACATTTTGCATTGAGCAATGAGCTGGAAAACAATTCCTGGAAATCTCCTTCTCAAAAGCAGAGAAGACATTGTGATCAACAATCAGCTCGGAAGGAAAGCCCAGCAGGAACAGGGAAGTGTGATGGCCCCTATAAGTCAAGCCTCTAACAAAACAAACCTTAGAAAGCAGGTATCCCAGGGACCCTGCCCCATGACTGCAAACAGGAACCCTTTGCCTTTATTCTCTTACCAAATGCAATGGGGCGCATGTAGCTTTAGCAGCCCGTGGGTTACTGGCCTACTGGATCAGGGGGAAGCGGTAGACATGATAGATCGTGATTTTAGTAAGACTTTTGATGCAATTCTCAGAAGCTAACTAGGGAGATGTGGTCAAGATGAAAGTACTGTGAGGTGGGGGCACAACCGGTTGAAAAACCGTACTCAGAGTTATCAACGGGTCGCTATCAAACTGGGAGGACATATCTAGTGGGATCAGTCCTGGGTCTGGCCCTATTCAATATTTTCATGGCTGGAGAGCACGCTTGTAAAATGTGCAGCTAGGAGGGGTGGCGGACAGGATTAGAATTCAAAATGACCTCAATAAACTGGAGCATTTGTCTGAAATCGACAAGGTGAAATTCAGTAAAGAGGAGTGCAAAGCACTGCACTTAGGGAATAACTGGCCAGGTGGTTGTACTGCTGAAAACAAGCTAGGGGTTAGAGTAGATCACACATTGAATAGCAGCCGGCAATGTGATACAGTTGCCTAAAAGGCTAACATCATTCTGGGCTGTATTAACAGGAGTGTCGTACGGAAGACGCCGGAGGTAACTGGCACTGGTGAGGCCTTAGCAAGAGTATTGGGATCAGAGGTTTAGAAAACCTGACTTATGAGGAAGGTTAAAAAACTGGGTCTGTTTAGTCCTGTGAAAAGACTGAGGAGGGACCTGGCAAGTCTCGCATTTGTTCAGGGCTATTCGAACGAGGACGGTGATCAATTGTTTTGTGTGTCTTCTCTTGCGTCCTGCCACGTGCCAATAACCTGCTTAGAACAGCTGTTAGCCCTCACAGACTGGACCTTCATATAAAAGCGTATCCCAAAACCCCTAAGCCCTTCCCGATCCCGTGGTAACAGCTGCGGCAGGCTCAGTGCAGGGGGGGGGAAGGGTCACGAGACCGCTCTCAAGCACCCCCCCCCCCAGCTCCCCCTCTCTGGGGGGGTCTAGTTTTCCTCTTTGTTTGGAGGAGATAAATGGAAAAGGCCATTTCCTCTCCGGACACTGCTGCTCTGATTGGAGTTGGGTCCTCTCCGTGCTCCTGCCGGATCACGGGTTACATAAACGGCCTCCCGGAAGGCAACAGGGAAAGGCTGATAAGGGGCACTAATTAGGGTGGCCTCGTTTTCCCCCACCAGTCAGCACTTTATAGCCCAGTGTCTCTGCCGACCTCCCTGCTCAGCACAGACCAAGCCTGCCCTTGGCCTGGGGGGAGTTTGATCGTCACGTTTGCAGGACTCAGGGTCTGATCATAGAATCATAGACTATCAGGTTGGAAGGGACCTCAGGAGGTCATCTAGTGCAACCCCCTGCTGATGGCCAGTCTGGGAAGGGGACACAGCCAGCCTCCTGTAGCAGAGAGGGGTCGCCGTGTTAGTCTGGATCTGTAAAAAGCGACAAAGAGCCCTGTGGCACCTTAGAGACGAACAGACGTATCGGAGCACAAGCTTTCGTCTGCGTCTGACGCAGTGGGTATTCACCCACGACAGCTCATGCTCCAATACGTCTGTTCGTCTCTAAGATGCCGCAGGACTCTTTGTCGCTTTTTACAGCCTCCTGTAGGGCATTTGAAATGGTCTTAAAATTGTAAACGGACCTTTGAAATTTCCAGGGGGGTTTCCTGCAGGTGAGGGGCTCGGGAGGGAAGCCTGGGATCTGGGCCACAAAGCAGCCAGTCGGCCAGCAGGTGACTGTGTCTCTCTGCCTTAGGCAGCAGCCTGCGTCGCGTCTCTGTCTCGGGACCCTTGTGTGTCGTCGTTCCGAATGCGGAGAACGAGCGTTACGGGGCGATGTTCCCGCAGACGATATTTATGTTTTTAATCTAACATCTGTGTGTGTATGTGTGTGCGTGTGCGCGCCATGAACAGAATGCTTCCTTCTGGCTTGAACGATCGCCTCCGTGCAGATTCCCAAGGCCAGATCCTCACCTGGCATCGAGCTGCGTATGGAGTCGGTAGAGAACGCTCCTGCAAAGGACTCTGCGGTGGGCATGAAGTGGAGCAGAACGAAAGCTTTTCCCGTCCCCGTCGGTGTTTCTGAGCCGCGCTGGGGAGGGCAGCCCCCCGCCGTCACAGCCCGGTTTCAAGCTCGGTAACTAAACCAGCCGAAGACGTGGGGAGACGAGGTAAGGCTGAAAGAACAACCTGCTTCAGTGAAGGGGAAACGTTAGCTGCCTTCGCTGAATAAAGGAGGGAGGGTGGTCGTGGGCTAGGCCCCAGCCTGGCAACTCGGACACCTGGGTTCTGTTCCCAGCTCTTCGGGGCAAGTCATTTGCTTCCTCCATGGCTCGTCTGGAAGATGGAGGCAGTGCCACCGTCCCCTTTCTCGAGGGGTGGGGGGTGGGAGGGGGTTGGGCGTCTGAGCGAGTGCAGGCCCGGGACCTCCGCTGATGAAAGGCCGAGCTCGGAGAGGAAGGGCACAACGCTCGGCTAGGACTCGGGAGACCTGGGGCAAGCCTCCCGCCCTGCCTGTGAGGAGAAATATGTCGCAGAGCTTGGATTCTGCAGGACCAGGGGCCCGGGAAGTACCTGAGCTAGATGGGAGCTTCGGGGCTTTGTGGGGGGATCTCAGCCAAGTCACTGAGCGCCCCTGGGTCCTGTTTCCCCGAGGGTCCGGCTTCCCCATCCAGGCTGCGTCCAGCTTGGGCCAGTGCGGGTGAGATTTGCCCAAACGCTATTGCTGTCCTTGGCCTCTTCTCCATCCCCCCTGGAGGCCTGGCCTAACGGGGCACTGAGCATGAACGTGGCCATGCGACGTGTCCTCGGGGGAGCCCGGACCCCACCTCCATCACATCACCCCCTTCCACCGCCCTAAGACTCCCAGCGAACATGCCCCGTCCGGAGCCCCTCTTGGCCTCCACGCTGTCCTGACCATCAGGGCTCACCCTCTCTGCCCCCCGCATCCTGCCCCTCCATCATCCTCCGGCACTGTCGAGTGGCCAGAGGCGCCTGACCGCGTCTCGGTTTCCTTCGTGGTGCATGGTGCTTCCTGGCCCCGTCAGCGCCGCGATGGATCCTGCCAGCCTTGCACTAATGATCTTCCTTCTATTGTCTTCCTCGGCATCTCTAGACTTCCACAGCTCAGCAGGGAAGCGGGGACCCCAGGCCAGGGACGGGCTGGACTGATGGACTCCCCAACAGCAGCACCAATGGAGCCCGGAAATGCTGGGTGACTCCTGCAGAGTGGGGGAAGCTGACGGGTAGACCCAGGTCGGGATCCAGGCTCAATGCAGGTTTCTTGCCCCAGGCTTGGCACCTTCCAACCTTCCTCTTAGCTCTGGGCAGGGCTCACAGCCCCCTGGAGACAGTGAGATCAGCCCCCCCCCCCCCAAGCTCAGTAGAGCCCCCCTCTGGCTGAGTCTAAGCCGTGCCAGGTGAGGTGCTTCCAGCTTCCGGGGATCTGGGCTAGTTGCTATCTGCGAGCCCTGGTGCGAGCTTTGAAAGCAAAGTGCAGCCCAAATGCCCCATGTTTTGGGGTCAGAACCCCACTGAATTGCTCCGTGTTTCCCCCAGTGAGTGCGAATCAGATCCCAGCCCCGATTCGCCAGCCTTTGCCTCAATTCTCCGTTTGGACAATGGGGGCCGTCATTCCCGATTTAGACCATCAATTCTCCAGGGCAGGGACTGCCCCTTAGTATGTATTTGTGCTCGTCCTAGCAAGCCGGGGCCCCAAACTTGGCTGAGGCCTCGAGGGGCTGCTATGATCCAAAGAATCATTGTCATTGTTCATGCCCGTTGTGATGGTGCTGCCCGTGGGAGCCAGCTGAGGTAACTCAATTATGGTGAACTGCAAACAGAACGGGGCAGACAAACCCCAAACGCTGGTGGATCTTCCAGTGCTTAGATTTACCAACCAGCTTCTATAGTATCGCACTGGTTACTCAGAGTCCAGACAACGCAGTTCCCTTAAAGTGCCCAGCCTCAGGCCTCCGTCCAGACACACGTCACATATGATGATAAATTCTGAAAATCTGATCTCATCATATAAAAAAAAAGGTTCTTCCAATCCCAAAGGACCAGCCACACACCCAGGTCCAATTATAACTTAGATCTTACCCAAAATATACGCTTCAATTATTGTTAACTAAACTAAAATTGATTAAAAAAGAAAAGAGAGAGAGTTGGTTCAAAGATCAATATACAGACAGACTTGAGTTCAATTCTTGAGGTTCAGATACACAGCAGAGATGAGCTTGTAGGTCGCCAGAAGTCCTTTTAGAAATAGTCCATGGGTTATAGTCCAATGTCCATATTCAGGGTGGCTCCAGTCAGTGACTGGGGATCTCAATCCTTGTGGCTTAAGGTTTCCCCCTCTCGAAACCCAAAGCAGATCTGAGATGAAGAAGGACCCAGGGTTTTTATACATTTCCAGCAGCCTTTTGGCCTGAGAAAACAATAGACTTAACTTTCCTTCTCCTAAACATCATGGCAATTAGCACAGGGTATCCATTAAACAGTTCAGATACAGGTTACCACAACCTTCAAAGAGACAGAGAGACAATAATACTATTTCACTCAAGTATCATCATAAATGTTAATATTCCTTTTTTGATCTTTGAATCAAAGCTCTAGCAATAGACAAGACTTGTTTGCTTCCATCACAAGCCCTGAGCAAACATCTCCCCTTCTACCTCTAACACTGCAGACTTGCATTTCAAAGCTCTGTTCATTTACGGATCTTCCTAGCCAGTCTCTAAAGTTGGGCCATGGGTCAGGTCAGTCTGTGAGGTAATTAACTCTTTCTGGCCCTGTCACCTTTCCATGAGAGATTATATTACACTCATCATGTCACACCCGTGGTGACCTTTTTGCCTGCTGGTTTAGCAGAATTAGGAGGCTAAGCCGATCACCTCTTTTTCCCTGGGGAAGGCAGAGCACTTGCATTCAGAGACCCCCGAATCATCACAAGTGGCTGGTATCACTTAAAACTCTTCACTGCCACTTAATCCTGGAGGAATGACCAACCTGCCTGCAGGCTTTAGGGACACGGGCACTGCCAAACCGGATTTAACCCAGTGCCCCATCTCCATCAGTAGCCAGGACCACCTGGTTTAGAGACAAGTGCAAGGAACCTTGCAAGAGGCAGCTGTAGGATAACCTGTGCCTTCGGCTAGTTTCCTCCTGACCCCTGTAGTTAGAGCTCAGTTCGTGCCCTGGAGCATCAGGGTTTATTGCCTAAAATCTTGCTTATTTTTACATTGACTGTTATAACTCTAGCGATTCTTATCACCCATTGAAATACCTTGATCTCGGGGGAAGAGACTGAGCAAGGGGAACCCTGGATCAACCGTCTCTTGCCCATTTGCTATTTTCTAGATCTGTTATTCTCCTTAGCAGTCGTTATTTGTGGTGCCCGGTAGCCTCATTCGTGGACCAGCACCCCGTTGCGCTAGGGGCTGTACAAACACACAACAAAACTCTTGTCCCTCCTCAAAGATTTTCTAATCTAAGTGATATCCTGTCCCTTTGTGTCCGTCTCCTCTCTGAGGGAAACCGCCCCTGTTCTTTTACGTGAAGCAGATGCCAGATGCAGAGAGAATTTTCCAAATGCTGGGCAGACAGATGACTCGGTAGCATCCTGGGTCTCCAAAATCCCACACCTGGGGGCTGCTAGCTCAGGCAGAGATGGCCAGGTAAAGAGATTGCTTGCAGCTTTTTCAGACCACCTAGTGGTGGGCCCCTCTCCTTGGAAACGTTAGTAACCTGCACATCTACCAATGTGATATATGCCATCATGTGCCAGCAATGCCCCTCTGCCATGTACATTGGCCAAACCGGACAGTCTCTACGCAAAAGAACAAATGGACACAAATCGGACGTCAAGAATTCAAAAACCAGTCGGAGAACACTTCAGCCTCTCTGGTCACTCAATTACAGACCTCAAAGTCGCCATACTCCAACAAAAAAACTTCAGAAACAGACTCCAACGAGAAACTTCAGAACTGGAATTAATTTGCAAACTGGACACTATTCAATCAGGCTTGAATAAAGACTGGGAGTGGATGGGTCATTACACAAACTAAAAACTCTTTCCCCATGCTTGGTTTCTCCCCCTCCCCCCCGTTACTCATACCTTCTTGTCAACTGTTGGAAATGGCCCATCCTGATTATCACTACAAACATTTTTTTTTTCTCCTGCTGATAATAGCCCACCTTAACTGATTACTCTTGTTACAGCTGGAATGGCAACACCCATTTTTTCATGTCCTCTGTGTATATATATTTTCCTACTGTATTTTCTACTGCATGCATGTGATGAAGTGGGTTTTAGCCCACGAAAGCTTATGCCCAAATAAATTGGTTAGTCTCTAAGGTGCCACAAGTACTCCTGTTCTTTTTGCTGATAGAGACTAACGTGGCTACCACTCTGAAACCTGTTAGTAACATAGATGGAAGCTGGAAGCAATCAAGCGAGGTGTCGTCTTGTTTACTCGAGGGGGCTGCGATCCAGCTATTGCACGCCTGGGCTCCCCCAGAATGCTCTGCCAGCGCCCCTCAACCTTGAGCCAAGCCCCGCTTCTGATATTCCAGTCCGACCCCTCTCCTGATCAGAAAGCGACGACTGCATGTTGGTTTGTGATACGGTCAAAGATCCTGAGTTGCTCCCTTCCCTGCTGGCGTGGGCCCAAAGCCGGTTCGAACCCAGCTCTCCGGAGGGGAAGGACGAATGCATGATCTGACCAGATAGCATCCGGCCTTACGCGGTCGGGTCCCGGAGCAGGATCTGCAGTCTTTGCCCGCAGTCCAGCAAAGCCATTGGTGGGGAATGTCAGAGTCTGGGCACAATTGCAACGGACTTACCCAGCAGCAGAACTAGACCCAGGCCTGACTTGTTTTCCGACCTTTCCCCCCAAACCTGAGTCGGCGCCAACCCCATCTCCTGCCCGTGGGCTCCTGCCACCCCAACCCCCGCTGTGCTGTGTGTGCCGCGGGGTGAGAGGCACTGCGATTTCTGGGGCACTCGCCCCACAGCAAGGCGACGGCAGCGGCCGGGACAGGCAGCCAACCCCCCAGCGGGCAGCAGGCAGAGAGCCAAGACAGCCTGGTAGTCGAGTGCCGTTGGGTTGCAGGGCTGTCGTCTACACACAGACTGGTATAACTGGGTCGGTTGCAGGGGGGTGATTGCTTCCCACTATTGTTATACCTGGGGCGGATGCAAATAGCCCAAGAAGAAGGTGTGTTACATCGGTTTGGTTGATTCCCCTCGGGGAATAGTGTTAGCACTTTTCTGCCAGTAGCTCTGCTTCCACACTAGGAGGCTGCACCGTGTTAACTAGACCGGGATAGTTAAAGTGGTACAACTTCGTTGTGTGGCCAAAGCCCTGTTAATTCAGGGAAGCCCTATGGCCTGTTTTATGCAGCAGGTCATGACGCGGTGTGTTACTGGGGGCTGGTGTCACCTCCTGAGAGCCTGCTAGTACGGTGTGGTGGGGGGATCCCTAAATCACATTGGAGCCGTCAGAACATGTTACCCATTCTCTTGTGCTTTCAGGGCGTGAGCCGACCTGGGGGTCAGGAAGAAACTGTCCTGGGGATGGGTTATCCCGGAGCTGCATCCAGAGATGCTGGGAGACCAGGCAGAATGGGGCTCCTGAGGTAGCCAGACCCTGGTTCCGATCCCGTTTGGCTGTTTCTGCGTTCCCTCGTTGTCGTGTCAGGACAGCTGGAGTTTGGGTGTCGTTATTTATTGTTTCCTAAATGAATCTTCGAGAGTGAATTTGTGTGGATGTTTTTACAGGCAACTGATTAATCGGATTCATAAAGAGCTAAAGGGTTTTTTGTCTTCCTCTGCAGCGTGGGGCACGGGTCACTTGCTGGAGGATTCTTGCACCTTGAAGTCTTTAAACCACAAGTTGAGGACTTCAATAGCTCAGGCATAGGTTAGGGGCTTATTACAGGAGTGGGTGGGTGAGATTCTGTGGCCTGCGTTGTGCAGGAGGTCGGACTAGATGATCATAATGGTCCCTTCTGACCTTAAAGTCTATGAGTCTATGATTTAAAGGAGGGTAATATTAATGCCAATCAACCTGCCTTGGTGGAAAATCCATCCCGTGGGACAAACTTGCTATCTTTTTTGATGGGATGGCAAGTTTGGTTGATAAAGGTGACAGCACTGATGTAATAGACTTAGATTTCTGTACGGCGTATGACCGGGTACCGGGCGGCCTTTCGATTAAAAACCTAGAATGAGAAAACGTTAACATGGCGCATTAAATGGAAGAAAAGCTCCCTAACGGATTGGTCTCGAAATGGAACCGTAACCAGGAAATCTTCGGGTCCGTGGGGGTTTCTAGTGGGGTCCCCACAGCTCGGGTCTGGCCTCGGAGCTGTTTAATGTTTGTATCAATGACCTGAAAGGAAAGGGAAAATCATCCCTGAGAAAAAGCAACACAGAGTCCTGTGGCACCTTAGAGACTAACAGAGGTATTGGAGCATGAGCTTTCGTGGGTGAATAGCCGCTGCGTCAGACGCATGTCATCTGTTAGCTCTGTTCGTCTATAAGGTGCCACAGGATTTTGTTGCTTTTTACAGATCCAGACTAACACGCCCCCCCCCCCCCCCCCCGCTACTTGATCACTGAAAAAGTTTGCAGGTGACACCAAAATGGCTCCTGGCAAAGACAGAGTGCCGAGGAAACTGTCCTTTCCTGCTCTGCGATGGATGCTGCACTTCGGGGGACTTCCCACCCGCTGCCCCATGGAGCCCAGCCCTAGAGCCCAGTTCTCCCCTCTCCAAGTCCTGGGTCTCCAGCCTCTGTGGTTGGCTCTTCTGCTAGGACGGCCAATCACTCCCCACCAATCGCAGGCTGCTAGTCTTTTGCTAATGCTTCCTCTTTCCCTTCCAGGAGGCTTTGATCTGGTTCAGCAAGACAGGAGAGGGCGGAAGGAGCCGGAGGCTGCAATCTGGGGGGGACCCAGTTCCTGCAGTGCCGGGAGACCTACCCAGGTAAAGGGGAGACTGCAGGATTCTGCCCCTGCAGCTCTTCCCACAGCAGCAATTCCAGCCCGGGTTTGCCCAGGCTGGAGGGGGGAGCTGGGGCGGGGGGCAGCCAGCAGGACGGATATTGGGGTGCAAAGTTGCCCGCTTCAGGTGCAGGACCCCACCTTATCAGTGGAGCCAAGTGTCCAAAGGGGAAGTTGCTATGAAGACCCGCACGCCTGGGCAGGGGCGAAACGCTGGCTCGCCGCGCAGATCGGCTTCAGCCGGGGTGCCACATCCACGGCTGGAATTTGCCCCCCAATGCGCCACTGCCTCGCGCGACCCGGGCCCGGGTCTCCGCTCCCCACGACGCTCCTGCTCGCTGCTGGCAGGCGCTGGCTCTCACCGGACCGGACCCCCCGCTCGCAGACCACCCAGGCCCCCGCTTCCCCCGAAGCCCCGCTGACTTTCACGGGATGAGGCGCACTCTGAAGGTGGAGCACATGCTCGGGCGCCGTTGCATGGGACTGAGACCCGGGGCTTCAGCCCCTGGCCGGATCCAGCCGGCTGTTTGCTGGGCGGCTCGCAGCCTCTGCCTTCCCGGGCGCAGATTTGAAACTGAAATTTTGACAGGTTAAATTGACGTTCTGCTGGGGCGAAATCCAGCCTGGACGCGTCAGGAGTTTTCACACACTCTGCCCCCTTCCCTGCCCCAGCCCTGTTGGAATTCGGTCTGTTCTGTCCACACACACAGGGCCCGGATTCTGGCTTCCCACCCGAGGGGCTCCTGAAGGGGAAAGCTCAATGCTGGGCGAGCTGCTGCCTGACTGCAAAGTGCATCTCAGTCCCAGAGCTCCCTTCCCCACCCCACAACTCCGGCAACTCCCTCCCGGGTCCCCAGGCACCCAGCTCTGCCGATGCCCCTCAATCCCGCCCCACAGCCTTCCCCCGCTAATCCAGCCCTGGGCTCCCTATAACTCCTGCAGCCCGCTCAGCTCACAAGCTGAGGGTGAAAAGCCAGGGATGTGGTGTGAAAACCAAACCTCCAGTGGAATCTGCGACTCACATCCAGCCTTGGCTGCTGAGTGAAACAAACTGCTGGTCATACTGCAGAGGGGACGGTTAAAAGGGTGACCAGATGTCCCGATTTTATAGGGACAGTCCCGATTTTGGGGTCTTTTTCTTATATAGGCTCCTATTACCCCCCACCCGCTGTCCCGATTTTTCACACTTGCTGTCTGGTCACCCTGGGTTGGTAGGAGACTCTCCCGCAGAGGGAATCCAGGAATAGTGCCGAGCTATTATGGGGATGATTGTCTTTCTGTACTGTAGCACTCACGATGTGCTCGGGGCTCTCCCCGCGTGGCAGAGAGTTCCCACCCCTTGGGGCCTCCCCACCTGAGAAAGCAAACAGGGGAGGCAGTGTTGCCTAGTGGATGGAGCGCTGGGCTGGCGTCGGGACTAGAACCCAGGTCTGCCAGTGACCTGCTGGGTGATCTTGAGTGAGTCACTTCCCCTGCTCCGTGCCTCAGTTTCTCCTCTCTGTGCCTCAGTTTCCCCTCCCGCCCTTTGTCTGTCCTGGCTACTTAGACTTTAAGGCCCCAGTTTTTGAAGTGGGGGGGGAAGGGGGAAGGAACAAAATACAGACCCATGGGCGTATTAATCCACCCCTAGCTGGCTGGATTCCTAGGGGTCTCGCAACAGGCGGAGCTCAACGCAGCCAGCCCCAGAGCGCACTTGTGTGGTTAACATCGGGGGAGGGATTGGTAAATGATTTGCTCAGGGAAGCTTCTGGAAGGGGTCAGTCCTGGGTCATCTAGCAGCTGCCACGTAAGGTATTGACTTCAGGGGAAAAACCCGGACACGCCGGACTCCCCTCGGTGGGAGCTGAACCTTCGGAGGGTTCAAACACGGGCTCTGTCAGGCGTGGGGGTGCGTGACGCTAAACTGAGCGGGGAGTCCAGTCCGAGGTGCGGGAGGCTTCGAGCCCCGTGGCTGATAGCTCGTCCCTGGGCCGGCGGCAAAGGACAGGCAACAGCCGAGCCCCTGTGGTACGTGTGTCCCTGGCGTGGTACCAGTTACCCTGGGGTCTGTCTTTACCAAGGGGACCCCAGGGACACTCAGCACAGGCTGGTCCTATCACTGGGTCTGCCAGGTGATGTGCTCCACTGCCCGGACAGCTGAGATCAGGGCCCCTCGCTCCACAGGCCTCCCCCAGTCTATGCCTACAAAGGGAGGAGGATTATCTCCTTTGTACAGATGGGGAAACTGAGGCCTGGAGCAAGCAAGTGACTTGTCCAAGGTCACACGGGGAGTCAGTAGCGGAGCCGGGAATCAAACCTGGTTCTCCTGAGTCCACCAGGCCGTCGGGTGCCCCCTTAGACAGAACCGGTGGCCTGTAATGCTTCCCTTTCTTCTCACCCCCAGAGTCCGCCTGTGAGGATGTGGCTGTACCTGGCCGCTCTGCTGGGGCTGTACTTCCTCCACCGATGGTACCGGGAGCGGCAGAGCGTCGAGGGCCTCCCGGAGAAATACGTCCTGATCACCGGCTGCGACTCCGGCTTCGGGAACCTGCTGGCCAAGCAGCTGGATGCGCGGGGCCTGCGGGTGCTGGCGGCTTGTCTCACCCAGCAGGGCGCGGAGCAGCTGAGGAAGGCGACGTCGGAGCGGCTGCAAACGGTGATCCTGGACGTCACCCGGACTGACAGCATCGCCGCGGCCACCGCCTGGGTGAAGGAACAAGTGGGGGACAAAGGTGCGGGGTCCGGGTCTGGCTGTGCCCATCCCTCGCCCACCCTGGGTCACGCTCCTTGCTAGACACTCATCACAGGCATATAGGTGCTGATGGTCCTATTAGCATGCGGCACAGTCACACCCAGTTCTCCCGTGGGTGTCACTCGGGCTGTAGAGCAGGTTGGGGAGCTGTGACTGAAGGTTTTTTGAGGGGAGGGGTCTTGCTATCCTCAGGCCCCCCAGCAGGGGCCATCCTTCCCCTCGGGCATAGCCTGCTGGAATCTGCCCGCCGAGGGGGCAAGGGACAGCGTGACTCTATTCCTATTGGCCATTCACAGCCCAGAGCATAGGCAGGAGGTGAGAACTTTCCTGGGGTGTCCTCCGTCCCTCCCCTAGTGGCTGTGGGGGTGCGGGGCAGATCCGGGGAGAAGGAACGTCCCGTCCTCCCAGCAGGGTGGAGATTTGAGAGAGAGAAGTGGGTTGTGGGAGAGGAGTGGAGATTTCTGGGGGAGGGACAGGAGAGGGAACAGCGCCCCCCAGTCACACACCCCATTTCCTCCGCCCAGGGCTCTGGGGCCTGGTGAACAATGCGGGGATCGCCATCCCCGCGGCTCCCAACGAGTGGCTGACCAAGGACGACTTCGTCAAGGTGCTGGACGTGAACCTGATCGGCCCTATCGAGGTGACCCTCAGCGTCCTGCCCCTGGTGAAGCGAGCCAGGGGTCGGGTCGTCAACGTGGCCAGTATAATGGGCCGATTGTCCTTCTTCGGAGGGGGCTACTGCCCTTCTAAGTATGGCGTGGAGGCGTTCTCCGACAGCCTCCGGTGAGTGACCAGTGATAGGGCACCCTTTTCAGCTGCGCTTTCTGCCCCGTGCAACCCCCGCCACCACCACCACCCGTGCACTGACCCATGGTGCAAGTGCCAAATGGTGAATACACGCCCGGACGTACTTGCTGCAACGTGCAAATAGCCCGGCCGTGACGTGTGTGTATTTCTGCACACGATGCACCTGGATCTTTGTCTCCCTCTAGTGGTTGGGCCCACGGGACTCCTGCTCGGGGATGGCCACGGGGATTGAATCTGTCACCTTTGGCCCTTAAAAACATGCGACCGACTCGTGAACCTCTCATCAACCACTAGCGAGAAGGTGCTCTGGCATCGAAGGGGTTACTGGACTCCTGCCTGGCCCCCGGTTGATCTGGGAGGATAGAGAAGGAAAGGGGAAACCGGGGCAAAGTTTGTGACTGTAGCGAAGGGTGTTTCTCCGTCCTGCTGGCTGGCTCGGGGTGGAAAGGCCTGGAGGTGGCTGTTACCCGGTAGTTAAGAGTTCATTCCTTCCGGAGCGTTCGCTTTGGCAACCGTGCGCGTCCTCAGGGAAGGGATGTTGTCAAGCGACTCTCCAGGTGTAGCTGCTCCGTGTCTTGCTGCTCTGCAAGGCAGAGTGTGACCCGCCAGCACGCGTGCGAGGGCTTCCCCTGCGCTGCAGCAGCGTCTGCACGGGACATTGGTGCCGGCCAGCTGGGGCGCTGCAACGCCAACCCTCGCTGTGGAGACGGGCTCTTCACTGAGACTTGATTTCTCCTTGCGTCAGCTCAGAGGCTCCTCCGGATGCAGCCCCGCGCTGCTGGGCTTCGTCTACACGGGAGAGTTGCTTAAAGCGAATCAGGTTTTAAACCAAGCGAGTTCAGTTGCTACAGACGCTGTGATTCCAGCCGATTTAAACTCGGCCGCCCTCGGCTGCCCTTATCCTGAGAGCAGGTTCCCCGGCTGGGGCTGGCTGAACGAGACGGGTTCGAAGTCACACCCGAGGTTAGTCTGCCGCGACGTTCCCGTGTGCTCCCAGCCCCGCCCGTGTGCTGTGGGTGCAATTTACAAGCCAGCGTCTGAAAGCCCCAGGCTAAGTACGAAATGGATCCCTGGATCCACCCACCCACAGCCCCGGCAGGATCGGGGCCGCAGCATAGGAGAGGAATTCCCCTTTCTTCCCAGCAGCTGCGCCATCCTTCCCCACCCCATCTGCACCAGCAAAGATGTGCCGGCAGAGCTGTATTGGAAAACGCTGCTAGCGTCGACTCAGTTCATGCCGGTGTAGCTTATGCCAGCCAGTGAAACGAGCCACGTTGGCAAAAGCACATTGATGCTGGTATCACTGCGTCTCCACTAGGGGAAATCACCCAACTCCCTGACGGCGCTATCCTGGCAAAAGGGTCTGGTTTAGAGCTGGCCTGGCTCCCAGGAAGGTCTAGCTGCCAGACAGCATGTGTGACGCTCTGTCGGTCGTTTCACATGCCCCTTCAGAAGAGCTCCGCATAAGCTCAAAGGCTTTTCTCTCGCGCGACGGAAGTTGGGCCAATAAAAGAGATGACCTCCCCTGCCATGTCTCTCTCCTATCCTGGGACGGCCCGAGGACTGCCCATTGCCGGCTCTGTAAGTCAGTGAAACGTCCAGGGCCAGAGCCTCGGATGGAGGAACTCAGGAAAGCGTTAGGTTGAGGGGCGCTCTGCCGATTGACCCCAGCTGAGGATTGGCCCTGATGCCTTATAAAACCCCGAAGCGGGACGTCTTTCGCTCTCTGGTCCAGTTCACGGGGTCCAGTCTCCCTAGCAGAGGCGCAGTTATACTGGTCACAAAGAATAGCTGTTCCCATATGGGACGGGGCTCGGGCGACTAATCCCCCCATGGAGGTATTCTGCAATAACTACTGCGCTTTTAATTCGCATCTACCTCAATCCAAATTAACTTTCAAGTGTAGACAAACCCGAAAGCCCCTTGATTCCAGTATCACTGTGTCCGCACAGGTTGTAGAAGCCACCAAGCCTGGCCACATACAAGACTTACGTGTAGACTGGGGCTAGTTCAAGGCATGTTCGGATCTCACCTCTTTGGGAACCAGCCCAGCCCCCAGGAAGGTGCTGTTCCCACACGGGTTAATCCTGCTTGTCCCGTTTCAGGCGTGAAATGCTGCCTTTCGGGGTGAAGGTGTGTGTGATCGAGCCGGGCTACTTCAGCACCACAATTACCAACCCTCAGATCATTATCGAGAACTTCACTCGCCTCTGGGAGCGGCTCCCCGAGGAAACCAAAGCGAGTTACGGGGAGAGTTACTTAAACGCTTGTGAGTACGTTGCCCCATTCCCTTCCCCACCAGCCGGCAGCTACCGCGCACCCTTCTCTCGTCCCCAGCCCTGCACTGCCGCAGAGCGGCCTTTGTGTCGGCGGACACGGGGCGGCTACAGGGGCCGATTCTCAGCTGCCGTGCATTGTGACTGAGTGGCATTGCACTCACACTTTGCACTAGTGCAAATGACGCCACGCTATGCACGGCATTGGGAGGTCAGACTCCTCGTTCCCGCTTCGGCCTTGTCTAGCCAGGAAATCAGGTGTTTTTCTTTTCAACCCGGCTAGCTCGGCCCAGCTGGCTGAACCGGATGGAAACCCCCCTTCTTAAATGTGGCCACAATTTAATGCACCGTTCAGAGAGGTTGGGCCGTGCTTCCGTATGGCCCGAGATCAGGTGTGTCTTTCGCACATACGGTCCCTGAACGCTGCTGACCCTTGCATGGTAGCAGAACTCCCACACTGATCTCCTGAGAGTAATAACCCGCTCACCCCCTGCTGCTCCACCGGTGAATCGGGGGTAGCTGGTGCTTCTCTCTTGGGGGATTTTGCTTTTCTGCTCTTGTCAGTGCAGCAGAGCTCAGCCCCGAGCCGCTGATCACCCTTCAGGTGGAGAGGCGTGGATGGTGGGGGGAGTGTCCGAAAGCCGGGTGCAGAGACGGTGCCTGGCTCTGGACAGTGACTACGGACAGATGGCCCCTCTGCGTTCAGATCCGTGTGCCGGCGTCAGCGACAGAAACGCTCCCGCGGCTTTTCACCCCTGCTCAGACCCAGGGAGCACTGGCTGGATCCCTGCGTCTCGTTGGCTGGATTCATCCCTAAGCCCCTGAGACCTGCCACGGGCGCAGATCTCAGTACGAAAGAGCTCTGGGGGTCTCCGATTGCGCATTCAGTGCCTGAAAACGTAGCTGCGTGCGTCTTTCCTTGGGTGATGCAAGGGGCCCAATCCGGTGTGATACTGCGGGCCAGATTTACAAAGGTATTTAGGCACCTAACGCTGCAGGTACGACTCTAGTGGGATGATCATGAGTGCCCAGGTGACTTAGGCACCGAATTCACTGAGGTGCTTTTGAAAATTCCACGCGGCGCTGCCCTGCCTCCATAGGCGTCTGCCGGCTCTTTGCAAATCTGGCCCGTGGTCTCGCCCGGGATCTGGCCCCTTGTATCACCCGCTCAGCTGGTGGGATCAGGCCCGACATGGGGAACGGTGGCACAGAGCGACAGGCCTAGGCTCACCCCGGCTGCTTGGGGCAGAGCAGAGATTGAACCTGGGTCTCCAGCAGCCCAGGTGAGCCCCTAACTACTAGGCCATCCTGCCGTTGCCGTTTCGCAGCCTGTGCTCACAATCCGTCCTTCCCCTTTGACCTCTCAGCCAACCCGTTCAGTCCGGGACCTGACTCTCTGTTTTGGCCTGTGCAGTTATCCGTGCCACCCACGATATGCAGAAATCCTGCAACTCCGACCTGTCTGTCGTCACCCGTTGTATGGGGCACGCGCTGACGGCTCGCCACCCCCGCACCCGCTATTCCGCCGGCTGGGACGCCAAGCTGGTCTTCCTCCCGCTGAGTTACCTGCCCACCTGGTTCGCCGACATCGTGCTGACGTGGTCTTACCCGGTACCGGCCCAAAAAGTGTAGGAGGAAGATGCGGCGTTAGAATGTCGGCAGGGGGCAGTGACCGGAAGAGCGTCGCTAACACACGGGTTCCGAATTCCCGGCGGGGGTGAGACCCCCTGTCCCGTGGCGCCCAGCTGAGACTATGCAAATCAGTTCTTAATTACAAATGTTGAATCAAAGCAGAGCTCCTTGGAGTTTGCTTCACCAGTGCAACCGCTTCTCCGTGTCCTGGGATGGAATGTGGTTTTCTAACCAACCCCGGCACAACACCTCCCCTCCCTTTAACCCACTCCCCGGACATAGACCACCCCCTCCTTGTGTCCGGGACCCGCCCGTCCTTGGAATTCAGCTCTGTTTCCTATCTGCCTGTCCCCAAATCTCCATGATCTGTGTCCAGGGTCTCCCGCACCCCGGCGACCCCAGCAGGGTAACCCAGCCCATCTGGAGGGGAGGCAGCAGTCTGAAACTCCACCATACGAGAGCCTCTGATGAAACCAACCCACTGCATGCTGCGCCTCTTCTCGGGTCCAGGGCCAGACCAGTTTGGCCGCTGGATGGATCCCCTGCTGGGAGTTGCAGGCAAGGCCGAGAGCGAATCGCTAGTCAGCCCGGAACAGATCCTGCCGGCCGGCATCTCCGAGAATGACTTACCCCGCAGATTCCTTCCTAAGCACTTCCTCAACACCCGGAATAGACCCCGCCCTGCAGCTTCCCAAACACCAGGCAGTCTCGGACTCCTTTTGAAAAGAAAAAGCCCAGGCTTGTGGTGTCTAAAGAGCTTGTGCGAGAAGCTGTCACAAGCAAAGAGTCCAGGGCTTTCCCACAAAGGTCAGTGACAGCTGGATTTCAGCCACTGAACCCAGGTGCCTCAGTTTCCCATCTGTAAAATGGGGACAATAGTTCATTTCTCCCATGCTTTGTCTGCTCTGCTTAGCAGGTCAGCTCTCCGGGGCAGGGTGTGACTCAGCGTCTGGGCAGCGCCCAGGACCCCGGGGCCCTGATCCTGGTCCGATAATAAGCAGCAGTGGGGACTACCTAGGGCTAAGCAATCAGGAACACCTTGGATTTGCCTTCCAGAGACAGATGCTGGCTGGCTGTGAGTTCTTGGGTCTCTGGATTTAGACAGGCTGTTTGCTTAAGCTAGACATGATGCAACTGGGTCTCCTGACACAGGGGATGGGGATGCACCAACGGACAGGGACGTCTCTCACACGGGGGTTAATTTGGCAGTGTTTATGCTCCTTTCTATTTACCTCACTAGGATTTGACTTCCACTTTTTAAAAGAAGCCTTTTTATCTCTCGCTGCTTCTTTCACATGGTTGTTAAGCCACGGTGGCTCTTTTTTAGTTCTTTTACTGTGTTTCTTAATTTGGGGGATACATTGAAGTTGGGCCTCTATTATGGTGGCTTTGAAAAGTTTCCATGCAGCTTGCAGGGATTTCACGTTAGTCACTGTACCTTTTAACTTCTGTTTAACTAACCTCCTCATTTTTACATAGTTCCTCTTTCTGAAATTAAATGCCACAGTGTTGGGCTGTTGAGATGTTCTTCCCACCACAGGGATGTTGAACGCTATTGTATTATGGTCACTATTTCCAAGTGGTCCTGTTATAGTTACCTCTTGGACCAGCTCCTGCGCTCCACTCAGGACTAAATCGAGAGTTGCCTCTCCCCTTGTGGGTTCCCATACCAGCTGCTCCAAGAAGCAGTCATTTAAAGTATCGAGACATTTTGTCTCTGCATTTCGTCCTGAGTGACATGTTCCCAGTCAATATGGGGATAATTGAAATCCCCCACTATTATTGAGTTCTTTATTTTGATAGCCTCTCTAATCTCCCTTAGCATTTCATCATCACTATCACTGTCCTGGTCAGGTGGTCAATAATAGATCCCTACTGTTATATTCTTATTAGAGCATGAAATTACTATCCATAGAGATTCTATGGAACATGTGGATTCATTTAAGATTTTTACTTCATTTGATTCAACATTTTCTTTCACATATAGTGCCACTTCCCCCCACACACACACGACCTGTTCTGTCCTTCTGATATATTTTGTACCCCAGAATGATTGTGTCCCATGGATTGTCCCCACTCCACCAGGTTTCTGTGATGCCTATGATATCACGAGGCACTCTAGTTCACTCATCTTATTATTTAGACTTCTAGCATTTGTGTACAAGCACTTTAAAAACTTGTCACTGTTTATTTGTGTGCCCTTTTCTGATATGTCAGATTCTTTTTTATGTGAATGTTTCTCGTCTGATCTGGCCCCTACTTTATCCTCTTCCGTCCTCTCCTCCTGACTAGAACCTAGAGAATCTCTATCAATAGACTCTCCTCTAAGAGAAGTCTCTGTCTGATTCACGTGTTCCTCTGCAGCAGTCGACTTTCCCCCGTCTCTTAGTTTAAAAACTGCTCTACAACCTTTTGAATGTTTAGTGCCAGCAGTCTGGTTCCACTTTGGTTTAGGTGGGGCCCATCCCTCCTCTATAGGCTCCCCCCGTCCCCAAAGTTTCCCCAGTTCCTAATAAATCTAAACCCCTCCTCTCTACACCATCGTCTCATCCACGCATTGAGACTCTGACCTCTGCCTGCCTACCTGGCCCTGCGCGCGGAACTGGGAGCATTTCTGAGAATGCCACCATAGAGGTCCTGGATTTCAGTCTCTTCCCTAGCAGACTAAATTTGGCCTCCTGGACGTCTCTCCTACCCTTCCCTATGTCATTGGTACCTACATGTACCACGACCACTGGCTCCGCCCCAACACTACACATAAGTCTATCCAGATGCCTCGAGAGATCCACAGCCTTTGCACCAGGCAGGCAAATGACGATGGCATTGGTTGAACAGGTTTGTGTCCCACCCCAGTATTGTTTGTAATTCCAAGCGTCCTAACAATACAGGGATAGCACCGTTGATTAGGAACCCAATGTGTCAAGAGAATATATGAACAAAGTCAATAAACACAAATGCACAGTTCCGCCTCTGCTTAATTCCCAGGGACACGCGCCGGGCAAACTGGCTCCAAACCATCCCCTCAACACCCCCAACCGCTTCCAGAGCTAGGGCCTCTTGTGTGTCCCCAACCCCACCCCCACCCCGTCACTGTAGCACCTGAGTGCCGCACAGTCATTAACAGACTTCGCCTCACACACGCACCCCCGGGAGGGACAGAAGTACTGTCCCCTTCCCAGAGAAGGGAAACTGAGGCACGAGGAGCTCAGATGACGTGGCCAAGGCCACACAAGGGTCTCCGGCAGAGCTGGGAACGGCACACACTTCTCCCGAGTAACCACCCAGAGCCTTAACTTCATGCTGCCTCCAATAGAAGCCAGTTGCAGAAACTTCCCTCCAGTGCCACGCTGGGGCCCTGGTCTCCTCTGCGTGACGTCACGTGGGGTGACGCCCAAACGTCTAATAAGAGCCAGCTCCTGCCCTAAGCACCTATATGTTTCTGCGCCTTCTCCAGCCAGCAGCACCAGCCTCCTTGCAGCCTCCCTGCCCGGTGCCAACTCCCCCTCCGACCTGGGGGACACCTGCCGCGTTGGCTGGAATTACGGCGGCTGGACCAGTCACCCTGCAAAGTCCCCTGGGGGGAACGTGACCATTACCTGGGAACTGGCCCCTGACAGGAGCTGGGCCTGGCATGCTGCAGCCTTCAGTGCAGTCGGCTTCTCTCCCTCTTTCCCCAGTTGGGACCCAGATAAAAGGCTCCTGGAGGCAGACGGGGCGGGGGGATCCACCTGCAATTGGTGGGGAGTGACTGGTCCCTCCATCCCACCCAGCCACCGAGGATCTAGAGCGACAGTGGAGTGGGGACGGCTGCCTCCCTTGGTCACCTGGGCCAGGGCTTAACCAGATGGGCAGAACGTTTGTCCTAACTTGAGGGGAGTGTTCACCCCGTAGGGGCCAGGAGAGGGTTAGTGTGGGCCCGAGAGGCCAATTAACCGGCCTGCTTGCACATGGAGGCCTAATTAACGAGCCAGCCCAGCTGGACAGGGCTGGAGGGAGGTTCCTAGGACAGGACTGGAAAAGCTCAGTTGGGGGAGACAAGGCAGCCCTGAGGGGTCCCCGTTCCAGGTGCTGGCAAACCTGGGGGTGCTCTTATGAAGGTTCCAGACTTGCCCCGGAGAGCTCCCGCTCTTTCACAGTGGGGATCATTTGGGGTTTTCCAAATGGAAATCAGGCTGTTTAAACCCGAGGAAAACTTCTCCCCCACCCACCTCCTCCTGAAGCGAGAGGAAACCCGCATCTCCACACGCACAGCGAGCCGACGGCTCCGGAAACCGCCAGTTGGATTTGGAAACCTGGCCATGTTGGGGCCTGATCCCGCCAGCTGAGTGGCTGTTAGACAGTCTGGCCCCAAGAGCTGCTAACATACACAGAGAGGCCAGCGTCACGGCCCCGTTCATCTCCAGCTTTCTCGTGTCGCCCCCGGGGCACGGCACGGCTCGGCTCGGAGCGTTCTCCATGCTCACAGTGCATTCCCCGGATGGAGCAGCAGCATCTCCGTTGACTTTCCCCAACCCCTGCCCTCCCTCAAATCAGTTGTCCACGTTTCGGAAAGGGGCGGTGAACGAACTGGAGAGAGAGAGCAGATCAGAGCCAGGAAAATGATCCGGGGGCTTGGTGGGGAGGGGGGAAATGCTGGAGCCTGGTGCAGCGTGATCTGTTCAGCTCTAGACACACGGTGGACAGCTGAGTTGATGATGGGGTTCAAAGACCTTCCTGGGGAGAAAATACCAGATACAAGAGGGCGCTTTCATCTAGCAGAGAAAGGTAGAACAAGACCCATCGATGACTAGATTCCAAGGCCAGATAATCTATGCGGGCAGGGGACTGGACTCGATGACCTCTCGAGGTCCCTTCCAGTCCTATAATCTATGAATCTATAATCTATGAATCTGACCGCCTGCATAACAGCCCAGGTCAGAGAACTTCCCCGAAGTAATTCCTAAAGCAGATCTTAGATTTCAAAATTGCCAGTGATGGAGAAATCCCCCACGACCCTTGGTAAGTTGTTCCACTGTTAAAAATTGACCCCTTACTTCCAGTCTGAATGCGGCTAGTTTCGGAGTCCAGCCATTGGATCGAGTTAGAGTTTTCTCTGCGAGAGTGAGGAGCCCACTGTTAAATCTTTGTTCCCCGGACGGACTGACCAAGTCACCCACTTAACCTTCACTTTGTTAAGCCACATGGTTGGTAGCAAAAATCCCCAACCGCCGGAGACGGGACAGTGGCTGGGGCGGGCGCTGAGTTACGACAGAGAATTCTTCCCCAGGGGTCTGGTTGGTGGGTCTTGGCCACATGCTCAGGGTCTAACTGATCGGCAGATTTGGGGTCGGGAAGGAATTTCCCCCCGGGTCTGATTGGCAGAGACCCTGTGCGGGGGGGGGTTCGCCTTCCTCTGCAGCATGGGGCACGGATCATTGCAGGTGTAACTAATGTAAATGGTGGAGTCGGGGCACCGGAACGGGGAGACCAGGGGGCCATGGCCCCATCACTTTTTACCAGCCGTAAGAGCGAGCGATAGGCAGGAGGGAGCAGGGCAAGTGGGGGGTGGGGCCTCGGGGGAAGAGGTGGTGCAGGGGTGGGGCCTTGGTGGGGCGGGGCAGAGTGGGGGCGGGGCCTCTGGGAAGAGGCGGTGTGGGGGCGGGGCCTCGGGGGAGAGGGCGGTCGGTGGCCCACCCACTTCTGGGGCGCTACCACTGCTCTATCGGAAAAGCTGACCTCTCAAGTGGGAGTTGTGCAGGGAAGAAGGAAGAAAGAGACGTACCCAGAAAGCTGGTGGGATTTGCAAGCAGAGACTCGCCCCCAGCCACAAACCAAGAGGGAACGAATCCTAATGCTGGAAGGAAGCGTTAAGCGGCGCCCCGGCGCGTTGGCCTGTCCTGGCTTGACAGATTTCTGAAGGCTGACGTATGTATCGGAGCTGGTACGGATCCCAGCCCTGTTCTCTTTTGGACTGGAAAAGCTGATGTTACCAGAACGTTTTTGCAACAATTTATTGGCTCTGCGAATAAACAAAAAAGGCCAGAGAGGCCTCTACTAACCCCAGGCCCTAGCCTGAAACCAGTGATTTTACTAGAGTTCAACGCAATTTGATTGATTGTTTCATGTATCGTGGTAAGACCTGGAGGCCCTCACCAAGATAGGGTCCCGTTGTGCTGGCTGATGCACAGATGCAGGTGAGAGACAGTCCCTGCCCCAAAGTGCTCACAGTTTAAACCTGGGAAGATGTACTGCCTGCATTCTACAGATGGGGAAACTGAGGCACGGCAAATGATTTGCACAGTGAGTCTGTGGTAAAGTCAGGAATGGCACCCAGCTCCCCTGAATCCCGCCGCAGGGCCGTAACCGCCTGACCAGCCTGGACCTCTCCTGTGCCTCCCTTTGATTCATACGCCCGGGGCCCCTTCGGCACGGTTCTCCCCGCTGGTGAAGCCCCTGGCATTCCAGTGAAGTAGGAAATGATTAGGACCCAGCAGAAGCTGGTCTGCGAAGGCAGCAGATACCCCCCCCACCCGCAGCAGAACCTCCCCCCTCGCCCTACCTGGCTCTTTCCATTAACCGGAGTATGACACCTGATCAGTCCCACCCCGCTGGCTTTAAAACAAGCAATACGCTGCACCCCAGAAGCTAGTAAGTTACACGGCGAGATGCTGCCGTCTCAACCCTAATATCTCCTCCGGGTGGCTTCACCGCCGATGCCCCCTAGATGCCCTGGGCCGGTTTGGGCTGCCGGAGAGTCAGCAGGAAGTCTTGGCACCAGGCTGGCAAGTAGGAGAGCGGGAGGTAATACAGCTTAGCGTCCCAGCCCCCCGAGTAGCGAGTGTGGGGGTGGCGGGCTGTCAGCGCGTGCTCCATGCAGTCGGTGACCAGGAAGAGGTTGGGGCTGGCCGTGGATAAGAGCTGGAGGAATTGCTCATAATCTGCGTGTGGAAATACAAACGAGGCCGAAGTCAGGCCCGGGGCGGGGTAGACTGACGAGCGGGGAGCGTGTGAGTCCCCCCAGCTTTGGAGTGGCTGCAGAGACTGAAATCAGCCCTTCCTGCTTCGAAACCGGAGCCGAACGTAGGGGAAACGGTCCGGAGCTTCTAGGGCGGCCGTGGTTTGAGCCACCGGAAAGCGCGTGCGTGTACACGCCCACCGTCAAAGCAGGAATAGATCCCGGGACTTAGGAGCTATGGGGCACCACCGGATTGCTACCGGATCAGCGCGGGATCTTGCGAGGATGAGCCTGGCCCTGGGAAACGGGACTGCAGCCCTTCCTCCGCCCCTGGCCACGTATTCAAAGCCGTTGGGCCCAATGGAGGCTTCGGAGAAGAGCCCCACGGGCTTTGGAATGGAAAGGTCCAGCCCCACCCCGTCCGCAGCGCTGCAGGCCCCAAGTGGCTGCGCACCAGCGGGGCTCAGTTTATTCCCCGCCCTCATCCGGCTACAATCCCCCCAGGAGCATCCATCCCCCGCCCCAGTCACCCCCTTGGACTCACAGGTGTCGAAGTAGCGCTGCCCGTACGACTCTTTGATCTCGGCGGGGACCCGGCCCCACACCTCCTGCAGCATGTCTTTCATGATCTGGGTATTTAAGATCTGCGTCCCGAAGGCACCCGGCTCTATGATGCACACCTTGACCCCGAAAGGAAGGAGCTCCCGCCTGGAATGGAACGACGACATGACTACGGAAGCCCCCGCCGAGGCACAGGACCCCCCCAAGGAGTTGCTAAGGCTGGATGCAAAGGGAGTGATGGAAGGTGTCTGGGGGGCAGAGACGGGGGAGTGTCTGGTTATGGGGGGAGGTCCCAGACGCACAGGGTGTGCGGAGGCAGTTTGGAGACCAGTAGGGGTTGCTCTAGGTAGGCAGAGCTTTGCCGACCTTCCCGGAGCACTGAGGTTTTTGGGCCAAACCCATCCCCGGTCAGGACACAACGGCAGACGCGGCTAGCAATGGCTCTCACCGGAGGCTGTCGGAGAACGCCTCCACCCCGTACTTGGCCAGGCAGTAGCCCCCTCCAATCATGGCCAGCCGGCCCATCGTGCTGGCCACGTTGATGACCCGGCCCCTGGCTCGCTTCACCAGGGGCAGGACGCTGAGGGTCACCTCGATGAGGCCGATCAGGTTCACGTTCAACACCTTGACGAAGTCGTCCTTGGTCAGCCACTCGTTGGGGGCCGTGGGGATGCCGATCCCTGCGTTGTTCACCAGGCCCCAGAGCCCTGGGCAGAGGAGACAGAAAGGTTGGGGGTGGCTCATCTCCCAGTCCCTTTCCGGCCCAGGTGCTCAGAGAATCAGGCCCTATCTCCCCTCCTGCCCTCTCCCGGGGGCCCCTGCTACAGAGCCCCAGGGCTGCTCCGGTCGCTGGTCTCCCAGGCCAGGCCGACGTGACCTGCTTCTCAGTCCCAGCATGAGAGCACGGCCGCCTGTCTCGCTGTGATACTGGGGGGGGCAGCAAACCTGGGACACATGGGGCTGCCCCCCCCCAGCTGAGCAGAACACAAGCTCTGAAAGCCCATCTGGCCTGTCGCTGTGCCCAGACCTGCCCGTCTCCCCAGAGGAGTTTGGGGCGGGTGGGGGACGGGCACGGGAAATTCCCCACCCAGCTCTGGCGGGAAATACCCGCCCCCATGAGGCTGCACTTTGCCAACACGACCATCGTCTTTGTGCCCGCCACTGCCCCCACCCCCGGCCCCTCTGCAGCCTCGGGCGAAGGATGGGCAGGACATTAATGCAGGCTCCTGAGACCTCAGGCCGAGGGGGCAGGACACGGACCCAGCCCCTGCCCCGTGCAATAACCACCAGCATCTCGTCCAAGCCGCACCTTTGTCCCCCACTTGTTCCTTCACCCAGGCGGTGGCCGCGGCGATGCTGTCGGTCCGGGTGACGTCCAGGATCACCGTTTGCAGCCGCTCCGACGTCGCCTTCCTCAGCTGCTCCGCGCCCTGCTGGGTGAGACAAGCCGCCAGCACCCGCAGGCCCCGCACGTCCAGCTGCTTGGCCAGCAGGTTCCCGAAGCCGGAGTCGCAGCCGGTGATCAGGACGTATTTCTCCGGGAGGCCCTCGACGCTCTGCCGCTCCCGGTACCATCGGCGGAGGAAGTACAGCCCCAGCAGGGCGGCCAGGTACAGCCACATCCTCGCAGGCGGACTCTGGCTGCAGACAAAATAATCCGAGGACCACTGGGGGACGGCTTGTTTGACCTTCGATGGAGGAAGACAGCCCGAGCTGTCAACGTGACCCTGCGGAGAGACAGCGCTAACCAGTCACCGTTCGTTGGGGGTTCTCAGCCGCAAAGACCCCGTTAGAAATCTGAACTATTTATTCAAGATACGGGGAGGAAAAAAAGGGGGATGTACCAGTGTAAGCCTTTGAAATGCAACGGGCTAAGCCAGGCTTTCTTTCAACCCTCTCCCTTTAGCAATAGAGAAACCCCGTCCGACGGTATTTTTAGATGGCATTAAAGATGCTACCGCCTGTCCTTGGGGGGGGGGGCAGTTGAGATGGGGTGCAGCTGCTGGGGTTGTTAATGTTCAAACCCATTTCCTGAAGGGCCGAACCAGACAGACACACCCGAAAGGGAGAGAGAAAAGCATAGTGAGAGACGCCTCGTAGCCTGGCGGCTGGAGAAAGGCCCGGTCTGATCGGTCGCTTGGAGACCCGGCCCGCTCGTGCCAGCCTGGGGCCGGTAAGGGCCTGGCTTTGAACTGCCCCTCTGGTCCAGTGCTGGAAAATACGCCAGCGAAACCTGCCGCGGGTTCGGCAACAGGAAAGTGACAGGAAGAAAATGGCACCAAAGAGGGCAAGGGAAAAAACTCCCTAGGGAAGGGGTGACAGCGGGAACCTGAGTCTCGCTCCCAGGGACTGTCCAGGATCCAGGAGGGGGTTGTTGAAAAGCCAACAGGAGGGGGAAAGTTTACCTGCTGCAAGCAAGGGCCCCGCGTGCCTTGGATTCCAGCTCCCGCTCTGCTCTGGGGAACTGGCACTTTGGAAATCAGACAGGAAGAGCCTGGCGATTGGTGAAGGACAAACACCTCCCCTGGGAGTGCAGGGGGTCTGGGCAGGAGGCTGGGGCCCGGCTGGAGGTAGGGAGCGCATGCAAAGTGGAGTGTCTAGGGGGCAAAGTCCTGCCTGTGATTTAAAGGGACTGGTTCTAGCCTGTGTGGGAAGCGGTGCTGCATTTCTTGGCTGGAACTACCAGCTCCGAACCCACCGGCTGCCCCAGGGCCCCAGCGGTGGGGCCAGGCGGCCTGAGAGGGACCAGCTGGCAATCGATGGTATTTCTTGGGCTGGCGCTGGCCTCGTTACTGTGTGGCAGAGCCCTGGGAGTCACCCAGGAAAGATCCCACCAGGACCCGACACAGGAGCCCCCCAGTTCTGATATCCTTGTGCAGGCTGCTTCCTCCAGGCCACGGAGAGGGGACCCAAATGGGTGTGTGGGGGGGGTCCTGGAAACAAACGGGTAAGGGCCCTGCCCTAGATTTCGGCCCTGCTGACGGTACAGGATCAGCCCTGCTGGAGCAGAGCGGGGCCAGGGGCTGGGACGGAGTCCCGACTGAAGGGACCTACGCCAGAGCCGCCCCTAGGAATCCCACTGGCAGCTCCGGGACCGTTTCCGGGACCCCCAGAGTTAGAGGCTGGTGCTGTGAAGCAGGAGTGACGTTAGCCCAGCCACAGCTCCTCGGCCTGCAGCAGCCGCCCACCCCCCACCCCCCTTGGCCAGTTCTGTGGGGCTGGGGCGTGTCGGCTGCATGAGGGTCAGGCTCAGCACCGGACCCTGCTCGGGGAGCAAACGAACCCTCTCCCCCACGCTGGGACTGCAGCCCCTGCTATCTGCAGGGAAATCATTAACCCTCCTGCACTCTAGCAAATCTCCGCTTTCCTGGCTCCGGGGACAAGGCCCAGCGCCCTGCCTTGTCCGAGGCCTGCCAGGGTCAGGGGCAGAGCCCAACGACCTGTGGGTCAGGCAGACAGAGCGCATTCACCGCCCCTCCCACGCTGGAGCAAGGCGGGCGCCCCGGGAGAAATTGCTGGCTGGAGAGAAGCAGGCTGCCTTTCCTCCTCGGTGAGCCCCGATTCTGTCTGAGCTCCGGAGTCACTCCAGATTTCACTCAGTGTAAACTGCAGGCGGGAGGCGCCTCCCCACCCTGGTTCTCTACCATTTCCTGCGTTGGCCGTTTATTTTCGTTAAAGTGATGCTGTCTTTACGCCAGCGTGGGTTCGGCTCGGCCTCAGCGTGAAAGTCCCCTCTGCTGCCCGCTTCACAAAGACCAAGGGTAGGGACCACCCAGATAGTCACAGCTCTACGGGCTAGTCTGGGTTATCACTTTTATTCCAGTTACAGTTCAGGTTCTGATTACCCTATCGAGCCCTGCGCCCAAGTTACAAATACAGCCGTCCGGTACTCCCCTCCTCCGGGATATCTCGGAGTCCGATGGCTGCCTGGCCCCCAGGAACGGGGCCGTTCCTGCCAGAGTTTTCCCGTCAGGAATTCATTTTACCCAGTCTGGGAGTCCTCTTTTATCTTGTGCTGCCGGCTACAGCGACACTCTGCACAGGTGCGTGACGGCACCCATCCTCTTGTTCTACAGCGACACTCTGCACAGGTGCGTGACGGCACCCATCCTCTTGTTCCTTATGTGCACTGTGTCCTCCCAGAACAGGGGAGCCCCAGTTTTTCATAGGTCGTTCGTAGTTCCTTTCATTTCTCATTGGCAGTTACGCGTGATGAGAAGCCTGCAGTTCATTTTTGGCACTCCCCCCCTCCCCCCCGTTGGCACATCTCTTCCTGTCAGTTCGTGGCATCGGCTCCTTTTTTGGTCACTTACTCATGTCAAGCATTTCTCAGGCTTCTGGCCTAGTCTGGCTAAGCTGGTATCTTACAGGCGTCAGCCTGCAGGCCTTGCGTTTCAGCCCTGCTTACTTAGATACCTAATGCATGTGTACAGGGACTGTTGACCCCTTACTAAAACCATGGGGGGTGGGGGGGTTGGCTGGCTCCCAGTCCCAAAAGAAAGGGGGAGGGTCGATGGGAAATCAGGACCCCGAGACTGACAGTCCCCAGGGGCAATGGGGAGAGGCCAGCGCTCCAGGTCAGCCTGATTGACAGGGCGGGCAGGCTAATGAGGGAGTCCGGGGGGGGGTCTTGTTCTCCATCTGAGCTGGAATTGCCTGGAAGAGACGGGGGTCCAAGCTGAGCCTGGGAGCAGGGCCGCGCCGGCCAGAGAGGCAGCCCAAGAAGCTGTGGTAGAATGGAGCTGGGGCTGGGGCTGGAGCCGTCCGGAGCCGGGTGCGGTGAGCAGCTGGGGAGAGCGAGGAGGACTCTGGGCAGCGGGCCCAGCACAGGGAGACGCCCCCAGCCAAGGGGCCCTGCAGCCCAGTCGTGGAGGGGATCCTAACCCTGACGGGATGGGGGCAGTGCTGGGAAGGGTCCTGCCACCTAGAGCCAGAGGGCGTGTGGCCATCACCAGAGCAAGTGTCCGACCCGCAGTTTGGTTCTCAGCACCTGTAGCCCAGTGGGCCAACTTACCTGTATTAGATTCATTGTTTTCTTATTCCGCTTTATTCTGCTTAGTAGCAACGCAAGGAACCGACTGGCCTTTATCCTGTAAGATTTGCCTTTAGTGTGAGGCTTGATGCTTGGAACCTTTGGTATAGAGAAACGTAAGTAACTTATAAGTTCTAGGGAACTGAAAGTGACATGTCAGAGGAGGGATTTTGTCCAGAATACTGACATCAGCCACCCACAGAACATCGCTGACACCAGCATGCGAAAGGTTCCGGACAGAACGTCCCACCGCAAAGATACCATGACAGCAAATTGACGTGTATGCTAATCGGGTAACATCAGCCATAGACTAACCTAGAGCAAAACGAACCCCTGAACGGGAGGAAATACAAATAAGGACCTCTAGGAAATAGGCATTGGTCATGGCAGCGGCAGCGTAACTGACTATAAAAGTCACATCCCAGGGGCAGCAGAGAGGTTGAAGAGATGTAGACCTTGGGAGAGGCCACAATGGCAGCCACCGGGGAAGATAAGGACAATGACCGGGATAAAAACCATCATAGTTAAGTATAAAAAATAAGGGTGTGAGTATGAACGTCCAAATGTACTTTCTGTACTATCTCTATTTGCCTTGGTAAGTTGAGATGTGTGTATAAGCTTTGCTAAATTATTAATAAATATATATATTTGTATAGAGAGAGAGAGTTCCTGTCACGTGAGTGTTGCACTTGTGCACATCCGGGTTCCCAAAATTATATAATAAGTTTACAATAATCTTACTGGGCCGAATCGTGGGACAAGAACCTGTTAATCCTCAAGATACAATGCTATAGACCCCCCTTCGGGTCAGCCTACACCCCCCCACTATGCACATTGGTCCAGCACCCCTGGGAGGCACATTGCAGCTGGAGCGAGGGGGCTGCCGTTGCCCTGCGGACGGGGGCTTTGCATCCCAGCGCGTGCAGGGAGCTCGCGTCCCAGCTGCTCTCGATGCTGCTCATGCTCTCGGGGACGCAGGCTCTGCCCTGGTGTGTGTGTGGGGGCGGGGGGGAGGGGGCTGCGTTGTTGTGGGATCCCTTTTGGACCTGGACTCACAAAGTGTCACTCTGTAAAATGGGAGACAGTGCGGCCTACTGGCTAGAGCACTGGACTGGAGCTTGGGAGGGCTGCATTCTATTCCTGGCTCGGCCACTGGCCGGCTGGATGGCCTTTGGCAAGTCTCTTCCCTCCCCCCCCCCCCCCCCCCGTGCCTCAGTTTGCCCATCTGTAAAAAGGGGATCCTGTCCCAACCCTCCTTTGTGCGGTGCTTTGAGATCTAGGGGTGAGACAAGCTCGGTATTATTCCAATGCAGCAAATGCTCCCATCCAAACAAGGAACCAAAAAGCCAAGGGAGGGAGTGAATCAATGGGAAATATTTCTTTATTCGGTGTATGACGGTAGCACCCCACTGCCCCCCCGCCAGGGGGCTCAGTCAGGGACCAGCCCCCCCGCAACCCGGTGCTAGGCGCTGTACGAACACCAAACAAAGAGACACGCCCTGCCCCAAGGAGCCTCCAATCTAAGGCAAGAGCCATCGGGTGGAGGCAGCACAAGGAAACGGGCCCTGGAAGCAAACTAGGTCGGGGGCGCTGCACGCGGTCTTGGCCTGGGCGTTTGCTGAGCTGCCCGCGGTGGTAACAGCCAGCTGGGGCTGAAGGCTGTAGCGGCCCCGGTTGCTTTCCCCAGCCGGTGAGAGCCTGCGCCTCCCAGCCACATGCCTGGGAAGGGAGCTGGCCCTTAACCATTCAACAGAAGGCTCCAGTCCCGTTTAAGAACGCGCTGCCGGGAGCTGTGCTCGTCTGCACCGGGCGGGGTGGGGGCGTTGGCACCGATTCCAGTGCAGATGCCCCCCCCCGCCCTCCTTTGCACCCGGGCCCCTGCTGGATTTCCCGGCTTCTTCCTCTTCCGCCCCCTGCGATGCCCCCTTAGGTGTCTCCTGTTTGTCCTCCCCTGTGACAATACAGTTCTGGCGGAACCCAACTGAGAGTGCCAACTCAGGACAAGTTTCAGAGTAGCAGCCGTGTTAGTCTGTATCCGCAAAAAGAACAGGAGTACTTGTGGCACCTTAGAGACTAACAAATTTATTAGAGCATAAACTTTCGTGGACTACAGCCCACTTCTTCGGATGCGAAGAAGTGGGCTGTAGTCCACGAAAGCTTATGCTCTAATAAATTTGTTAGTCTCTAAGGTGCCACAAGTACTCCTGTTCTTTTAACTCAGGACAAATTGCTCAAACAGGGCAGTTACAGCCCAAGGCTGGGGTTTTTCCACCTCTAAGGCAAACCAAACCAGCCAGACTAAGAGGACTTCGGTCTCACCCCCCGGCTAACCGCAAGTCTCACAAGCAATCTCCTTAGACACTCCAGTTTCCCAGTATCACCACCAGTACCACTAGTATGGGGACAAATGATTATGAAAACCAATACCCAAATAAAAGAAAAAAGGTTCTCCTGATCCCAAAGGACCAAGCCCCAGACCCAGGTCAATATACAAATCAGGTATTACCCACAAATCACGCTGTTGCCAATCCTTTAGAATCTAAAATCTAAAGGTTTATTCATAAAAGGGAAAAGATAGAGATGAGAGTTAGAATTGGTTAAATGGAATTAATTACATACAGTAATGGCAAAGTTCTTGGTTCAGGCTTGCAGCGGCGATGGAATAAACTGCAGGTTCAAATCAAGTCTCTGGAATACATCCCCCGCTGGGATGGGTCCTCAGTCCTTTGTTCAGAGCTTCAGTGTAGCAAAGTTCCTCCAGAGGTATGAAGCAGGATTGAAGACAAGATGGAGATGAGGCATCAGCCTTATATAGTCTTTTCCAGGTGTAAGAACACCTCTTTGTTCTTACTGTGGAAAATTACAGCAAAATGGAGTCTGGAGTCACATGGGCCAGTCCCTGCATACTTTGCTGAGTTACAAGGCTTATCTGCCTTCTCTCAATGGGTCCATTGTACAGCTGATGGTCCTTAATGGGCCATCAAGCAGGCTAGGCAGAGCTAATCTCAGCTTGTCTGGGATGTCACCCAGCAGCATAGCATAATTTTGCCATACAGACAGTATAGAGCCAATATTCATAACTTCAACTACAAAAGTGATACACACATATAGACAGCATAATCATAACCAGTAAACCATAACCTTGTCCTAGACACCCCATTTGACCCCCTTTATACAAGATTTGGGTGCCACTACAGGACCTTGGTTGCAACAATGATCTATATGGTCCCAGTTTATGTCAATAACGTCACATCCCCCCATTTACAGGGCCTGGGCTGGGCGGGGCCAAGTCCAGGTCAGCACCCAGTCCGCCAAGGCCGTGGGCAGGTAGGAGAGGGGGATGTAGAAGAACTGGGCGTCCCAGCCCCCGGAGTAGCGGGTGCGAGGGTGACGGGCTGTCAGCGCGTGCTCCATGCAGTCGGTGACCAGGTAGAGGTTGGTGCTGGGTTTTGTCAAGAGTATCTCTCTGGTGAGCTTGTGACCTGTAGGCAGAGAAGGGGGAGAGGTCAGTCCCATGAGAGAGAGAGAGAGACACACACACACACGGCAGATTTCAGTCCGGAGGGATTCAGCCCTTTGTGGGAGGGGAGGGGGGACTAAGCTTTGACCCCCATGGCTGCAGAGAAATGCTCCGCCAGTTACGGCGACTTTCTGAGTCTGCAGGCAGCCTGTGTCGATAGTGCTGCCCCTATTCAGATCATTGGCGTGTTGACTCTTAAACGTAACGATGTCTCCCTGGGAACTGGATTTCCAGTCAAAGTCAGGGCATAACTGTGGGGAATCCCCTAGTTGGAAGCAACTGACTCTCTGGGGAGAGGCTAAAATCTTCAGAGGACTCAACACCCCCCCCTTAGTCTTAATCTGCCCCGAACTTGGAGCCCGTGCTGCAAAAGCCCTACCTGTGGAGAATCTCCACTAGGTATTAACAGCGTAGGGGCTACCACCCACAACCGCACAGCGAGCATCCGTCCTGCAGAGGGCAGCCTCTCCCCCTACACCCAGCGTGTGAGTTCACTACAGCAACTGAGCGCCCCTTTGCAGAAATTTGGCTGTATTCGAGTAGACGCCCCAGCACAGCAGCTCCGGGGTCCCCGTCAGGGGAGACGAGGGGACCGATAGTTTATGGGCTGGCTGGCTTCTCCCCTCTTCCCACCCTCGGGAGCCTGGCCAGAGAGTCCCCGTCTCCCCAGGACGCCGCAGGGGCTCTCACGGCTGTCGAAGTAGCGCTGCCCGTAGCTCTCCTTGATGTCGGGGCGGGCGCGGTGCCAGCTCTGCTCCAGGCACTCCAGATTGCGCCGGGTCTCCGTCATGGGCGTGCGGAAATAGCCCGGCTCCACAATGGCGATCTTCACGCCGAAGGGCCGGAGCTCGCGCCTGGAATGGGGCAAGCCCGTCACCGCCAGCCACCGGACGCCGCGGATTTCGGGAGCCCAGCACGAGCCTGCCTCCGATTTTGGGAGCGCCCCCACAACTCTCCCTTTGGGAACAAGGCCCAATGCTGGGGCCCCTTAAAATCAACGCGCCTGGAAATCAGTGGCCAGGGCCAGGTTTCCCAAAGCACTAGGGATTTGGGGGGCCGATAGGGGACCCTCAAAGGAGCCTGCTCCCCAGAGGGCGGGCGCTAAGGACCGTCTCTGCGAATCAGGCTCTTTTAAGGGGTTTCAGGGCAGGCCCTCAAAACTTGTGGCCCCCAAATCGCTTTAGAAACTCCTAGCCCTGGGCCTCTCCGCGCTTGGACATTTCTGGGCTGCTCTGGGGGCGGGGGGCGGGTACCTGAGGCTGTCGGAGAACGCCTCCACGCCGTACTTAGAAGGGCAGTAGCCCCCTCCGTAGAAGGCCAGCCGGCCCAGGATACTGGCCACGTTGACGACTCGGCCCCTGGCTCGCTTCACCAGGGGCAGGAAGCTGAGGGTCACCTCGATCAGGCCGACCAGGTTCACGTCCAGCACCTTGACGAAGTCGTCCTTGGTCAGCCACTCGTTGGGGGCCACGGGGAAGATGAGCCCCGCGTTGTTCACCAGGCCCCAGAGCCCTGGGAAAGGGAGAATGAATGAGCATGGGGGGAGGCTGTTCCCCTTCGATCTGAAATCCCCTAACGGCACCAACCTGGCAATTAAACCAATCCCCGTCCTGGCCCCAATCCCCCACGTGTGCCTGGGGCAGCTGCTAAAAGGCCATTTCTCTGTGCGTGGGCAGGGACCGTCCGCGTCGTGCTGAGGTTATCCAGCATTATCCGGCATCACCGTGCCTTGAACGCAGCTGCCACCAGCTCTTCGTCCTGGGCGGAGAAGCACTGGTGCATTGAAACTGGAGTGGGGGGGGAGGCGGACACCCAGCCCCCCCACTCTAAGCCACTAGATCCCACACCCCTCCCAGATATGGGAATAGAACCCAGGAGTCCTGGCTGCCAGCTCTCGCTGCTCTAACCACTAGACCCCACTTCCCCCCAGGATGGGAATAGAACCCAGGAGTCCTGGCTCCCGATCCTTCACTCCTTTCCTGCCTGTCGCATTAGCACAGCCCCAGCCTGTGTGAGCTCAGAGCTGCCCCTGGCAAAGGGGCAGGTGGAGGATTCAGGGGCCCCACCTTTGTCCCCCACTTGTTCCTTCACCCAGGCGGTGGCCGCGGCGATGCTGTCGGTCCGGGTGACGTCCAGGATCACCGTTTGCAGCCGCTCCGACGTCGCCTTCCTCAGCTGCTCCGCGCCCTGCTGGGTGAGACAAGCCGCCAGCACCCGCAGACCCCGCACGTCCAGCTGCTTGGCCAGCAGGTTCCCGAAGCCGGAGTCGCAGCCGGTGATCAGGACGTATTTCTCTCGGAGGTTCTCCACAGTCTGCCGCTCCCGGTACCATCGGCAGAGGAAGTACAGCCCCAGCAGGGCGGCCAGGTACAGCCACATCCTCCCACACTGCAAACCAACCAACCAAGCAGATGGGGCAAGACTTGCACTGAAATGCAGCCAGCTCTGGGGTGGGTCGGAGCAGCTGCTTAGCAGCACAGAGCAACCAAGGAGTGCTTAGAAGCCCGCCTGCAGCAACCACAGGACTCATCTAATACAAGTGGGACTTTACAAGAAACAGTGCCTGGGATTTTAGAATTCAACTCCTTATGGACGTAAAACATGTCTGTAAGCAGAAAAGACGGGGTTGGAGGGTGACAGAGCTTCCAGAGCTCTCAGCTCCCCGCAATGTGTTCAGAACACGGGCCGTATTTTCACTTGCGCTTCGCACCCAGCAACTCCCCCTGGGCCGCTGGAGTCCAGTTTCCCAAAGAGCCCTGCTGCCGACGTGCTGAACCCTGCTAAATTCACCCCCTAAGATCCGGCTCGCTCCTGCTTCGTGTCACCATTGACACCAGCGTCCGACGGTACAAGATCCCACCTGGGGCTGGTGTACAGCCCTGGGCACGGAGGTGAACGCCAGGGGAGAACCCACCCCTTTGATTCACCAGTTGTGCCAGCCTGCGGACAACGGTTCACGTTACGCCTGAAATCTGCCCGAGCCAGCAGCCCTGAGCCAGCCCCTGCCCCCTACCCTTCCCTGTATCCATCACTAACGAGGACACCGGCCGCTTTGCTCCTGTCAAGCCTACAACCAGCTACCTGTGAATGAGGTCTCCGCTTGCCCTGGGTGCTAGCTCCCGCCTGGTCCCCCTGCTCTGCAGCCTTGGACACAGCGAAGGTGAGGAACATACCACGCCCCGTGGAGCGGAGCAGGGCAGAGGTCCCGGGTAGGCGGCTGAGCGCTGGATGGGGCGGGGCATGGAAAGGCCAGGGGGCAAGGTTCTGCCTGTGGTTAAACAAAAGGGTCTTGTCAGTTTGATCTGGCCCCAAAAGGGATTCAGAAAAACCAGCCCGTGAAATCCCAGCGGTGCTGAGTTCCTGGGTGCTCAGACTGGGGGTATCGAAGCCTAGTCCATCGCCGGGGAAGTATGGATGGGCCGGGAGACTGGCTGGAACGGGTGTGTCTAGAGACAGACAGAAGGGAACACCTGGGATTGTGGTGCTTCCCTGAGATTAGGGTCCCAGTGTGCCGAGCGCTGGACGGACCCCCCCTCCCAACTGAGATGGGGGCCCCATTGTGTCTGGCACTGCGCAGCCCTCCCCAGACATGATGGAATGCACCCCTGTATTCACACCCGGCACGCCATTGTAACCGTCTTCGTACAAGGGACGCCTCGGGAGGTATTGTTTGGAAACTCATCCTTTGCTGGTCACTAGCGTCCTGGCCACATAGGCTTGGCAGCACTAGATGTGAAGCGAGACGCTTTCCCCACACGATGTTATTTACACGACATCCAAACCCCACAGCCGAGCCCAGGCAGAAGTCAGCAAGCGGCTCTGTCCTGCGCAAAAGAACGTGTGTTTGCCTTAATTTGCATTTAGGCAGGAAATAGAATCATCAGGTGCAAAGGGGGAAGGAAGGAAACGTGCATGTCAGCATATGCAGGTGAAAAAACCCAGCAGGGAACATCCTTCCACATAGACGCTTTGTCCCCTGGTTCTCAGCTGGCAATGTTTTTCAATGTCCCATAAACGATAAAAAGGAGGGGCAAACGCCTTCAGGGACCCCTCTCTCTCTCCCTCCCTGCCCATCTCCTTCTCTGCAGCTGAGAAGACCAAGGAAACGGCTGTTGGACTCTGGGGGGACGGGGCCTGACTCGAAGAGTTTGGTCAGTGTGACCGTGCGCTGGAGGCATGCGGTGAGGAACTCTGCTTGTAGCTAATACTAGTTAAGTTCGGCACTAGGAAGTGTTTTATCTTCATTTCTCCTGTAGACATTTCTGATTTTTTATGCCTCGGAGCCCGTACTCACTTTAAGCCTCTCGCTTTGTAACCAACTTGTTTTACGGTTTTACCTAACCCAGTGTGTTTGCGTTGAGGTGTCTGGGTAACTCTTTCAGGGGACGAGCTGCTGTATATGATTCCCTTGAAGGAATAACAAACTGACCGCATTCACACTGTCCAGGAGAGGGCCGGGCAGCACAGGACGTACATTTCTGGGGCGAGGTGGGGAGGGGGAAATCCGGGACTGGGAGTGTGTTGAGATCACCCTGCAGTGTAACCCAGGCTGGGGAGAGCCAGGGTGTGCCTGGCAGGCTGCGGTTACACACACACACCTGGGAGTGAGCTGCAGGCTGGTTGTGAACAGTCCAGGTTGGAGCAAGGCCTTGCACGGCACCCCAGGTTGCAGGACGGGGGGGGGGGGACGGACACAGCCCCACACTGGTCTGGATTGCATGCCTGGTGCTGCACAGACCTTCTCGCCCCCCTGCCTCCCTGAACTGCAATCAGGGTCCCATCTTGCCAGGCCTTGCATGGACCTTCCTCACTGAGATCGGGGCCCTATTGTGCCAGGCACTGCACAGGGCCCCATCGTAGCGGGTGCTGTCCAGACACACAGTGCGCCGCCCCTGCCCCCACGAGCTCCCAGTCTAAGCCGATGAGACGAACGGTGAAGCATCCGTTCCAAGGCAGGGGCCGGGAAGCCGAGGGAAGCCACCCCAGTCTTTTGTCCCAGGCACGGCCAGATGAATGAGACCAGGACAGCCCTTAATTCTCCAGCTCTGCTCGGGGCCAGTCCCAGCTGCGCCAGAGGCAGGCCCAAGAGGCCCTGTGGGGGGCAGCTGGGATCAGGGTCCCCCAAAGACTGTTTCCTCCTGACCCCTGATAGTTAGAAGCCGGCTCATGCCCTGAAGCAGGAGGGTTTGTAGTCCGGCCATAGCATATTGTCCTTGTCACGCAGACCCTAAAGCTCTCCCTTGTTCCTATTGGACGTTTTGGAGATGGGGGTCGGGGGGGAGGGCAAAATCTGCAGTGGCCACGTGAATTTCAGGATCAGCGTTGGACTGTGGTGCCGCTCTGCCCCCGGCTACCAGCCCTCGGTGGAATCGCAGCACCTTCCCTGTCGATGGAGAAATGAATAATTAACTGCGCCAAGGTCCAGCAAATATCAACTTTCCCCCAGCGGTTCACCAGCCAGGGGAGTGCATTCGTTTCTGCCAGCCTGCTAGCGAGGGAGGCTGGGCTGAAGGGAGGCTGGCGAAGCAGCCCCTGGGAAAGCAGGGACAGGATCGACTGGGCCCCAGCCTTCCATCAATGATTGATTTCTGGACCCCCCCCGCCCCATCCCGTCCCGTCCCCCGCCAAGGCTTCATGGCCACAGACTGCAAGGTGAAAACAGCATCGCTCTGTGCTTAGCGAATGCCGAGCCGAAGCACCGATAGGTGGGGGGCAGAGAAGCAATATGGTAATAGAGGAGCGCAGGCCCTGACTCTGTGAGATGGCGGAGGATCTCCATGACTCGTGATCAGTACAGGGCCTCTGACACATGGCCATTCCCGATCCCCCCCCGAACGATGCATGTGCTGCATGGCAGTGGCCGGGGTGGAGGGCTGTATATGTGGGGAGGGGGTGGCCCTTCCAGGGCGCGAGCGGCCTGGCATCGCAGTCGGGGGGGGCTGCAGTCTGATGCGGGACTTGGCATTGCAAGCGTGCAGGGCGCTCGCCTGGCCATGCAGGGGGCTCTGTGCACGGCCCCCAGGGGCTTTGCAAGGCACCCTAGGCAGGGGGCTGGGTTGCCCCTCCGGGGGCCCGTGCTGGGACTGGGGTGAGGGCGCTGGCGTGGCAGGGGGCGCCCTGGGGTCCCTGGGGGGTGCCCCTGTAGTCAGGGGCTCTGCAGGTGGGTTGCAAGGCGATGCGGCCCCCGGCCTGAGATGCATTGGGAGTCCGGGGCTTTGCAATGCGGGGGGCGGCGGGGAGGGGCTTTGCAATGCTGGGGGGGGCTGACGCGGAGACAGGCCCCGCCCGGACTACAGCTCCCAGCCGCCCCGGCCCGGCCCCACCCTGCGCACGTGCGGCGCGGCCGAGCCGGTTCCCGCGCGCGCCCCGCGGGCCATGGCCGCGTTCGAGCCGGGCTCCCTGCCCGACCTGCTCCCGCTCTACTACCGCCGCCTCTTCCCCTACGGGCCCTACGGGCGCTGGCTCAGCTACGGCGGGGGTGAGCGGCAGCGCGGGCCGCCTGCACCGGGGAGGGGCCGCCGGGGGCTCCCGGGGGAGGAGGGGTGCATGGGATGTGTGGGGTGCATGCACGGGGAGATGGGGTGCACGCAGGGGGCGGGTGCACGGGGAGATGGGGGTGCACGCAGGGGGGCGGTACATGGGGGGTGCACGGGGAGATGGGGGTGCATGGGGGGTGCACGGGGAGATGGGGTGCACGCAGGGGGCGGGTGCACGGGGAGATGGGGGTGCACGCAGGGGGGCGGTACATGGGGGGTGTACGGGGAGATGGGGGGTGCATGGGGGGTGCACGGGGAGATGGGGTGCACGCAGGGGGGCGGGTGCACGGGGAGATGGGGGTGCACGCAGGGGGGCGGTGGGGGTACATGAGGTGCACGGGGAGATGGGGTGCACACAGGGGGCGGGTGCACGGGGAGATGGGGGTGCACGCAGGGGGGCGGTGGGGGTACATGGGGGTGCATGGGGAGAAGGGGTGCATGCAGGAGGCGGTGGGGGTGCATGGGGTGTGAGGGTGCACGCAGGGGACGATGGGGTGCATGCACAGGGAGATGGGGATGCATGCACAGGTTGGGGGGGTACGTGCACAGGGCGGAGGGTCCATGCCTGGGGCAGGGGGAATTTGGGGGATGAGGGAGCGGGTACAGTGGGGGGAGATGGGGGCAGGGAGCAGGACGGAGAAGTGTAAAAAGGGGGATTCTAAACGGCCCAGGTCCTGAAGTTGGGACCCTTCTGGGGGGCGGCAGGGAAGGAGGGGATCTAAGGGGTGAGGAGCTGCGTGTGGGGGGAGCCCCAAGCTAGGGGACGGGCGGCTGTCGGTCAGGCCTGAGGGCCGTTAGATCGGGGATACGCGAACATCTCCCTAGGGCGCTCAGACAGTGCAGCTAGATTTGATGCCATTTCCCTTGCAGTGGTGAAGAATTACTTCCAGCGGCGGGAGTTCTCCTTCACGCTGCGCGATGACATCTACGTGCGATACCAGTCCTTCAACAGCCCCCAGGAGCTGGAGAAAGAGATGCAGAAAATGAACCCCTACAAGATCGACGTGGGAGCCGTGTATTCGCATCGAGTGAGTCCGGACTGAGAGATCCGGTATTCTCCGGTCCGGTCTATGCGTAAAACATCCCTCAATATAGCGATGGAGCTCCGGGGTCTAAAAATCCACCCCCCTGAGCCCCTCAGCTCTGCCAGCCCAACCCAGGGTGTAGATCCAGCTTGATGGATGGACAAATGCTACCGTCGCTGGGGGAAGTGGAGTTCCTTGCGTCTACACGATGAGTTTACAGCAGGATAGCTATGGCACAGTAGCCGTGCCACTCTCGCGCCTGGAGTGTAGACGGGCAGGTCACTGAGGTGGCTTATCGTTTTTCTTTATCGATGGAGAAACTGAGGCACAGAGGGATGTGGCTAAGCTGGGGAAAGGGATGACCTTGTTAATTATAGACCTGACCTCGTTCCCAGGTAATATAATGGAGCTGCTGATATGGGACTCGATAAATAAAGAATTAAAGGAGGATAATATAATTAATGCCAATTAACGTGGGTTTGTGGAAAACAGATCTTGTCAAAGTAGCTTGGGATCTTTTTCCGATGAGACCGCAAGTTTGGTTGATAATGGTCATAGTGTTGATGTAACCCAGCGGCTCTCAACTTTCCCAGATGACTGTCCCCCTTTCAGGAGTCCCAATTTGTCTGGTGTACCCCCAAGTTTCACCTCACCTAAAAACTACTTGCTTACAAAATCAGACAAAAATACAGAAGTGTCACAGCGCACTATTACTGACTGTCTCATTTTTACCATATAATTTTAAAATAAATCAATTGGGATATAAATATTGTACTAACATTTCCGTGTATGGTATATAGAACAGTATAATCAAGTCATTGTCTGTATGAAATGTTAGTTTGTACTGAGTTCGCCAGTGCGTTTTACGTAGCCTGTTATAAAACCAGGCAAATACCTAGATGAGTTGACGTCCCCCTGGAAGATCCCTGTGTATGCCTGGTTGAGAACCACTGATGTAATCGACTTCTGCTAGGTGTTTGACTTGATACCACGTGCCATTCTGATTAAGAAACTAGAACGATGCTAAATCCACACGGCACGTGTTAAATGGGTTCAAAATTGGCTGACTGCCGGGACTCGAATAGTAATTGTAAACAGGGAATTATCACTGAGAGGCTGCGTTTCTAGAGGGGTCCCTCGGGTTGGTTCTTGACCCTATGTCACTGAACGTTTTTATCAGTGACCTGGAAGGAAACGTCGAATCGTCACTGACGAAGCTGGCAGATGACACAAAAGTTGGGAGCGTGGTAAATAACGAAGAGGACAGGTGACTGACACAGGGCGACCTGGGTTGCTTGCTACACTGGACACATGCGAACTGTGTTTTTAGTAGGGACTAATGTAAAGTCGTACAGCTAGGAACAAAGACTCCCAGGCCCTCTGCTCTAACCATTTGACCATACTACTCCTGGAGCTTGGGATAGAACCCAGGAGTCCTGATTCATATTCTCCATCCCCTGCACCAACCATCGGACCAGCAGGAGATCCTAGGAGTCCTGACTCCCAGCCCCTCTGCTTAACCATTTGACCAGTTGTTCTCTATCAGGGGTACGTGAGGTCTTCTGGGGGTACATCAGCTCATCTAGATATTTGCCTTGTTTTACAACAGGCGACATAAAAAGCCCTAGCGACGTCAGGACAAACTACAATTTCCTACAGACAATGACTTGTTTAGACTGATCTGTACGCAAGACACTGAAATGTCAGGACAAGATTTATATTCCAGTCGATTTAGGAAGTCAGCAATGTTTCAACAACAGTGTGGCTGTAACACTTTAGTATTTTGATGTCTGATTTTCTAAGCAAGTAATTTTAAGTGAGGTGAAACTTGGGGGTCCGCAAGACAAATCGGACTCCTGAAAGGGGGACAGTGGTCTGGAAAAGTTGAGAGCCAGCCCCTGCATTTGACTATCCTACCCTCCCAGAGCTGGGTCTAGAACCCAGGAATCTTGACTCCCAGTCTGGTTCGGGAAGTGCCATTTGTGTGGCAGGATCCCTGGTGCAGCGTAGGGTGTGCAGGACGCTGCTTCCTCCCCACCGACGGAGAGAATGAGCTGAGCGAGGTGCTAACCCCCCGGGGCTGGGAGAACATCACAAAATCCTCTGTCGCACCAGCCGCCACAAGGGCTGGTGGCCAAACCGATCCCCGTTGCCTTGTGATGCAGCAACTCGGGTGGCGCGTGAACGCAACGCCGCTGGCTTAGCAGGTCACGTGGAGGGATCCCTGGGCAAACCGGCAGTCGCCCGCGTGGCCCCCACGGCCATCGAAACTGACCCGTTCCTCCCCTTCTGCAGCCCAGCCAGCGCAACACTGTGCACATGGGCGCCTTCCAGGCTCAGGAGAAGGAGCTGGTGTTTGACATAGACATGACGGATTACGACGACGTGCGGAGGTGCTGCAGGTATTTGCTCTTGCCGTCCGCTCCAGTGAGCACAGACATGTTGTGAGACAGTCCCTGTCCCAACCAGCTTGCAGTCTAAAGAGATGAAGCAGACAAAGGAACCCCACGTTACATATGGGGAAACTGAGGCACGGGGTCGGGCCAAGGTCACAAATGCGCTGCTCCAGAGAGTTCCCACCCTGGCTATGACCAAGGGGTAGGCAACGGGGCATGGTTCTGACAGCAGGACTCTGTGGCTGCTTGGTCAGCCGTGCCCGGGGCATGGAGGTTTATATTGTGGAAGGCCCATGCTTACCCTGTCTTGCTTCTGTGCCACTCTCCTTTCAGCTCCGCCGAGATCTGCTCCAAGTGTTGGACCCTTATGACCATCGCGATCCGTGTCATCGACCGCGCGCTCGTGGGCAAGTACCGGCCGCGCCCCTTGGGTCCAAGCGCTGCTGTATTGGCCAGTCTGCGTGGCACCGTTGGGGCTCTGACATTTCCTCTCTAACCGTGTCCCGAACGTCTGCGGTGGTGTCTCCCCCAAGCTCTCCAGGGAATCCAAACTCCACCTGGCTGAGAGTAGGGTGACCAGATAGCAAGTGTGAAAAATCGGGACAGTGGATGGGGGGTAATAGAAGCCTATATAGGAAAAAGCCCAAAATCTCGGGACTGTCCCTATAAAATCGGGACATCTGGTCACCCTAGCTGAGAGCCGCCTTGGCGACCCATTTCAGCTGCCGGGCATTTGGCGGTGAGACCCTCAGAGACTACAGGTCCCAGTGTGCACTGCAGATCGAGATGGCGCACTGCATGCTGGGATATGTAGGCCACATATATATTGGCGAGAGCCGGGCGGGCTCCTTTGGCCCACTCAGCACGAGCGGTGCTGTTCGCACTGGGCCCCTGACCAGCTCTTGGTGTCATTTATGATGCCGCTCGTTTTAACCCGTTTGCCAACAGGGATACGGGCTAAGCCAGGCAGGGCACATGGGATGCAGAATAAAACAGGGCCTCCCTCGGGTCTGTTTGCAGACTCCAGAACGTAACCCAACGTGTCCTGGCCCTCTGTGGGGCCCAGGAGAGCCAAGAATTCTGCTCCACAGAGCTTTACCCGTGTCTTGCACGATCTTTCTTGTTTCCAAGGCAAGCCTTGCGCTGACTTTGCTCCATGTCCTCCCTGCAGAGGATTTTGGGGTGAAGCACCGCCTGTGGGTGTATTCGGGCCGGCGAGGCGTCCACTGCTGGGTGTGTGATGACTCCGTCCGGAAGTGGTCGTGCGCCATGCGCGCCGCGGCGGTGGAGTATCTCACCCTCGTGAAGGTGCGTGGGAGTTGACGGGGCAGGGGCTGGGCTGAGAAACTGGCTGCGTCCCGTCTCACTTTCGAAGCCAGGCAACGCAAATATGTGGCCTGTCGGTCGCGGGGGCTCGTCTGGCCCCGGTCACAGTGGTATCAGCAATGGCTTTATCCTCACCCCCCTGAGAGGCAGGGTGGTGCTGGCCCCCCCTATTTGTACAACTGAGGCAGAGCCGGTACGTCTACACTGCAAAAAAATAAGACCCACGACATCGAGTCTGAGGCCAGGTCTGCAGACTCAGGCTTGTGGGGGTCTAACCTCCGGGGCGTCTGTGGTTGATCCGGAGCTTGGACCCCAGCTGGAGCTGTGAGCATTCAGGGTCCTCTGCAGATGGTGCCCTCGAGCCAGAATCTTCTATCTTCCTCGCTCAGCGCCCGGTTTCCGGGTAAGGGGAGGGGTTGGGCTGTATGAACCGTCTCCTCTTTTGCTTCCCAGGGCGGATCTGAAACCGTGAAGAAGGTGAACCTGACCGACCCCATTCACCCATTCATCAGGTCAGTTGCCGTGACGCTGGATGGCGTCTCATGTACCCCAGCCTGGCGTGCCTTGCTCATTGGGCCTGGGTCTCGGTTGTATTCAGGCGCCTCTGTGCCGCTTAGAGCAGCTTAAAGTGGGTGAGAATGACTCCCTGGGAGCCCCCCATGCTGGGGCCCTCCCCAGTCTGGCGTGGAGCAAGACATCAGGGCTCTGCATCTGCTCTGTGTCCAGCCCCTGGCATAGGGGGCAGGTGAGGGTGTGACAAGATCACACTGAGTTATGGCTGATCTCTGCTTCCTGAGGGCCACAGGGAGAGGAGTGTATATTGGAGCCAGGCATGATCCTGCCCGGTCCCAGAATACAGCTGAGGTCCCCCTCTCCCTATCTGCAGGGAGGAAGTAGTTGAGCGTCCAGCCCGCCATGTGGTGGTAGAGGCGTCGGGGTAAATCCAGGCATTGTGTTGTCTTCCTCTGCTCCTTAGCTCTCTCACCCCCTGCCCCGCCTTGTTTCCCCAGCCACTCGCTGAGTCTGGTGGAGCCGTACTTCGAAGACTACGCCCTGGTGGGCCAGGATATCCTGGGCAGCAGCGAGAGCTGGGAGAAGGTGGTTGCCCTCGTCCCAGAATATATCCTTCGGCTGTTCGCGGGGGCCTTTCTGCAGCTCAGCGGATGGGGCGGCAAGAACTCGAGGGTCCTGGTTCTTGGGGTCGCCCGAGCCAGAGGCGTGCGCCTAGCTCTGTGTGCGGGATGCGCCGAGTGCCTTCAGCTCGGCTCTAGGGGTGACGCCTGTCAAGGAAGCCTATTGGGGCGTGAAATCAACGGGCCGAGCCTGTAATTCGCGGGAGCTGCAGCCACTTCACGCCGCCGGGGGGGGGGCTGTCCATGGATCGCAGTGGAGTGACACCCGTTTACACCTGCTGGGGCTCAAGTCCACAAAGTTCTGGCCTGCCTTCACAGAGAGCACCTGGGACAATCTCGGTCAGGGCTTCTAGGGGCTGTCGCGTTACACACCTTGTAACAGACCAATAGCCGGGTCTGTTGGTCAGGTCTGGGTTTCAGCTGCATTTCCCCACTTCTCCGAAATGGGAAATGCTCCTGGCGTTCCTTTGGCGCTAGAGAAATACAAAGTGTGTGCGTGAGATTGACGCACAGTGTTGTAAGCTCCTTGGGCAGAGACTGGGTGCCTTCATCTGTCTCTGTGGGGTGCTTAACAGAGCCCCAGTCCCCGTGCTACCCGTTCGGAGGGTGACGCAGCTCTTGCCTTGTGAATATTTGAGCTCTGGCCTTCCCCTGGTGGGGTTGGCCCCTAGGCGAGCCTTGTTGTAACCCCTTAACAGCTGATCACCGGTTCGAGAGAGCCTGCTGCGGGAATTCCCCAAAAAGCATGATTCAGTCCAGCGCTGGGAGCTCCTGAAAAAGAAGATGGAGAAATGCAAGGTAAGGAACAGCCCAAGAACGTAGCTGGGGACGGGAGAGAATCGAGGCGGCGTGTGGCTCGTGGGGGACGGTTGGTCTTTGGGCCCAATCCATCGATTGAATCCCCCCCACCCCCCTCCCTTAGCTCTTATGTGACGCTTTCCATCCGTCGACCTCGAAATGCATTACAAAGACCGGTATCGTTCCCTCCCATTTTACAGATGGGGAAACTGAGGCACAGGGCGTCGGAGGGATTTGCCAGTGGCAGAGCCGGGAATAGAATCCAGGCTTCTGAGTCCCAATCCAGCACTGGTCCCTGTTCGGCTGGGGACGCTATAGGGAGTGCCTGCCCTGCCCACAGCACCCCGTGACGAGGGGTATTCCCTGGTGGCTGGTTTGCATCCAGAATCGGGGCCTCTGGCTGTACCTAGGATGGTGACGTCCTTGAATCTCCGGGGTGGGACTCGTTTGCAGAGGGCGCAGAGACAGGGAGCGTATGGGGCCTCGTAGCACAAAAGCCGTCCCCAGCCCGTGACTGTCCGTCTGCTCCTAGCCCTCCCACGCGGAGTCGGAGATCATGCTGCAATACTGCTTCCCCCGGTTGGATATCAACGTCAGCAGGGGAGTCAACCACTTACTGAAGAGCCCGTTCAGCGTCCACCCCAAAACAGGTCACGCGCGCACGTTGATGTAGATCCGCTGGCCAGCAAGGCGGGGCGGTCGTGTTATCCCCATTCCGCGGGTAGGGGATCTCACCGGCGCGAGCGTGAGAAATTCAGCCAGCCGCCTTCCGCCCCATCGGCAGCCCCGAAGCGCCCTCCTCATTTCAGACCAGGATGGGGAGCGAGTTCCCAGCCAGACGCTTCCCTGGCTAATGCAACGGGAGATCCTGGCGCCATGAGCTTCCTTCCGACCCAGGTCTCTGTGCAGTCCAGAAATCCACACCGTGTTTACCTCCCCTTCCTCATCTCACCCCTTGGCCAGTATCGTCATAATTTGGACAGCGAGGTGCTGTCCAAACACAACCAAAAGATAGTCCCATCCCCTGCCTGGGTTCGTGGTGAGCTGTGACTGCATCTCACTGTGCTAAACTCGCTTCTGTCCCTGTCCCCTCCCTCTCTCCAGCCCTGGCCGTGTCTCTCCACCTGAGACTCGCAGCAAACCGAGGTTGCTAGGTCTTTAGATCAGGGGTTGTCTCGCTGCTTTCTTGTGCAGCTGCCAGCCCAAGGGGCCCTGACCCCTCATTGTGGCCTCTGGGCGACACAGGAAACACGCCGCTGGTAAAGTGACACTGGTTTTGCCTCTCCTAGGTCGTGTTTCGGTCCCGATCGATTTGCGGAAGCTGGATCAGTTCGACCCATTGGCCGTTCCAACCATAAGGTACCGGTGATGGGCTGGGATTGCAGGACCTCCCTCTCCGCGTGATGGGGCGTGTCTGGCTGTGAACACAATCACTTCCGAACGCTGCCTCCGGCTGAGTCTGGGATTCCGGCATCGACGGGCAGACCCCCTTTGATTTTGGGGGAGATCAGAGAGAAAATGGGGGATGCCCAGAGCCCCTGCCCTGTGGGGCAGATGCTCAGCCATCAAGGAGAGCCAGAGGGAGAGGAGACTTCATCCTTCCTAGCATGCGGCCTCCTCTTTGTAACGTCACGATCTATGGTTGGGGAGAGAGCACGGCAGCCACCTTCCAATCGGGGGAGGGCGGGGGACAGTACTTTGGAATGGGGAGACAAAAGAAAGAGAGACGGAGCTCCTGGAATGGAGCAGGGGACAGTGAGAGACTCGGCCCCTGGCATGTGGAGAATAGGAGACACCCAGAGCCTTTGGCGTTGGGGGGACAGGCGAGTGGCATACGGGGAGCCCGTGGGGCGAACGGAGCCTCCTAATGAGTGCAGACCCCCAAGGTATTTATCAGCGCAAGGTGGATGGGGCCAGTTGGTTGGTTTTTACACCGTGGGGCAGCCAACCCTCTCTGGCGCGATCTGTCCGGTGCGGAGTGGGCCGGGTCGGCGCTCCGCCAGCGAGCGGCCGTGCCATGAGGCTGCCCTGTGCTGATCTGTTCAGTGGGGCCGATCTTGGCTAGAGGCTGACTAGCGGCGTTGGGTAGCCAGCTGTAAAGGACTCTCACGCTGCTTGTTCGTAGTTGCCTCTGTCGTGAACTGGACACGGCTCACGAGGAGGAGGATGGAGAGAAGGAAAACGAGGCGGAGCCGGAACCCAAGCGCCGCACCAGGGGTGAGTGGCTGGAGGCAGGAGTCAAGAAAGATGCTGCTTTTATTAAAGCACATTAATACGGGACCTCGGACAGGGGCATGGCCTAGGGGACAGGAGACCCTGAAAGTTGATACCCCTCTTTCCTAGTCAGTATTTCCGGTCCCCAGAGCGGTAACACGACGGCCTCAACCAGGTTCCTCTCGCTCCCAGAGCCACTTGTCAACCACAGAATATTTTTGCTGAGGGCCTGGCTCGGTTTCATGCAGCAGCTGGAGCTCCTCCAGGGCGCGCAGCACAGGGGTCTTCAGCTCGCGAAGGGGAGGAAAGAGGCACCCCCTGGAAATTGCTGCGCCCGGAAAATGAGCTTCCAAAGTAGAACAAAAAGTGCCCCCAGAGTTAGAATTTTTCCAACCCCATGTGGCATACTCCCAGACGTGTCAATTCACTGCTGCCGAGCCCAGGGGCGTTTCAATAAGAATTAACTCCTTTTTCTTCTGTAGCGTTTTTCACGTTATCCCCGTTTTACAGATGGGGAAACTGAGGCACACACAGGAGAAGTCACTCCAGCAGGCCAGTGGCAGGGCCGGAAATTGAACTCGGGACTCCCGAGTCGCAAGTCTGTGCGCTAGCCACTAGGCAACACTGCCATTCTGTGGTGGCAGCGTCCCACTGCGGCATTGTGGGCAATGCCAGGGGGGAATTTTCCCTGTAGGCCTGAGGCAGTTAACTTAGCCTTCATAGTTTCAGTGCTGGCTAAGATCCAGGCCTGGATGGGCGTTGAATTCACGTCGCCTCTTGATACACCCAGCCTAGAGAGCCCAGGTTTGAGGGATTGTAACATGAGGCGCTGCATACGCTCTCTATGGCCGGCAGATCCTTTGCACGTGTCTCTCTTTGTCCCTTAGACTACAAGAAAACCAGCTTGGCTCCGTACGTGAGAGTCTTCGAACAGTTCGTGGAGGAAATGGACAAGTCTCGCAAAGGGGGGCTTCTCAAGAAGAGCGGTAGGGACCGAGGAGGGGACTGGGCGGGGCCTCTCCTCTTCCAGGCTGCTCGAAACCTTTCAGGGCTCTCCCTTCTCCCCACAGAAATGTGGTCCTCACTTCTAAGCGTGGGGGGGGCAAGACTGCCCAATGGTCAGCGCACAGCTGCCTGGGTTCTATTCCAGCTGTGTCCCCCTGGAAAGTGACTTCAGCTCCCCTTAGGTTGTGTCCTCCCTGCAGGTAAAAGGGGTGTTCTTAACTCTGGTTAAACCAGCTGAGGGATGAACTGGATTGCTCTCTTCATAGATTCATAGATTCTAGGACTGGAAGGGACCTCGAGAGGTCATCGAGTCCAGTCCCCTGCCCTCATGGCAGGACCAAATACTGTCTAGACCATCCCTGATAGACATTTATCTAACCTACTCTTAAATATCTCCAGAGATGGAGATTCCACAACCTCCCTAGGCAATTTATTCCAGTGTTTAACCACCGTGACAGTTAGGAACTTTTTCCTAATGTCCAACCTAGACCTCCCTTGCTGCAGTTTAAGCCCATTGCTTCTTGTTCTATCCTTAGAGGCTAAGGTGAACAAGTTCTCTCCCTCCTCCTTATGACACCCTTTTAGATACCTGAAAATTGCTATCATGTCTCCTCTCCGTCTTCTCTTTTCCAAACTAAACAAACCCAATTTTTTCAGCCTTCCTTCATAGGTCATGTTCTCAAGACCTTTAGTCATTCTTGTTGCTCTTCTCTGGACCCTCTCCAATTTCTCCATATCTTTGTTGAAATGCGGTGCCCAGAACTGGACACAATACTCCAGTTGAGGCCTAACCAGCGCAGAGTAGAGCGGAAGAATGACTTCTCGTGTCTTGCTCACAACACATCTGTTCAATGAGAACATAACCCAAAAGGTTGTGTGTCTTAATGCCCATCAACTCCTGCTTACCGCAGCGATACTCAGACTGGGTAGCTCTTCGGTGTGTCTCCTGCGGCACATATTAAAACACCGTGATTTAATAATTAGCCCATCAGGATGCTTTTGTTGTGTTGTTAACCGACTGTAGTTGATCAAGTAATAGTACCTGGTCAGTCATTTTGCTGTGAGAATAATATATACGTTAAATATTTCCCCGTCATTCCGTTTCAATATGAATATAGAGCACCTGTTGTCAATGAAACAGTGAATTCACAGGCGGTGGCTCTGCTGGGTAGTGCTGATCGCTGATTTGCCTCCTGAACCGCTGAGGTTTAGTACCACTGGCTTAGAGGAAAAGGAAGGCAGACGTAGAATAAGCCACAGGTGCAGCTCTCTCTGTTGTTTAAGATCCCGTGTTTCTTTCCTCTAGACTTACAAGGAGATTTCTGAGGACTCTGGTGTCTCCAGTGGGGAAATCTACATCTGGTATGTCCAACCAGCCGTTACAAGAGCTCTGATCAGGACAGCGGACTGCTCTAGTTACCTTATTCTTCTTGGCATTAAAGGCTTTACTCAGCAGACTTCGAAGAAAAGGAAACCCAGCTGGTCTTGCCTACTGGAGAGAGAGGATTTGGATGTTCATTTTGCAGGGGCCAGCGTGAGCCTGGGCTTGGAGCGTGCGCTGGGAGAGGACTACGCTGTGGATTGTTGGCAAGAAATTAGAGCTGCTTCCTTTTGCGTGAGGCGACGGGGCATGGGCTGATGTCAGTTCCTCCCCTCATCTGCAAACAGCAGGCGGCTTAACCCACCCGCCCGTTTGCCGGCACGAGGGCAAGGCGGAATTTTACCTACCTGACCAAGAGCCATTGGTAAAGTGGGAATTTGGAGAGAGGGGGGATCCCAGCTGGCTGATTTGAGAGGAAGGGAGGAATTCTCATCGGCTGATGGATTCCGAGGGCGCAGGGGTCTGGAATCGGCACCTGGCAGATGCCTGCAAAAATGACCCCCGGGTTTTCTTTCTGTCAGGATAACTCTGCTGCTCTGGGGCAAACCATTATTAATGGAAGAAGCTGCCTGACAGCCCCAGATGCATGAGATTGGACCGTTGTATTTGTCCTTTCTAAGCAATGGTTCCCCGGGCCCAGCTCTTCCAGATTTCGACCTCCACTGACTTATTCCAGACATCTGAGGCTACTCCAGTTGTCCCTCCTCTTGCTTAACGTTCCCTTCTGGCTGCAGCCTGTGTAGTCCTCTCCCTGCTGCAGGGTTTAATTCGCAAGCTCTCGAATGACTCCAGGCAGCTGGGTCTGATGGCCCAGTAGGAGGCGCTCTGTGTATCCTTCTTTTGTACTTTTTTATGCAAAAAGAAAACGATTAAAGGGTTCCGTTAAAGACTGTGTGTCCTTTTGGTGGTGGTTGTGCTGCGGGCTGCTGGTTGGGTTCACGGGGCGTGGCTGGGAAGTTATCCAGTGATCTGAAAAGGTCACTAGACCCCCATGTCTCAGGGGAAAGAGCAGCGGTGGGCTTGCAGCTAGGTACAGGACTGGAAAGGTCTGAGGGATACAGTGAGCAATAGGTACGTGTGTCCCTGGCTTTTCCATTTCCTTTGTTGCTCTCTCTTTTGTTCTAATGCTGAGGTTAGTCATCAAAGTAAAGAAACAAACATGACTCGGGAGTGGGGTAAAGTAAGTATTCTCTTGCCACTCCAGTTCTCCCAGAGCCCTTTGGCCTTTAAAGGCTCATGGTCAGATAGTTTAGGTGCTGGGGTTAGCTGCTGCTGTTGTTTTTTAACCCTGTCCTTTTCTAGACAGCCAGTCATTTAAAGTCATTGCTAGACTAATCAAGTTGCGAGAGTGCCCCCTGCTGACCTTCGAGGGACTATCTACTGGAGTCAATTTCTGAAATTGACCCAAAAGTTATTCCAGACCCGGCACCATCCCCCTGCCGGCATCCGTGGGTTTAAAATCACATTTGATTTTTTCATAGCTGTTAAAGCTGGTTAGATCATCTCAGCTGACCTCCTATATAACACAGGCCAGAGAATTTCAGCCAATGACTTCTGCATTAAATCCCCTTACAGGTGTTTGACTAGAGCACATCTTCCAGAAAGTGGCCCACTCTTAATTTGAATCCATATGCCTCTGTAGGGACATGGGGGTCTAGCTTTTTGGTTCCAGTTGCAAGATTGGAGCTTTCAATGGGGGAACACACTGCAGGGCAGAGATCTCATCTGCCTGTAGCTATGTACAGCCCCTAGCACGGGTTGGGCACAAATTGGAAGAGAGAATGATTTTACTCTCGTGCATCCCTCTTACAGGAATCTCAGAGAGGTTGTGTTTCCTAGTGGACAGAGCACCACACTGGGAATCAGGAGACCTGGGAACTGAACTCCCAGTTCAGTGGGGCAAATCACTTCACCTCCCTATACCTCAGTTTCCCCATCTTTAAAATGGGGATAATGATAGTAGATCCCAAAGGGAGATCACTGATAAGAGCTAGGGGTTATTGTTTGTACCAGTAGAAAATAAAAAGTTCAGACACACTTCTTAAGTTGAAAGCTTCCCCTTTTTGGCCTGCCCTGGACCCAGACTCAGAGGGATGGGCGAGTCAGAAAGGTCTCAGGAAGATCAGTGTGAGGGTCATTTGCATCAGTTTAGCTAAAGAGGTGAATTTAAATGAGTTTAGAACTCTCTGTGGACGCTCGCTTAAGTGGAGTAGGACTAGGTTTAAGCTGAACTGCAGTAAACTTCTCAAATCAAAGTTGGAGCACCTCCAGTGGCGTTTGCACAATTTAACTAACCTGGGAGTAAGCAGGTGCCCAGTTTTGGGGGAGGGAAAGGAGAGGGTTTGTGTCTGACAGCGAGGGCAGGTTTTCTAGAACAGTGGTTCTCAACCAGGGGTACGCAGAGGTCTTCGAGGGGGTACATCACCTCATCTAGAGATTTGCCTAGTTTTACAACAGGCTATAGAAAAAGCACTACCGAAGACAGTACCAACTAAAATTTCATACAACTTGTTTACAGAGCTTTCTAGCTTATACACTGAAATGTTAGTACAATATTTATATTCCAATTGGTTTATTTTATAATTAGCTGGTAGAAAGGAAGCCATTTGTCAGTAATAGGGTGGCTGTGCTGATTCTGTATTTTTATGTCTGATTTGTAAGCAAGTTGTTTTTAAGTGAGGTGAAACTTGGGCGGAGGCAAGACAAATCCAACTCCAGCCCGGGGGACAGTCATCTGGAAAGGTTGAGAGCCACTGGGCTCTTTGGAAAATCCGACCTGCTCCGTGGGGCAGGGAGAGGCCACGTTCCTTAATCGCAAATGCAAACCTCCATCCCAGCTGCGTCTGTTACCCCGACAGAGTGCGAGATAACAGGGCCGGGGAGCAGACTAACCCCCAGCTCCCTCCTCAGGGAGCCCCCCCTCCTGGCCACAGCCAGAATGGGGGTGGGGGCAGAACCGGCTGCAGTTCCTTGGGACCCCCCACCTTGGGGGTGCAGGTCCTGGCAGAGATGGGAGAGTAACATGAAATAGCCCCTGGGTGGGGGAAATAGGGGGGGTCCTTTAAAGCAGGGAGCAGCCCCTGGGACTAAGTGGGGGGGTCCCCTAGCCCTGGTGGGGGAGGGCCCTCTGGGAAAGAGGAGGGAGGCGCAGGGAACAGCCCCTGCCTGGGGTGGGGGGGGCTCTGGGAAAGAGGAGGGAGGCGCAGGGAACAGCCCCTGCTGGAGCTCCCTGTCCCGCGGTGGGAGGGGGGGGGGAGTCGGGAAGAGCTCCTGGGAAGAGGGCGGTGAGTGACCCTTGCCCCGGAAGCCCTCGCTCGCTCTCCCGGAAGCGCCGCCCCCTCCGCCTCAGTCTCTCTCTTTCCGCCGCCATCTTGAAGCCGGCTCCCCGCACAGTGAGTCCCGCCGCGTCTATCCGCCGCCATCCGCCCCGCGGCGGGCCCGGCCGGGGGTGCTGGGGGTGGGGGCCGCGCGGGGGGGGCCCGGCCTGTGGGGGAGGAGCCGGGGGGGGCCGGGGCCGGGCCCCGCTTTGGAGCAGCCCGGGTCCCAGCTAGCGCCCGGCTGCGAGGCCTCCCTGCCCCGGGGCGGGGGGCTCCCGAGTGGGGGCGGGGGTGACTGGTCCCTGCGGCTCCTGAGGGGGGGGGGCGGCAGTGGAAGCCCCTCCCCGGTACCTGGCGGGTGGGGGGGTCTCCCCCCTCCTGGGGTAGAAGGTCGCCTGGTTGGAGGAATTGAGGCGCAAGGGGGGGGGATATTTTTGAGTGGGGGGGAGGAGGTGGGTGAGTCATTTCCCTTTGCGAATGGGGGGTGTCCATGTCTCCCCCACTCCCCTCCTCTTCTGGGGGGGGTCACGAGTCCCCTGCGGTTAGAATAACGTCGGGACTGTGAGGAGTAGAGCCAGCTCTTACGCCCCCCCCCCCCCGGGCTTTCAGGGTGGGGGTCTGAGCCTCCAGTGTGAAACCCCCCAAACTGTCTGGAGCCCCCACAACTTCACATCCCAGGTCTGACTCCGCCCTTCCTCCTGCCCAGGTAGATAAACCAGAGCCCAAGTGCTGTACTGAAGGTGGGGGGTTTCTGAGGAGACCTCACAGCCAGAGGTGCTGGCATTAAAGGTCGCAGGGGGGGTGCATCTCACAATACAGGATTGTCCCAGGGCCCTTGGCCAAAGCTTCTGGGTCCTGCTATCTCCCTGTCCTTCCTTCATCAGACAGGAAGAGTTTGAGCCTTGAGTGCCACCGGCTCACCAAGTGGCCTCTGACAAGTCGCTTCAACTTTCTGTCCCTTAATTTTTCCTCTCGAGTAGAGAAGGACACCCCTCTTTTAAACTCCTGAGTTGTGAGAGCTGACTGAAGTCTGTAAAGAACTGTTGGCCAGGTCAAAAGTGGGCCAAGAATTATGATCTAGGCTGCTGAGTTTTATAGGAATATAGGGGTTGCCAGTGCATTTCAGACCCAAAGTCCGTCTAGCCCAGTATCCTGTCTCTGACGGCAGACACTTCAGAGGAAGGTGCAAGAACCCTACGGTAGGTAGATGAGGGATTATTTGACACACAACCCCCCCCACCACCACCACACATACAAAGTGGCATTTTGATCTCTAATTGGTTTGGTTTTGTCCTGAAGCACAAGAGTTCATATCATTTCCATTCACTGCATTGGCGTTAACTATAACTCTGGATATTCGTGATACCCATATGAAGTTCCATTTTTAATCTTAAATTCTTGGCCACTATGATCACCATTGCAGACCTGTTGCCTCTGAGGACATACGTAACGAGTTTACTTACTTGCTGGAAATGGGAAATGCTGTGATACAGGGGTTTGGTAATGGGAAAGACCACTTAGTTGCAATTTCATGGTGAAATAAAATGACAACTTCTCTCTTGCTTGTTTCAAAAGTTTTATGAAACTTCCTTATTTGTAGCCACCCAAAAGTGCATCTGTTTGGCTTTCCTGATTGTGGGAGAGACATTAATTGTGAATGTCATGGGACTTTTTCTCTTAGCTCCTCAAATCCCAAAGAACTGAATCCTTCACTAATGGTGGCATCTGTTTTTTCTTTCTTGCTCTCAGAAATGCCTGGTGAAGCGACAGAAACCGTCCCAGCCACAGAGCAGGACCTGCCACAGCCTCAGGCTGAGACAGGTTAGTGTTGCTTTGCTGTATTATACACCTTCTGAAAGGATCCCAAAACTCATCCAGCCTAAACTTCAAGAACAGGTGAAGCCGGTTTGTGGGGAGGGAGAACAAGAAGATTTTGACCATTGGTGGCTTTTGGAAGTCTAGTTAAAAACCTTGAAGAAGGAAGGTTGAGCGCTGGTTTCACTTGCTCAAATGGATGAGTTAAGGGGGCTCTTTGAATGGCAATGGTGGTAGCATGCTTGAAGGGCAGTAAGGGGTTGGTGGGTACAGCTGCCCAGCTGTACAACCCAGGCTTTGGCAGTGTGTGATGTGCAGGAATACTAATTGTAAAACACCAACCTGCTTTCATCTCACTAGCGTTCTGATTTGCTGTGGTTACTAAGTGAAACCTCTGCTGCTCTAACCCGGTGAAATGCTGGATGTTGGTTTCATTGTTCTTGGTGCCTTTTCTCTTAACCACACATTGTTTGGCTGCCTGCTGTTGTACAAGGCAGAACTGTTTCTCCCACAGCGTCGCCACATGATTGTGTGGGTGTTTCTCACTCAACCAGCTCGAAAGGCGCTTCGTGCCAGCAGTGATATCGGTTATTAAATATATGGTAACATTCAGAGTCGGACAAAGCCGTCCCAGTGTAGCCAGCTCTGTGTTACACGGCCTACAGTGGAATTGCAAAAGCATGCTTGGTACGTTCAGTAACATGCTGATTCCCTCCATCAGCAGCGTATGTCACGCATTTGTAACCTACTGTTGGTACGAGTAACACTGGAAGTCCTTATTAGTGAAGCAGATTAGAGATATTAATTTTTTTTTTCAGCTTGTTTTCTTTGTGTCTGTGAGGGCACTTGGTGTATAGTCAATTTCACTCTTTCCCCTGTATACTCGGTTTCCCATATTGCATGTATAGGTCTCTCCCAAAACAGCAGGGGAGAGAGAAACATTTTAAAGCCATAGGACAATGCAGCTGTAAATCTGCAAAGATTCACAGGGTGCTAGATTCCTTTTAACTCCTTGAAATTGGCTAGATAACAGATTCTCTCCAATGGAATGACTAAAAGTGGACACGGGGAGTAACATGATGTCTCAGCCAGAAAGTTACAGCAGGGTTTGGCACTCACCGTGCATTGTGATGCACCACTGATGAATGTGTTGTATGAAGGCCTGACTACTCTTTGGAGGGAGGGAGGAGTTGAACTGAGAGTCGGTACAGCTTAAAAAAAAGGCTACAGAATCCTGCTTGCATTTTGCAGTGTGTATGAATTTAGTAATGATTTTCAAACCCACTGTATGTTGTGCTTCTCAATTGTCTCTCTTGAAGGTTTCCTGGGTGCTGTGATCCAGTTAGCAAATAGTATGGCCTTGTTTGCTACATTTCTGCCTAGAGGGTCGGGGCACAGTGCATGATGTAGGACTGGGCCTGAGGTATGGGGCAGCCACACAGTGCATGACTGGTCAATGGGGTGAATTCTGTCCAAGGGCTGTGTGAGTTTGACTTGGGGCCAACAAGAAAAATTGGGACCATATGGATGATCAAACGCTGCTGGGGGAAAGGTTTTGTGAAGGGAAATAACCTGGAGGGAGGTGGGTGGGGCTAAAGTCCAGTTCTCAGCATGATGGTTAAGTGGTGCTTGTTGGTCATGAGTCAAGTAGGTAGCTCAGTATGACTAGCAGTATTGGCATGCTGTCATTTTCTTTAAAGGCCTCATTGAGGGGTAGATGCGATTCCTATGGCAGGGTAACTTCTCAGGCACCATTTGTGCCCTTGGGTGAATACAGAGTGCAGCGTCCCCAGGCATGGTTTTTCTCTGGGTCTCCGAGGAAAACTCACACATTTTCCCCACTGTGGATTCTTCTCATCTCTTGGGTGTCTTCCCACGCCATGGAGTATATAAAGGTTGGTGGGTCTTGGTAGTAGGTGGTGTGTTCTCAACGGCTGATGCTATTGCAGTACCTCCTCCCCCGGCCCCCGGGGAAGCAAGCTGGCCTCTCACAGGAGTGACACTGGCAGCTGAGCAGACCAGAGCAGTTGGTTCCCAGGCTGAGGCTGTACAGGCCGAGTCTGCTCTGGAGCCGTCAGGTAGGTCTCAAGTTCCTACAGGAGGTAGAGTGGGGGGGCGAAGAGTTACCCTGTCTGTAAAATAAAATCGGGCTCTGACTCATCTAGGGCATTAGAAATACCAACTCCGCATTGAGCAGACTCTTCCGAAGCCTGGTGGGGCGTACGATTCCGTGTGTGTGTGTGTGTGTGTGGTTTAATCTCTGAGCTGGTTTCATCGCACCTCTTGCCACCCAGGTGTATCTCTGCGGGAGTTAGATTGGCCCGTGGAAAGAGCGTAACGCAGTGCTGAACTCCCGAGGACCAACAGTGTGGGGCTTAATTTGCCACTCCCGCAGCGCAGTTACTAGGAGCCTTCACCAATTGTTTGTGGCCTCAATGAAATCCACTGCTCCTGGGCTGGCAGGAGATGCCCCTGGAGCACATTGGGGGGGGCGTTAGAGCTGGCGGCTGTGCGGCAATCGTGTCTCAGTGATGTCCAGAGTGATCATGTCTGGGGCATCTTGAGTGAATGTGGAAGGATCAACAAGGCCTCATGGAGACTGGAAAGAATTTTTCAGAGGGAAAGTTATGGGGAATGCCCCCTGCCGCCTGGTTCATGCTCGGCTCAGCACCTTTCTGAGATTAGCGCCCCTCTGTTAGATTTGGTAGTTCCCCTTTAAGAAACTGATCGGTTTCCCTACTTGGAAACCGGTAACTTCTGGGGGGCATGTGCTGAGCCTTTCTTCCCCCTTGCTACAGGACTCCCAATTTTAGACTCTACTCTGGGATCTGCCATGTTTTATTGTCGTACATTTCACTAACGCTTGAAACCAACTCCTGCTCGCTTTCCTTGGGGCTGGGAGGGGGCTTTCTTTTGGGGCCTCACCCCACAAGTGGGCACTGGTTGGAGACATATTCCTTGGTGCACTGAGTGCAGAACTGGGCCTAGCTGTCTGGCTCTCAGCAGCTGAGAGATGACCGGTTCTGGTCTCTGACTGGCACTAAACCCGATTTGGGAAAGGCTGAGGGTGTGTGGCTGGCATCTGCCACAGAGTGAGCAGTCAAGTGACCTATGCAAAGCAGCTTTTGTGCACACTCCCTAAATCAATGGCTGACACATAAACGAGTCAGTCATTCCTACCTGGATCAGGGCTGCAGCTCTCAGAATATCAGCACCTGGGGTTTCCTATCACCTGGTTCAGGCAAGAGCTTAGAGTTTGGCCTGGCATCTTAGCTAGTGAGGTAGGGCTGAGGGGAGTCTCTTAGCACGAGCAGGGAGGCAGCGTGGTTTATGAGGGTGAGTAGGTTTGCAGCTTCCTGTATGTCTATCCCAGTGACGCAGCCTCTTCCCTCCCTCCCTCTCCACCCCCCGAGCAGGAGGGTCAGTGAAAGCCTTAGCCACTTGCTCAGTGCAGCGCTGGGGTTACCTGCATGCTGTATTAGTCAGCACTGCCCTGCTGGGAGAGGACCTGGCCCTCTGGAGTGGGAGCCAGGCATTTCCCTTCTATTCTCAAGCTGTTCAGGAGAACAATGCGGAGAAGCCCTCTGCATCCCAGACACCTGCAGACCACGCCTCAGGCCTGCTGGGCACAGACCACCTCTTCCCCACCCTCCTGCTCCTCATGAAGCCCCCCTCATTCCTAGCCCCTGGAAGCCGATGCTGGGTTAACTGGTGTAACAGCCCAAGCAGCTCTGCTGTTCCTGTTTAACTATTGGCGTTCTGGGGTTGCAAGCTGCCCCAGGCTGCGTGAGTCACAATGTCTCCAGTGGAACTGTAGCTGATGGTGGAATATGAACTGGAGCAGGTCAGCCCTTCTCCTTGCCTGACCCCTCTGCCTGCTGTACTAAACAACATGCCTGCAGCTTTTTGCTAAGCAGTTTGCTGCTCACGGGAACCAGCTCGTTCCCATACGCTGCCAAACGCAGCCTCTTCCCCTGCCCTTCCATACAGACTACGCAGGTTTCTCCCTAGTTCAGTGTTCTGCCACCCTCTTCCAGAGACCTCACTGGGCTCTCTCCCTCAGAGGCTTGGGGGGCATCGGGCGCTCAAGAAAGTAAAGGGCTGATGCCCCTCGCTAGAGTTCTGTATCAGATGGGCAGGCGCGGCTTGTTTCTGGTGTGCAGCTGGTCCAGACCAGCAGAATCATCAGGACAACGCTGTCCTGGATCCATCTTCCCCACGCTAGCTCGCTTGGGTTGCGGCCCAGCCTGGGTTTGAACTCTGGTCTCCAGAGGTGAAAGGTGAGCGGAACCATTCTTGCGAGACCTGGTTTGTCTTGGAAATGGAGCAGACCCTTCTTGCTTGCAGCAGTTCCTGGTGGGAAGGACTTGTCGGTAATAACCTTTCACTCTTGCTTGTTTAGCTCCTGCTGTCCCTGCCCCTCCTGCCGGTGCTCCTGCAGCGCCCGCAGCCGCTGTTTCTGAGCCTCCTGTTCAAGTGTCAGGTATTCTGAACTCCTGTCCCCCCCGTGCGTCTCATTAACAATGTTTGCTGTGCTGGGTAGTCCATTAACAAAACCGGTTAGCAAAGAGTGCAGAGCTGGAGCCTGGGAGCTAGGACTCCTGGGTTCTTCTCCCATGTCACCGCCGCGTGCCTCAGTTCACTTACGTGTAAAAGAAAACCTGCGTTCCAGGAGCACACGAGGCCTTGAATTGCATGTTTGTAAAGCACCGTGGATGGATGAGGCTAGAGAAGGAGGGAGTGTTTGCTCCTAGGATCTGAGGGCTGCCTTCCTGGGATAAAGAATGCGTGTGAGCGCCTGGTGTGTTGGGACGATGAAACCGCCACTTTCAGGAGCTGTACGGCAACTTGTGATGTTTCCTTCCTGTTCTCAGGCATCCCAAAGGCCAGGGCCTAACCTAACCCGCCTGAAAAGGAGCGGTGTGCAGCCAGGCTCCTGTTTAATATGCAGGTGCCCGCGAAGCCCAGCATGGGATCCTGCCCTGTTTGGATCCAGGTGGAGCCCTGCATGCCCGGGCCTGCCGCCTCTGCCGACCACACCTCCACATTAGCTGAGGGAGCCAAGCTTTGAATTGGACTGTGTGAAGCACAGGGGTGTGTAACTTCCCCTATGCTCCCAGAATCCCTTTGGGAGAAGAATTGAATGCTTGTACCAGTCTCCTGGGACAGCATCCTCCACCGAAGCCAGAGCGGGATTTCCAGAGCCAGGCAAACACCGAACCAACCAGACACCGACCGCTCCACCTGGCTTGTCAGGCACTTGTACGGGGCATGTCCTGGGTTTGTGTGTTAAAATACATCGATCCGTCTCCCTGGGGGGAGGGGAGGGGAGGTGTCTGTTGTGTGTGGAGAGCTTTTTGAGAGCCCCAAGGGCCTTCGCCTGGGGCCGCCCGTCTGCCCAGGTAACTGAAGTGCAGCCCACTCGGGGTTGCGCTGGATAACTCACCTTTCTCCCCTTGCTCCCTTGTTTTTCTTTTCTCATTGGTTCACTTTGTTTCTCTCTCTCCATCTCTTCATGCTGCTCCAGCCCCTGCCGCTCACGCTGCCCTGCCCTCCTCTCCGAGTGCCCCCACGGGCCTGGCTGTGTCACTAGAACAGCCCCCTTCCCCAGCACTAGCTCCCCCTGCAGCCCCTGCCTCCCCACCTGTGGTCCCAGCTCTGATGCCTCCTACCTTTTCCGCTCCCTTAAAGCTCCCAGCTGCAGCTCTTGGCATCCCAGTGCCCAGCCCCCCTCCCGCTATCCCCCCTGCAGCCCCAGCCGATTCGGTCACTCCAGGCTCTCCTCCTGCGAGCCCAGCACTGGCATCTCCCTCTGTTACCCCAAGCGCTCCCCTGGCCCCTCCTGCCCCCCTGGCAGCACCAGCCTCTCCTAGATGCCAAGTTTTGACAGCTCCTGTTTTTCCCCTGACCCCCCTTGTTCCTCCTGTGGCTCCTGCGGCCCCCGGCCCTCTTGCGCCTCCTGCAATCTCAGCTACGTCCCCTGTGGCTGCTGCCCCTGCCCCTCTCACTTCCCCTGGGGCCTCAGCTTCTCCGGTGGTCTGTGCTGCTGCCCCTCTGGCCCCAACCTCTTGCCCAGCTTTTCCTGTGGTTCCTGCCCCAGCCCCCTTCACTCCCTCTGAGACCCCTGCCTCTCCCCCAGCCCCTCTCCCTCCCCCAAAGACCCCAGCCGCTCCTACAGGTCCTGTCCCAGCCCCCTCCCCACACCCCGAGACCCCTGCCTCTCCCCCAACCCCTCTCCCTCCCCCAAAGACCCCAGCCGCTCCTACAGGTCCTGTCCCAGCCCCCTCCCCACACCCCGAGACCCCTGCCTCTGCCCCAACCCCCCTTCCTCCCCCAAAGATCCCAGCCTCTCCTACAGGCCCCTCCGCGACCCCTGCCTCTCCCCCAGCCCCTCTCCCTCCCTCAAAGACCCCAGCCGCCCCTACAGGTCCTGTCCCAGCCCCCTCCACACACCCCGAGACCCCTGCCTCTCCCCCAACTTCCCTACCTCCCCCAATGACCCCAGCCTCTCCTACAGCTCCTGCCCCAGGCCCCTCCATGCCCCCCGAGACCGCTGCCTCTCCCTCAATCCCCCTCCCTCCCCCAAAGAGCCCAGCCTCTCCTACAGCTCATGTCCAAGCCCCCTCCACTCCCTCTGAGACCCCTGCCTCTCTACCAAAGCCCCCAGCCTCTCCTGTGGGTCCTGCCTCTGCCCCAGCCTTCTCCATGCCCTCTGAGACCCCTCCCTCTCCCCCATCCTCTCTCCCTTCTGCTATGGCCTCAGCTTCTACTGCTTCTCCTGCCTCTGCCCCAACCCCCTCCACTTCCCCCCAAGCCCCTGCTCCTCCACCAAAGGCCCCAGCCTCCCCTGTGGGTCCTGCTCCTGCCTCAGCCCCCTGCATTCCCCCTGTGATCCCTGCCTCTGCCCCAACCCCTCTCCCTCCCCCAAAGGCCCCAGCCTCTATTGCTGCTCCTGCCCCAGTCCCCTGCACTCCCCCTGTGACCCCAGCCTCTTCCCCTACGGCTCCTACCCCAGCCCCTCTCCATCCCTTGGTGGCTCCTGTTTCTCTCAGTGTGACACCAGCTCTGGTGGCTCCTGCATCTCCACCAGCTCCTGTCACCCCCCCTGAGGCTGCAGTTTCTCCTGTGACTCCTGTTTCTCCCCCTGTGGCCCCAGCCTCTCCCCCTTCCCCAGTTCCGGTGACCCCTGGCTCTCCCCCTGTCCAAAAGGCAGTAACTGAGGCTGCTGCCCCTGGCTGTGCTCCCGCCTCCTCTCCTGAGCTGCTCCTTGCTGCCCAGAAACCAGCTTCCTCGCCAGTTGCTTCCACTGACCTCCCTGCCACTCCCCTTACTCCAGCAAGTAGCCGAGCCCCTGCGCCTCTGCCCACTTCCCCCGCTGAAGAACTAACCCCCCACCCTGGGCTTCCTAAACCATCCCCGCCTTCCTCCTCACCTGGTCCTGCGCCCAAAGCACCAGCTAGTCCCCCCGCCCCCGTCTGTGCTGCTACCATCGATGACGACGAGCTGCCGCCTCTCATCCCTCCCGAGGGGCCTGCCGGGGAATTGCAGCCGATCCTGGTGGATCTCTCCTCTCCCAGACCCGCTGTGGCCCCTGCTGAGGCCCCAGCTCCTCTTCCTCCAGCCAAGCAACCCGTGCTGAAGAATGACAAGGGTATTTGCGGCCTCGGTTTGCTGTGTGCATGGAGTGCCAGCGGCTGCCCACCGAGTACTAACCTAGAGACCGTCGGGCCTCGATTCCCCCCACACACAGACACACTTCTGCTTGGTTTGTTAGCCTAGAAACGTAGCATTTAGAAGTGATGTGCCGTGCTATGTAGTGAAGCCAGAATAACCCCGTGCTGAGCCCTAAGCTGCCTGGTGAGAGCTGACACGGATCCTGGCTGGGGTACGGGGCGTCCCAGTGCCAGGCAGGCCATAGCCCGCTGCCTGCTCTTGTGTTGGGCACCAGCTTCTGCAGTTTGTTCGAGTGGAGGTCACGTCACTAACAGAGGGGTCAGGGGGACGCGCTGAGCATGGGGCTGGCTTGTGGGGGGATGGTTTGAACTTTGTTGCGTCTGGACCAGCGTCACCAGAACTGCGTAGGGCTTGAAAGGCCAGTTGGAGCCTCCCACTTGGATGTTTCTCCAACGCCTGCTGTGTATTTAATCCATTCCTCTCCGAATTCTCTGTTTCTCTGCAACCTGGTGGGGATCTAGGTTAGCTCAAAGGTTGCCAGAGGACCCAGGGTTAATCGTGGTCACTTTGGGCTGCCTGTGTTGGGCAGATGCTCACAGTTCTGCTTGGATTTAGCGTCCCGGCTGGTTCACCTGGGTTATCCTTTTACTTCCCTGGAAGCAAGTTTAGTGTTAAAATGTGTCTCCATGGCCTGTGATAGTTCTTCGCGTGTGTGCTGGTCAGTTGACCTATCTGCGCTCACTTCTGGGCCACGGGAGTGTTGCTGTATGTCACTGGTGGTGGTGGCCTGCCCTATGCACACCCTAACCAAGCTGCACACAGCATTTAGTGCAGGGCCCGAGGGTCAGGGTGTGGGTGGTTGGTGGGTCTGTCTAGTTACCAAGCCTTCTGTCCACTCCCAGTGAGACTGGGGCACGTGGAAATCACAATTGGGGCAGGGTTTGTGCCCTAGCTGCTCTTCCTTTCTGAACTGGCTGTAGCACAGGAGAGGAGGGTTCTGACTCACCCCGCCCGGTCTGCGCTGGGGGTCGAGTGTGACACAGGCAGATTCTGCTTCTTCACTTCTGTGCTGCCATGCACGTTTCGTTCTCCAACACGTCTCGGCTTGCAAGCTAGCGACGCCCACTGCAGCGGAGACTTGCATGAACTGCCAGCGGTCCTCCAAGTCTTACCAGAACCCGGGTGGCTTCTGGGCAGTGGCCCAGATACGCAGCCAGAGATGCTGCTTTCTGCGAAGGGCTCTTGGTTTAATTGGTGTCGTACCATCCCCTTTAGTAGAGCCGTGCGTGGGCCTGGCTTTGTGCAAACAGCTCAAGGGGAATCGTAGCCAGTTTCCCTGCTCTAGGCCTGAGCTCCTCCAATCCCCCACTTTGCTGTCATTTAAACAGACTGAAGAGGCATTAACAAAGCATCAGATTTTGTCTCCCCCACCCCAGCTGGGTCCCTGGTGATGCGAGTTCTGCTGTGCTGACTCGCTCACCCGGTGTTGTCGAACCTGCCTTTACACTTGTTTATCGCCTGCTCCTGCCTATCACACGCTTCACTGCTGATGACTGTAGAGGTTCGGGCTTGGAGCTGGATTCTCCCCAGAGCCGAGGACTTGTGACTCCCGCTGGTTTTAAAGGAGATGGGGGGTGCCCAGTGCCCTCGCTCAGCCCTCTAATTAGGTGCAGATACGTCCCCACTTTGCCTAGGGGAGTACCTTAAACTCCTTCCTGTTTCTCAGCTTCTAGACAGGACAGAATACCAACCATCCGCCCCTCGTCCTCTAATTCACCCTCCCTTCCCTATCCAAAATCCAGTGGCAGCTGTGTCTGCATGGTCTGTAAACCTGTGGCCTCATAGATACCAGGTTCTGATCCGCTCCAGTCTAGTTGGTGGAGAGAGCAAGAGGGGAAGGAGCAGGCGGTCGTGCAGTCTGGCCCCAGCCCATCTGACTTCTAGGCCTCTGTCTGCTGCTGCACAAGGTTTTCCCCCACCGTTTCAGAGCACTGGATTTCCAAAGCGGTTGGTGCTACTAGTCTGTGTTGTCCTGCTTGGATGTGCCTGTTCCTTCATTACCCAGGAGGGATCGGAGAGGGGAGAACTGCTCCTCTCTCAGGTCTTACATACGTTTATTGGCTTGAAGTTCATTTCGGTATGAACTGGGGTGATGGAGCAGTGTCAGCCTTTGGTATAACGAGACCCTAAACAACCCCGTGGCAAAGGCTCTGCCAGAACAGGGCAGCTTCCTTGGCCCGGTCTGTTTCCTCCAGACTTGCCTGCTACTTCCCACAGGGGCCCACGCTGGAAAATGTGATGCATGTTTGTTTCCATAGGGTCCGGCACAGAATCCGACAGTGACGAATCGGTGCCAGAACTCGAAGAACAAGACTCTACACAGGCCACCACACAGCAGGCACAGGTGAGGGGTCCACTCCCTGCAGCTGAGCGTGTGCGGTGGGGGTGAGTTGCAGGATCCCTGGCTTCTGGAAGTGAGCGGGGCCCTTTCGTCTTTGCACTGTGTAGGGCCATGATCTGTGAATTGACTGAGCCCAAGCAGTCACTTGAGGCGGACGTGAACATGCATCTCTCACTGTGCTCACAGATTAGGGGGAAATCCCCGTTCTTTAATCCCTCCCAGTCCCTGCTAGCTCACACCGCTGTGAGTGCTGGCCACTCGAGAGTCAAGCCTGCACGCGGAGCAGTTCTGTTCCTCCCTCCCCCATACAGTGAGCTGGCCATGCCGCTCTCAGTGCATGTGGCGCAGGCTGTGTCCTGAACTAAGCTCCCCGGTTTCTGAGAGACCATCTCAGCTGCTCCCCCTGCTGTTGGTTCCTTGGGCCTCTTCCCCAGGATTTCCTAAGGTCCCGCTTGTTTTCTGCCCCTTCAGCTTGCAGCAGCAGCTGAAATCGATGAAGAACCAGTTAGCAAAGCAAAACAGAGCCGGAGTGAAAAGAAAGCACGAAAGGTAAGAGAAGATGGCAGTGGGCCCAGTTCCTCGCCCTCCCTTAGGGTGTCAGCCCAACCTGCTGGGAAGAGGAATGGCTCTGGCAAGATCTCAGTGTGCACTGGGGCTTATATCCACTTCGATTTAGCCCTGTCGTGCCCAGCATGGTGCTGCTTGTGTAGTGCAAGGCCTCCTGTGCTGGCAAGGCTGGCATGGAACTGAGGGGCACTTGTGTGACGCCTTTCTCATCCAATGACCTCAGAGGCCAGCCCTGGCGACCCCCAGCTGAAGAGGTGCCCCCGTTCCAGAGGAGAAATGGAAACAGAGAGAGGTGACCTCAGGTCACCCAGCAAGGCGGTGGCAGAGCTGGGAGTGAATGCTGCCTCCAGGTTCTCTCCATTCTGCCTCTGTCTACAAGGCTTTGAAGGCTTCTCGGCCGCAGACGTGTCAGAGGTTTCTTTGTGGGATCCCGATGTCCTGAGCCGATGAGCTAGTTACACCCTGGCCTAGACTGTCTCAATGAGCTATTTCTCTTCCCTTCTCCTTTGCTTTTAAGGCAATGTCCAAACTGGGCCTTCGCCAGGTCACAGGTGTAACCCGAGTCACCATCCGGAAATCCAAGAACATCCTCTTCGTCATCACGAAGCCAGACGTGTACAAAAGCCCCGCATCAGACACCTACATCGTCTTCGGCGAGGCAAAGGTGAGCTGAGCTCGCGCGTGATGGGCGGGGGAACATCTGACCTCTCTTTCAATCTGTGTTCACAACAGCCAGACCTCAGGGATTGCAGTTCTGTGGCGTCTCGCTTCAGACAGAAGTGTGCCTAGATGAGTTTCCCTGCTGCTGTGTGTGTGTGTGGTGGGATGTGTGTGTGTGTGTGTGTGTGTGGTGGGATGTGGGTGGGCTTTGAACCCTCTCTGCGGGCTGGTTTTCTCATCTCCATTGTGCTTGCACTGTGGCTGGGGCTGACTCGAAAGGCCTTGGATGTCTGAACCTCCATTCTGAAGTCCTGGCTTCTCTTTGGGTTCAGTTTCAAATGGCAGCCTGTTCGCCAGCATCTCACTGTGCTCTGTGCTTCTCCCGACCCCCAGATCGAAGATCTGTCCCAGCAGGCGCAGCTGGCAGCTGCCGAGAAATTCAAAGTGCAAGGAGAAGCCGTCTCAAACATTCAGGAAAACACACAGACTCCCACCGTACAGGAGGAGAGCGAAGAGGAGGAGGTATGTGGCCTCCAGGGCCCAGTCATGTTTGTGGTCTGAAACAGAAGCCCACCGCCAGTGCAGTTCAGATGAAAGGACCCACTGTATTAATGTGCACGTGTGGTTAATGGAACGTGCTAGCTGCCCACCCTAGTGCCTCCATCTGGCAGGTGTCCAGGACCCCTGTGTGAAGCAAGTCGGGGGTGGGTTTCCAGCCCGTTTCCTAGGGGGACCCTCACGCAAACCATCATACCGACTGGTCCTCTCTTTGGGAAGCCCAGCAGAGGGCAGGCCCCGGACGTTTACTATCCTTCCCCGCTCTGGAGCAGGCACTTCTCACTGGCACTGATTAATACCGTTACTGGGCTCCTGCTGCTGTATGGATTGTGATCTCTCCCCGTTGCACTCACCTTCGCGGCATCGGAGCCCATTTGCCCCTATAACGCGTGCTGGATACGCTGAGATGTGGTGCCTGGGGATTCCCTGTCCCTTCCTCCGCCTCCCTGCCCTAAGCGCCCTAAGCGCCGGCCATCCCAGAATCCCCTACTACGACGCTGCTTGCACCTTCCTTTCGAAGCAGCTGGTGCTGGCCACTGTCAGGAGACAGGATAACAGGCCACATTGGGTCTTATCCAGCCTGGTCATTCCTGTGCTTCCATGAAGCAGGCATTTCCCCAATCCGCAAGCAATGAAATCAGATCATGACTGCTGCTACTGCTTGGGTTGAATTGTGGCTACCCCCAGTGGGACGAGGCCATCAGTACCTGCACGGCACAGAGAGGTCCGTGCCGCCAGCCGGGAGACAGTCCTTGTCTTTTCTCGCTTAGGTTGACGAGACCGGCGTCGAGGTGAAGGACATCGAGCTGGTCATGTCCCAGGCGAACGTGTCCCGGGCGAAGGCTGTCCGGGCCCTGAAGAACAACAGTAACGATATTGTAAATGCTATTATGGTGAGTAGCCCCCAAAGCCAAGTTCCCAGCCAGTCGAGCAAACCCAAAACTTGGGGAGTAGACGTTACAGTTTGGATGGGGAGAACAGGGCACGCTCATTTCACTGCTGATGGGTGTGAGGAGCTTACTGATCAGTTACCATGAGGGCATATCCCTATTTACCCCCTCCTCTCTTCATGTCTCAACTCGCCTGTTCTGCGTCATTCTGGCAGTTTTCATTGTCTGCACCAACGTCGCCGTTGGGAATGGGGGAAAATAACAGATCCGATGGTACAAAATCCGCTTGGATCTGTGTTGTGATGTAAATAATTATTTGGGGGGGGTAGACGCCCCCCTGCCTTTGGCCCCCCTGCCCCCCGCGTGTATCCAAGCAGGATATCACACAGCTCTCTGCCCTCAGAGCAGCCATAACAGCCTTCCCCAAGGCCGCTTGGCCCTGCTTGGTAGATAAACAGTCTGAACCTCACGCCGTTCTGTTGCTTCTACATCAGCCTGCTGGAGCGGGGTGGCGTGCAGAGCTTAGTGAAGGCTCCAGGGAATTTCAAAGATCTGCCCCCAGCGATAGTTTCTAACCTTTCTCTCTCTCTCTCTCCAGGAATTGACGATGTAGCCATCAGAAGGGAGGAACCTTTTGGTTTTTCAGAGAAGACTAAAATGCAGCTAAATTTAACATTTGTACTATTTCTATCGATAAATAAAAGTTGTGGCTTATTGTCGGTGAAATCTTTTATTTTTTGTTTTGCTTTTTGTTTTTGCCACCAGTCTGTAGGGGGCAGCAAAGGGCTCAGACTCTAGGACATGAATGTTCCTTGGCAAGTGTGGAACACTGAGTTTATGAACACCCGCTGGTTAAAATTCAGTCGCAAATTCTAATGTTCAGAGGTTAGAAAATCTCTGAGGGGCCTCATCCCCCCCAAGGGTGGTGCAAGGTTGCTCCCTTTAGAGTTCTCAAGTGTCTAGTCCGCTCCAGGTTTTAATGACTCCGGTGTTACCAACATGAAAGGGATCTGGGGGTCATAGTGGACCACAAGCTAAATATGAGTCAACAGTGTAACACTGTTGCAAAAAAAGCAAACATCATTCTGGGATGTAGTAGCAGACACGAGAAGTAATTCTTCCACTCTACTCCGCGCTGATTAGGACTCAGCTGGAGTATTGTGTCCGGTTCTGGGCGCCACATTTCAGGAAAGATGTGGAGAAACTGGAGAGAGTCCAGAGAAGAGCAACAAAAATGATTTAAGGGTCTAGAAAACATGACCCATGAGGGAAGATTAAAAAAATTGGGTTTGTTTAGTCTGGAAGAGACTGAGAAGGGACATAACAGTTTTCAAGTACATAAAAGGTTGTTACGAGGAGGGAGAAGAATTGTTCTTCTTAACCTCTGAGGCTAGGACAAGAAGCAATGGGCTTAAATTGCAGCAAGGGAGGTTTAGGTTGGACGTTAGGAAAAACTGCCCGGTTGTCAGGGTGGTTAAGCCCTGGAATAAATTGTCAAGGGAGGTTGTGGAATCTCCATCATTGGAGATTTTTAAGAGCAAGTTAGACAAACACCTATCGGGGTGGGCTAGATAATACTTGGTCCTGCCTTGAGTGCAGGGGACTGGACGAGATGACCTCTCGAGGTCCCTTACAGTCCTATGAGTCTATGAACATAATCGTGAGATTGGCCTAAAAATCATAACCTCTTTATAAAAAGAAACGTCATGTTCTTTTGATCTGCCTTCTGGTTTCTGAGGCTTTAGGTTACACTCGCTTCATGTGTCTAAGCTTTTCTCTGCTAGCATGAAGGCTAGGAACTTTTTTTTAAAAAGGAAAGAATCATCCCTGGCTCTCTAGTGATTTTCGTTTACAGAGGTATGATTACCCCCATTTTATAGATGAGCGAACTGAGGCACAGAGAGGAAAGTGCCTTGCCTGAGGTCGCCCAGCAGGCCACTGACAGAGCCAGGTCTCCTGAGGCCCGGTCCAGTGACCTCTCTTGGGCTACAGCATTTATTTGTTGTATGGCGCTAGGTACTGTACAAAAACAGAAGAAAAAGATCGTCCTTGCAATCTCTTGATTTCAGCACTTGGAGCTTTTGGAAATAACCCCAAAATCACAAGAGTTGGCAACTCTGTGCTCAGCTGGTGACTCTTCCACCGCTTCCTTGGATCGGCAGCGGTGGGAAGTTTTTCTTGGCGTTCATCCCTTATTTACACCCCGTTGTATAACTCTGAAGGTGGAGTGACTGCCCGTACTTGCTGTCAGGGTGTTAACGTTTATAATGCAGTAGCACCTGCCTCCCTCAGTCAGGCCAGGGCCTTGTTGGGCCAGGTATGTACAAAGTAAATGACAATACCCACCATTTTAAAATGCTGCGTTACTAGAACTTTAATGGCATTGTCGTGTACTACCACGTAATGAGGTTTGTCTTTGATTGCTTCCCTCTCGTTCCCCCAGCCTACAAGCAAACCTGTCCTTGTCCAGAAAGTTGAATGCGGTGCAGAGGGGGGGAGCTAACGCCCAATGAAATCCTAAGTGTCATGAAAAGAAAAGGCAGGAGCGGTGAAAATGGGAATCTTGCCACTGCTTAGTAACGCTTTTCCCCCTGTGCAATAAAAACTGGGCCGTGGAACAACTCATTAAAATTGATGAGCTACACTGCGGAGAATAGTCAGCAAGGAACCCCAAATGACATCAGGGAGAGCTGCTAGCTGGAAGCCCCTCATGCTGTGCACAAGCGCTATAGATACTGCTGTTAGTCACAGTCTGTCCATGTAAATCCAAGCAGGCAGAGTTCTGAATCTCCCATGGGAAGCTTTTGGAGGATACAGGAAGATGGAGCAGAGGACGGATGGATGCTGTAGCCAAATTTGGGAAGAATGCTGGAGTGTGAGGTTCAGGGAGCCGGGTTCAATCGTTTTCATTAAGACTTTAGCGCTCAGAGAGAAGTGATAGGATTTGAAAGTAGCCTAGGACACCAGTTGGCTGCATTCAGAGGCTGTTAGGTGAGAATAGGAGTAAAAGCTGGAAGGATCTCTTCCCCAGTCCTATTTGGGGGTGGGGTAGAGCTGATTTTCGTGAGCTATTCTAATCTGCCAGATGTTGCTTTGAGCCCGCAGGTGCATGGATAAGGCTTAATTATTGATTTGACTGGTTGTCTGAGAGAATGGCAGCATATTATCTAGACAATTGCTTCGCTGCCTGGATGTTGCCCTGTTTTGAAAATGCAGCTTTATCCAATGGAAAGGCTAGTGAACTCAGCTTCTCTCACTGTTTTGGAATGAGGGAATCTGTCTCTCTCTTGTTGATGGGGATGTTAAAGCTTTCTAGAGAATCCCCCCGCTGCAGTGTGGGTGCCTGCTTGCTATCTCCCAGGCAACTCAGGTGAGCTTATAATTAGGTGTGGTGGAATTTATTTATTTTTCATAATTTTGATGGATATCCATCTTTGTAAACATTTTTAAATTTTGGATCTATTTACATTTTCACAATTGTGGGAATCTATAGTGGGTGGCGGGCAGGAAATAATTGTAACGAAAGTTCTCAAGCAGCATTTTTCTCTGCCTGTCTTTAAAGTTTCAGTTTAATATGATATTTTTTCGTAGAGTTGTGTGTGTCTGGTGAAATCGACGTTTACGGACATTTACCGATAAAAATCGAACCCTTCCAAGCTCCAAAAAGACAGGCTGTGGAGGAGGAGCCCTCATAAATACGGAGCAAGATGTGCATGGCTATTTCCTTCATGAACGGGGGCTTTGCTCCTTACTTTATAATGAGATTTTTGCTTTTAACATGAATCATTCTCTAGCCCTCTGGCAATACTGGGTGTTTCTCTTTATTTTTGGCAAGAGAGTGCATCCAACACAACCACCACTCTCTGCATGGATGTCAAGGCCTTCCAGGGCTGCCCTCTCAGCACAGAAGAGGCTCCGCGCCAGTGGTCTCTGATGGGCGTCGGACTGGGCTGGGAATAGGTTTGGGGAGCAGTGCTCTGGCTCCCAAGGCGTCGAGGAGTTGGCACGTCCCTGCTCTTCGCCTGTGGATCTCAAAGCACTTGAAAAGGAAGAGGGGAGTGTCCCTCCACCCTGGCCCTAGAAGAGTCAAGTAATGCACATTGGAAAAAATAACCCCCACTATACATACAATATGATGGGGTCTAATTTAGCTAGGAAAAAGATCTTGGAGTCATCGTGGATAGTTCTCTGAAGACGTCCATGCAGTGTGCAGCGGCAGTCAAAAAAGCAAACAGGATGTTAGGAATCATTAAAAAGGCGATAGAGAATAAGACTGAGAATATATTATTGCCCTTACCTAAATCAATGGTGCACCCACATCTCAAATACTGCATACAGATGTGGTCTCCTCATCTCAAAAAAGATAACCTGGCACTAGAAAAGGTTCAGAAAAGGGCAACTAAAATGATGAGGGGTTTGGAATGGGTCCCATATGAGGAGAGATTAAAGAGGCCAAGACTCTTCAGCTTGGAAAAGAGGAGACTAAGGGGGGATATGAGAGAGGTCTATAAAATCATGAGTGATGTGGAGAAAGTGAATAAGGAAAAGTTATTTACTTGTTCCCATAATACAAGAACGAGGGGTCACCAAATGAAATGAATAGGCCGCAGGTTGAAAACAAATACAAGGAAGTTCTTCATGCAGCGCACAGTCAACTTGTGGAACTCCTCGCCTGAGGAGGTTGTGAAGGCTAGGACTAGAACAGGGAACTGGATAAATTCACGGTGGTTAAGTCCATTAATGGCTAGTAGCCAGGACGGGTAAGGAATGGTGTCCCTGGTCAGAGGGTGGAGATGGATGGCAGGAGAGAGATCACTCGATCATTGCCTGGTAGGTTCACCCCCGCGGGGGCACCTGGCATTGGCCACTGTCGGCACACAGGACACTGGGCTGGATGGACCTTTGGTCTGACCCGGTTCGGCCGTTCTTAGGCGCAGTGCAGCCAGCAGCTGGTGGACAAATGGGGGGGGGGGTCCAGCTCCTGTGGCCCCATCGCCCCCTGCTAAACACCCCCCCCCTTCCTCGGGGCACCAACAGGGCCCAAGAAAACTACATGTCCCAGCATCCTCCCCTCTCGTTTCCATGGCAACCCCAGGCCGGGGCGCTGTGCCCATTCCCTGTAGCAACAGCGGGAGGGAGGGGAGCATGCGCCGTGCGTGGGACGGGGGCAAATTAGGAGACGCGAGAGGGAGGCTACGCGCGTGCGCGCTGAGACAATGGGAGAAGCGCGTGCGCACGCCGGGGGAGACTGCCCTGGGCACGCGCGCGCGGAAGGCCGAGAGCCGCGAGGCGGTTGGGGCGCATGCGCTCTGCGTCCGGTAGGGCCCACCTGGGCGCAAAGCGCGCTGAGGGAGCGGGCGCCGGCGCCGGCGCATGCGCGGCGGGGAGTGCGGCGAGAGGCGGGAGCGCGGGGTATTTTGCTGCGTCACCAGCGCCTGGAACAGCCGCCGTTGCCCGAGCGCGCGGTGCATTGTGGGTGCTAGGCCGAGCCCTGAGGAGGAGCCGCCGCCTCACGCTGGTCGGACCCCGTCCCTCTCGCCGCTGCCCGCCCGCGCCAGAGAGCCCTGAGCCGGGGACCCGCCGGAGCCGGAGCCGGAGCCGGAGCCGCCCCTGCCGCCGTCCGCCATGTGAGGGGGGAAGGGCTGTGGGGGAGGGGGAGGGAGTTACTCCCCCCGCAGCGGGGAGGGGCCCGGCAAGGCCGCGGCCCTAGCGACGGCGGAGTCTCCCGGCACTTGTGGGGGCGCTTTTGGGAGGCGGGTTCGGGGGGGCACGTGGGCTGGGGGAGGGGGGCGCGGGGGGCACGTGGGCTGGGGCAGGGGGGCACGTGGGCTGGGGGGAGGCGGGCGTGGGGGGGCAGGGGGGCGCGGGGGGTTTTGGGGGCACGTGGGCTGGGGGGAGGCGGGCGCAGGGGTTTCGGGGGGGCGCGGGGGGTTTCGGGGGGGCACGTGGGCTCGGGGAGGGGGCGCAGGGGGTTTGGGGGGGCACGTGGGCTGGGGGGAGGGGGGCGCGGGGGGTTTTGGGGGCACGTGGGCTGGGGGAGGGGGGCGCGGGGGGTTTTGGGGGCACGTGGGCTGGGGGAGGGGGGCGCGGGGGGGTTTTGGGGGACACGTGGGCTGGGGGGAGGGGGGCGCGGGGGGCACGTGGGCTGGGGCAGGGGGGCGTGGGGGGTTTTGGGGGGGCACGTGGGCTGGGGGGAGGCGGGCGTGGGGGGGCATGTGGGCTGGGGGGAGGCGGGCGTGGGGGGGCATGTGGGCTGGGGGGAGGCGGGCGCAGGGGGCTTTGGGGGGGCACGTGGGCTGGGGGAGGCGGGCGCAGGGGGTTTGGGGGGGGCACGTGGGCTGGGGGAGGCGGGCGCAGGGGGTTTGGGGGGGCACGTGGGCTGGGGGAGGCGGGCGCAGGGGGTTTGGGGGGGCACGTTGGCTGTGGGAGGCGGGCGCAGGGGGTTTGGGGGGGCACGTGGGCTGGGGGGAGGCGGGCGCAGGGGGTTTGGGGGGCACGTGGGCTGGGGGTTTGGGGGGCACGTGGGCTGGGGGGAGGTGGGCGCAGGGCTGAGCAGCTCAGCCCTTAGGCATGGTCACCTGTCTGGGTGTGGGAGAGGGTAATTTGGGGGGGTGGGAGGAGAGTGATGCAGGCACACTGGGTCCCTACAGCCCAGGCGATGAGTAGTAGTGCCGGAGGGGCTGGATGTAACCAGCAGCCTTTGTTTTTATCAAGGTGAGGTGTTGTCAGGGTTCCCAGGGTTCCTGTCTCTCCTAGGAGCACCTGAGGTTGTCACTCAACCTGTAGCTGCCCCCCCCCCCTTTAAGAATTCAGGGAACGCTCAGCCTCTGCACTATCTCACAGCTTCCCTGTTTGAGGAGTTGGCCACTTGCATTGTATTTCTGGAGCAGCAACCCTCAGTACAGTCTAAAACTAAGTGTAAATGGGGGACACAACAGCAGTTCCATTCCTTTCTCTTCCTTACAGATTAAGAGAAACAAATGCAAGCCACTATATTAACTGGTGTTGGCTGTTTAAGTTCTTTAGTGCGTTAATCTTCTTATAAACCACGTTTCTCAACCAGCAAAACGTGACAGAAACTGAAACAAGAAACTTACTCTGGCAGACCATGAACTAGTAATGGCATGGGGGATTGGGAGATAGGACTCTGAATTCTCTTCACGGCTTGACTTTGTGACCTCGAGCAAGCCACTTCACCTGTATGGCCGTATTTCTTTCTGTCCCTCTGTAAAATGGAGACTTGGGAGGGTGTTGAGCCCAAACATTTGTAAAGTGGTACAGGCATTTACATTCCAAAGCAATGTAAAACATTAGGTGTGTGCATATCATAAAATAACCGAGATTCCCAACTACTGTGTTACTCAAAAACTTCCTGAGTTGACTTCTGGTTGTGGCAATTGCAGCATAGAATTGCTTAGTTTTGCAGGTCTACATCATGGTACCAGACCAGATGATGAATCTCTAGAACACAAATACAGGCATTCTCATAACTATATTTTAATATATTTTAAATATGCTTATTGCCTTGTTTCTGGGTACACCTATGTAAAATAACTTGTAATAAAAGCTAGTTTCATTACCTAAAACTAAATCCCATACTCACCAATGGACCAAAATACTCTTCACTACTATCAGGTCCTCGGGTAAATTCTTTGCTCACCAAACAAACTTTGCAGCATGTCAATAAAGTGTACCAACTCAGGCCTTGTTGGGGGAGAATTACATGGTAGAGATCCCTTCACTGAAACCTAGACACACACACACACACACCCCCCGACATTCAATACCAAGGAAAGAACAAGATAGCCTGGGGGTTGATTTGAATTGTGGTAATATATGGGAAAAGATTGTGTCTTGGTGGCTAGGACCCCAGTTTATTTTAGCACGTCCAAATCACTAGCAACCCCTTGAACTGCAAGTGCTGCAGGATACCAGTGCCATCTTTGGAGCATTGATATAATATGGTCCATACAATTAACTTCGCTAAGCTGAGGAGTCACTGTATTCTGCACCAGCTGTAGCTCCCAGGTGGTTTCCTGTGTAGTCTGATGTAGAACACACTGCATTCATGCAATGTGAAAGTGACAGACAAGTATCGCTAATTTGGCAGGATTCCCGTCAGATGGAAGCTAGTGAAGAGGTCACTGTGAAGCAGGAATTAAGATGCAAGATGAAACATAGCACAGTGTGATGTGCTAGTCACTTGGGTTAAACACATCCATTTACCCATAGTGCTGAGGTGGTCTTTCATTATTTGAGAACAATGGCAACCAGAAGTGACTGGCTCTAATCTAATGTACTATGGTCACAATTCTTAAGTAAATGAAACTTGGTTCCTTGTGTGTGTTTCATCTGGTGGCAAAGAGCACCAGAATGGGAAATACAGATAACTTGTATGGAGAAGACTGCTTATTGTAAGGAGCCAGAGAACACTACTTTAATTCTGCTAAAGATACTACTTACTTTCCAGGTACATGACAGTTGTGTGTCATGGTATAAATTGTTTGAAATATTGGACAAACCTAATTGTGCATTTAGGACTTAATGAGAAGTTGATGTGATAGGACTTTGCCTCATTCCTTGTAGCTCAAGTGACCGCTTGGCCAACTAATGAACTTTTTCAGCCCTCATGGATGAAAGGTTGTTCTTGTGAGATGGACTTGGTTACACTGAGGGAAGAGAGGAAAATGGTAGGCTTTCATGATAATGCATGCAACTGGTGCCCTTGAAAATCCTGACCACATTTCTCCACTACTAGTCAGGCAATGTGTCATGGTTAGTACTGCATAATGATTGTATAGGTGTGGAGTGATCTTACTGCACGAGTGGTCCATACAGAATTTAGTCAACATGCAGACTTTATCGACACTGTAGGTCCTCTTTTCTTCCAGGAATCTTAAAATAGAGCTACAGTACAGCCTCATCTGAAATTTCTGCTAGTAGTGCTGGTGCATCTTGCATTACTGTTTGTTATGAAATTCTGATTCCTGGCACATCATGTAGGGGCCTAAATTAAGGTTGCCATCAAACATAGCCATCCAGATCAAGTTTTCAAAAATTAGGCTATCTGCTGGTCAGACTTCCAGAGCAGTTTAACCTGACTGCAGCAAGCCTTTTTTGGGGGGAGAAGAGAGTATGTAAATCTAAAACAAGATAATGATTCAAACTTTAAACATGGGTCTAGTGTATTTCCTCTTGCTACTATCACCTCCTTTTCACATGGCTTAAATCATTGGGAAGGGAACCCCCATTTAATTCTAGGGCTAATCTTTTAAACAGACTCTTAGGAAATACTGTATAGTGGTGCAGTACCTTATTCCTGTAAGACCCGGTTAATCTTGGCAAAGATGTTGAGGGTATGGCTTGTGTTTCTTCGGATGTGCAGCTGTTACATATGCGTATGTTAATAGTGTTCAGCAAAACTCTTGCATTAGAAGAGAGATCACTGTCCCTTCTCTTGATGAGGTAACAATTCTGGGTGATAACTCATGATTTGAGTTCCATGGAGTTGGATTTTCATATTCTCTCACAGCAGTATGGGAGATGGCTAGCGTACGTAACATCCAAAGGCAGCAAGTCTGATGTCTGGGCTAGGCAAATAAAAGCAGAGCACACTTACCCTTGTCCTTCTTTCACTACATGCCTTTAAGTCTTCGCAGAGTGAGGCTTTTGTCAAATAAGGAATTAAAAATATTGAACTGGGGGAATAACCACTCTTTTATTACTAAACTTAGCCAGCATGGGTCCTCACAAATATGAAAGGAAACTTCTTGCCTTACATCCTATTTCTCAAATGTGTCACTAGAAGGAAGTTAGTCTTTCACCCAATGGGTTGGAGTGGTTTGCTTGAATTCAAACAACCCATCCAGGAATGGATTCTTTTTTCACACTTGAAGGCCACTGTGTGTGGTTGAGGGAACCTTTTAATTCCTACCTGGGCATTATTGGGTTATGCTCAGTCCCAGAAAGATAGAACTAGACCTTAATGGAAACTCTTCCTCCCCCCCCGTGTGGAGCATAGGAAAACATAATTGTGAACCCAGTCGCCTTTGCTATCAGATCAGTCTTCGTAGAGCTGGTGCAAGAATTGCCAATAAAGTGGGTCTCTTCTGTGGTAGCAACTATTTGTGTATGGCTAGAAGCTGCATTTGAGATAGTATTCCGAGAATTTCAGAGTTTGCATTTTCCCCTATTGAGTTCCTCACCACCACCACCATATGCCTATTGCTTGAAAATCAGTGTGATTGTGAATCAGATTTTATGCATTTTAATAAGTGAGACACGTGATAAAGGTTTTGATTAAAACCATGTCCACTAAAATAAGTCCACTCACTTAGCAACATAAAATCACTGTACTACTGGAATACTCTCAAACGAAACTTTATACTGCTTTCAGATTTAACCTCTCAAGTAAGACATCAAGCTAAAAGTTCAGCAAAAATAAAGTACATGGTTTCCCTTTTACAAACATCTTTTCTTTCCTTCAAGCTTCTTCTCCTTGGTTTCTAGTATAATCAGAGTAGCACTTGAATAGTTTTAGGTAGACTCCACTGCAGTAACTGGACAGAGGCATACTAGCGCTATATGTTCAGAACAGCTCCTTTACTCTTTCTGACAAGAGTGAAATGAAACCCCAAAACAGTGCCTTTAGTGTGCTGGGAAAACCATCTGACACTAACCCTGAAAATACTGTTCATAAAATAAACTTACAGAACCTACTGAACCTTGCATTATAAGATGGATGGAGAAAATCCCTTGCTAAAGGTGTAATGGTGCATGTAAATGTGCTTGACTATTGGTTTTGGGTCAAATATTGCAGAATACTTCATGCTTGACTCAGTCAATTGAGAGTCTGAGTCAGAATTTCTCAGACACTTTACCTTTTAAAAGTGTAGCAGTGGTCTGTTGAAATGGTCTGAGAACTTGTCCTTGTATCACGATTCCCTTTTTGGCAGGTTATTGCAATGCTTTAACATGGCGGGTTGGACTGCAGAGCATCTTGTTCTCAATCCCTCCGTGTAATGGCAGGAAAAAGCTAGTGTCCCACAAATTCATAGCTCTTTACATGTGTTGTACATACCCATTCTTTCAGATGCAACTGAATGCTCTAGACTTGTGTAGTATTAATAATTTACTTTTAGCCAGTATATTGAGGTAGTCCGAATTTTATGTTGAAGAATAAAACCTTGAGACCACTTCTTTAAATGTTTCTGACATTGGAGCAATGTACTGAACTCATGAGCAGGGCCGTATTTGTGTTCAGCATTGTGGTTCTCTGAGATCTGCCCTTTAACATTATAAATGGGTTACTACTGTCCTACCTCCCAGGTCTCTGGAGGAAGGTATCCCAAAGTCCATTGCACCTTGTGAAAAACGCTTCCTGTCTTGTGTTTGCGGCAACAGTATCTTATGCAAAGTGAGGTGACTAGTCTTTCCTCCAGAATGCAGAAATTCAGTTATCCAGCCTGGCTTGCGTGTCAGCTGTACTGATCTGTCAACAGTTTTGCTGGGAAGACTGCAATGGGGCATACTGAACCATGTTAGCTCTACCTGTCAGATGAGTACGCTGACACTTAACACTGTCCTACTTCTGGTAGAAATGGGACTTTTACTTGTGCGTGCTTCTAGTGTTAGCAAGTTGTGGGGAAGACAAAGGATTTCCACTCTTGTTCTGTGCTACTGAGACATGTGGAAGGTGCTTGCATGTGCAGTTATCTTTAGTGACCCTAGTGAGTCACAAGTGGCTGTCTATCCCATTCTCCCTCTCCCCACCCCTTTCAGTTAAAATGTGGTTCTATTTGGCAGTGTAACCAGGACTCGGGCATGGCTAACACTTGGCTAAGGCCTTGGATTCACATGGGAACAACCACATCATGCTGCAAAACAACCTGTCTCTCTTGTAACATCATTGATCTTGCAGTGCAGGTGGAACCAAAAAGTGCCATTAAATCATACTTAATTCTTTTAAAGGTACTGAAATCAAATCTACGCACTTCCTGCTTAATATAAAACCAACTAGTGATAACTTCAGTATAAGGCAATTTTCAAGTCTTGTCTGTTCCTCCAACACTAGACACATACAAGGAATCAGTTTGGAGCTGGTGTTACAAGGAATCTATAGGATAGGCAACTGAACTTTTAGGGACCTCAAAACCTTGACAGCAAAGCTAATAAATTGATTTGTATAAAGTCTGTCACCCTGAAAGAATGCTGTATGCTTTACAAGCTTCTCTTCCTGGGCACCTAAATACAGCTGCCTATGGGATGCAGTGTGGTTTCCATTCTGCTCCAAAAGCATTGATTACTCTAGAGCAGGGGAAATGAAGCTACTGAGAGAAATAAGGAGGAAGAATCTAATTACCCAGGTCAGAATTTGTCCAGGACACTGATACTGCTGTTTGTATCACTTGTGGTACAAAGATCTTGATGGATCTTGTGTGATCAGGGCTTCAGCTTTACATCTTATCCAAAAAGCAGATGATCTGTTTTGTACTATCCTGGAGCATTTGCTTACCACCTACTGAATTGTCAAGCGCATATCCTGTTGCACCTGTGTTCTTCTATGGAGCCTCCATAGAGGACTGAGCAAGTCTTTATCCTACTTAGGCTGAGATCTGACATGGTCAGCTCAAAATGATACAATTCCTAGAGACTTGTCATGGATGCCCCCATTGTATTTTACTTTAACTTTTTGTAATTACATGGCTTCTGCCCACCCTCTACTTTTGTAATACAGTAGTTTGGAGCTGAGGGATAGCGGCTTTTATGGGGAGGGTTTAATAAATAAAGTGAAGTGTATTTCTAATTCATAATAAATCTCAGCACCTTTAAATAGCAATGAGATTTTTTTCTGTTTCCTCATTGCTAATTCTGAAAGACTATTCTCCTTAAAACTGTCTGTCTAGATCCTGTTTACAAACCTGTTCTCTTGCTGGCAATTTCTAATGGTATTCACATGCAAATTAAACTGAGCTTACTCTTTCTTACCTGTTCATCTTCATGAACTTGAGTTTTCTGATTACTGTTCTATTTCATACAGTTTTTAACTAGAGAACTTGCTTCAAAACTGGTATATATTCAGTCTGGCTAAATAGGAACCACTGGCGTTAGCAAGAACTCAAAGGTACTGGAGTAGCATATCAGTCAAGAGGGCTCTGATTGCCTTAAGTGTATGATCTCTTCATTTCATTTCATTATCTGTGATAAACTTTAAGCATTCAAGGAGTGTTACCACTTTGCGATGTTTTTGGGGATTATACACTGAGCAATTTTCTATTCTCTCTTCAGCTTCTATCTATTTTTTAACCTAAGCCCCATTTGGGCTGCTACTGGTATTGTACTAAGCTTCTCATTGCAGTGCATCTCATAACTGCAAAGATGACTTTCTCTTGCTGATGAAAGTTGCCTTTATTGCAGTGAAAATTAGACAGATGCTATTAAAGCTGTTTGGAGGGGGGGAAGTGTGCATACAGTGGCAATGTCCACCCTTGAATCTACTAGCAGACTAGGACAGCTGAGTTTTGGTACTCTATCTTAAAATTAAGAAATAGTCTCAGTCTTAAAAAGAAATTTACTTGATCTAATTCTCTTAAATGGTCTGTTTCTAGGCAGCCTGCTTCTGCAAAGTGGTATGACCGAAGGGACTACGTCTTTATTGAATTTTGCGTTGAAGACAGTAAAGATGTTAACGTAAATTTTGAAAAATCCAAACTTACATTCAGGTAAATAACCAAGACCATTGTCAAGTGGAAGAGAAATTTCGGTATCTAAATGCTGACCTGACCCTTTTTCTAACTAAATAGCACGTACCGTTATTTTATTGCAACTATCTTTGCTTTGGGACTTTTCAGTCCAGCTACGTAACTTGCTTAATTCTTTTCTCTTACAGTTGTCTTGGTGGAAGTGATAACTTTAAGCATTTAAATGAAATCGATCTTTTTAATTATATTGATCCAAATGTAAGTATTTTCTGAACTTTTATCCTCTGTACCCTTAATTATACAAGAAAAGGGGACTCTAAATATGTGAGGTATTTGGATACTATGGGTAATGAGCCCCATTAGTAACTTAATGTACTTAAAGAAATTTTTGTCTAAGAAAGGGATCTCTGGTCCTTCCTCTCTGCTACTTGAAGAGTGGCATGTCAAAGTCTGCTCCTGAGTACTTACTGATTGCACTTCTGTGTGCTTCTCACCACTGTTCTTGCACATCCTTTTTTTAGCGCTCCTTGCTTTATCCTTGTTCATCTTTCTCAATGGACCAAAAACAAACACACAATCAGCATCATTGTGCCTTGTTAGAGCAGGTATTTTTACTAGCTTGTAAAATGTTGCTGTGCAGGAGTGTGGGGTTTCAGTCTTGGATGGATAATGACTTTTTGCAATCCCTTCCCCAGTTTGAATGCTGTGGCTAGTCCAAAACTGGGAGGGAGGGATTATTTTGGTACATGCTAGATCACAATGCAATGTTCCATAGACACTCCAGTAGACTTTGGTGATCTATTCAAGTATTCATTGTAAAGAATATTCATGCCACATGATAGGAGGCAGCTACTGTATATACTTTATTCATCCTCTCAAGCATAACTGAATGATGACCTCTCAAATGGGTGGGTGAATGCAGATGTATAAATTTTACTGAAGTTGCTCCTATCTCCTGACTCTACCATGTTAATAGGACAATTCTTTCATTCCAGGAATCCAAGCATAAAAGAACAGACAGATCTATCTTGTGTTGTTTAAGAAAAGGAGAATCTGGCCAGTCATGGCCAAGGTTAACAAAAGAGAAGGCAAAGGTACGCTTCCATTCTGTGGGGGTTTTTTTCTTCATTATACTCATGGAAGCAGTGGTAACTCCACTCAAATTATGGAGAGTCCCTGTGTCATGTCAGATGAACAGGTTGAGCATTTACTGTGTGATTTGTAGTATCTACCAGGTCATTCAGCCCATCTCCAAACAAAATGGCAGTGCTCCAAGAACCTGCCTACGTTTTCCTAATGTGAGGGAAAACTTCTCCTGTTCATTTCCTCTACCCCCAACACAACCCTAGAACAAATATTCGTCCCTCAAGGAGATAACTCTTTGTATTGCTGTGTAGCTCAACTGGCTCAGTGTGGATTTCAACAACTGGAAAGACTGGGAAGATGATTCAGATGAAGACCTGTCCAATTTTGATCGCTTCTCTGAGGTGAGGGAAGAGGAGAACCCAGGCCTCTGGGTTCTCCATTTTGGGGTTTTGTTTGCCTAGCTACTAGCTATTGCTTGCAATCAGACCTCTTCAGTCGTCTCAACAGACCAAGTGGCTCCTTGCCCATCAGTACCAATGCGAACTCATCACACATTCAACTCCAGCTGTTGCCAGCACCAAATGGGTGACTTGGCCGGTTCCAACTAGAGCAAAACAAATTTTAGAATTGTAGCAACTTCCTACATAAAATATAAACAGAGGGTCCTGTGGCACCTTTAAGACTAACAGAAGTATTGGGAGCATAAGCTTTTGTGGGTAAGAACCTCACTTCTTCAGATGCAAGACTCACTTGCATCTGAAGAAGTGAGGTTCTTACCCACAAAAGCTTATGCTCCCAATACTTCTGTTAGTCTTAAAGGTGCCACAGGACCCTCTGTTGCTTTTTACAGATTCAGACTAACACTGCTACCCCTCTGATACATAAAATATAGTTGATCATAGTCTATATAAAAAACCACTCCATTGGCTGCTTCTTCTGTATGTTTAATCTTTCCTTATGATGATCTCTAATTGCACTTTGAAGAACCAGGCTTAGTGCAAAGGGAGGCCTGCACAGCACTCCAAAGCAGTAGAGCAAGTGCACATAGGTTGTGCTAGAAGGCATGTCTTCTCCAGAGCAGAGACTGCCAGTTCTGCTGGGGTGAGGGGGTGCTGTGGACTCTGAGATTACCAGCTTTATTTGTGCTTGTGACCAAACCTATTCTTAACGTGGCTGTCCAGAGGTAGAGGGCAGCTAATGCATTAATTTGACTTTCCATCAGATTGAGATGCAGTTAATTTAAAAACAATATTTTGCATGTTGAGATTTATACTAATCTAGCTAGTCTGCATTCTTACTTGGGCTCTTCCCATGAAATATTCTTAATGAAGATGCAGTAACTACTGCATGTGTGTAGAAGGGCTTACAGAAAGCACAGTGGAGACTGATCAAGTGGAACAGAGCTCTGTGATAATTGGGACTGTTTTTAGACTTGGAATGCAGTATTCCCTGGGTTTTATAGAGCGAATGAGAAAATGTCAGTGAGACACAAAGGCTTTAATTTAACACTAATTCCCTTTATAACAGATGATGAACAACATGGGTGGAGATGAAGATGTAGATTTGCCAGAAGTAGATGGAGCAGATGATGTAAGTAGTTTATGGGGATTTCTTAAAGGGTTAAGTTTTCAGCAGATATGTCAAGGCTTGCTCAGGTCAACTTGTATCACCACTTTGGAGTTCTTAAAGCTTCACTAACTGGAAGCAGGGGCTATATCTGGACTCCTGCTCTTCATTTCCTTTGTGTGTGAACAGTACATCAGATTTTGAAAAACCTACTTTTGTGTCCTATGCAATGACCTCAATGGTAGTGGCTTTACCACTGCAGCTGTTGTGCTTGAGCCAACCTTGCCAAACCTTCAGCTGTGGTTCTTGGTAATTCTGCCTTGAAGCATGTAAGGTTCACCAGAGGTATAGGGTCCTTCCTGAAGGACGTCACAGTAAATCTGATCCAAAGGATGTCTTACACATCCTCAGTATGAAGTTGAGTGGTGGCGTTTACTGGGTTAGTGTCAGAAGGAGCAGCTTCAGAACCTACCTGACTTATTTGCCAACTTTTTTTCTTCTTTCTCCAGGATTCACCAGACAGTGATGATGAAAGTAAGTTATTTCAGCAGGCAGATTTTTTCTGAGCACTAGTCTTACATAAGCTTTGTTTCACCCAAAGTAGGACAGTCTTGTGGAGAGCTTGCCAGCACTAAGCATCGTGCTGCATGTCGCCACAAGTGACTGTGTTCTAGTTAGCCTGCAGTGTGTACTCAGTACAGGTCTACCTCTTATCTGTCGTCTAGGCAGTGTGATCTAATGGACTGTCGACTACAGAGTCATAAACTTTCCCAAGAGTTGCAAGCGTCACTTTTGAACTTTTGCAGATTGCTGCAGTCCCAACAACAATTGTTGAGGCTAGAGACTAATTTGCATCTCATACATGGTGCTGTGTAGCTGCTAATTGACTAAAGTCTTGTATTTCGAGGACTCGTTCTCAAGTTCTGCACGTATTTGAGAACCTAACTTGTCTTTGCACCAGTGGCAAACTAGCAAAAGCATTCTTAGAAAACTCCGCTGCATGCTCCTTAGACTGGTGCAGGGATCGTGTCTGTGGAGCCCCTAGTGCGACGGGTTCTAGGTGATCTGTGTTCAAAACAAAACCCAAACACTAATGCATTAACTCTATCCTCAGAAATGCCAGATCTGGAGTAAGGAGAACTGTCGTCTTCAGGGTTTGGGGAAAGAACTTCATCACAACATTTCATAACCGAAGAATTCCTGAGTTGATCACTCTAAAGGCAGATACTGCATCCTTTAACCCATGTTCAATCTGTTTTAAATGGTTTCACTGATGGTTGGTGTGTACCATTGTTCAGGGCAGTCTTAAGCCACATGAGGCAATAATGTTATGCAGGAATGTTTTTTTTTTTCCAGACTTCCAAAAAACAATTGAGGTGTAGGCAATCGCTACAAAACAAGTTGCAATAAAAAGGGCTTAGAGCCTCCTTGCCTCGTCATAAGACATAATTACAATGGGAAAATTCTCAATTTACAGGAAGTGGTAAATTAGCATTTTTCCCCTCACAGTGTGGACTGCAGATCATTTAAAATTTCAGATTTTTATACCTGGAACTCAACTGACTGAAACAATGTTTTAATTGGCTTACAAAATTAAACTGGTAACATGCTATACCTCTGCGGTGTCTTCAGGTGTATTCCACTGATGTTTTAATAAAAAGGAAAAAAAAATTGCTTCACTTCGTTGTATTTAATCACTAGTTAGTGTTCCAGATGTATCCTAGCTAAAACTAGTGAACCCCTAACTTAAATGGGTGAAGCCTGTACATTTGGTATTGTTTGACCCTCAAGCTTTTACATCTCTTAGTACAGAGGGGTGAAAGTGGCTGGCTGTACATTGTTGCTTGTCAATCTGTACATTTAGACCAAATTGTATTTGCACTGTTGGTATGGAAACAAGTGACAAAAAGTTAATACACTATTGGGTTTTTGTTTCATTTATTTTGACCAGCTTATTACAAGACTGAAAAACCTCAATCTGTGTTAAGAGCAGAGGGGATTTTTTTTTTAAATGTCTACATTCTTTCTAATAAACTGTTGAAGACTCCATGGCTGTCCTTTTAACTGTCTGGTTGACTGTAACTTCATGTATTCTTACTATTTGCTGGAATGGATTTTTTTTTTTTAGTTGGAATACTAGTGTGGGATTATTTCAGCTGTTCGAAGGAGGCAAGTTGTAATGTTCCCAGCAAACCTTCAAAAAAGTGGATCTGTAATTAAAAATTGTAGGTACACTTTGACAACAGTTTAAAAAAGTGTTGTGATTTGACTAAAATAAAACAATGTTTTGTCCTCCTCCTAAATCTTTGAGCTTTTGCATTTTGGCACTTTTAGTTCCCTTAAATGGCTCTTGGGCTTTGTCAGGTGCTGGGTGTATTTGTTCATGATTTCATTATGTTCTACCTCTGGACTCCCAAGTGGAAAGCTTTGCACGGTTACAGCTGAAGTGTGCTGCTACTGATGCAAAGAGGCTCTGAAGTATTATTTCAGTATTCTAGTGCAGGCTTTAGTACCTGCCCTAGCCTTGTTGCCGTGCACATTTGCGTGTTCCATAACTCTAGCTTGGTGGTCTTTCAATACGTCTGATAAATACACCAGAACAGTCGTCAGTTAACTCACCATGACATGGGTTGGGTCTCCATGAAGATTGCTCCTTCTGCCGAACAGTCTTGCCATGAGTTGGTCCCTGCATGCAGAGACTGAAATCTGCAAACATTTAGCCTTTCTCAAGCTCCAGCTAGGGGAATTAGGGAACAGTCTGGTGTTGCTAAATCCACACGTCTTTTAGTTAGAATCAAAAAAGCACTTTTGTCTTCTGAGCAGTTTCTCCTATCCCCAGCAGGAGGCTCCTACTTTGTACTTTTCCTCAAAACAAGACTCCTTCCGGTGGGATCATTATGAAGGGTCGGTCTACACTTTAGCTGGGCCGCTGCAGTTTTAGTGCTTCAGTGAAGATGCTGCTACGTTGCCGGGACAGCTTCTCCCATCAGCACGGGTAATCCACCTCTGCTGATGTACTGCTGTCTACAGCAGAGTTAAGTCAATCTGATTGCATCACTCACCAGTGTGGATTTTTCGCAGCCCTGCATGACAGTTATACCCATGTAAGCACATAATGTAGGCCTGGCCTAACGATTCAGAGCTAACGGTGCAGAAGCCCAGAAGAAATTTCAGTAAGTGCAGGTGTGTATGCTGCTCAAACTGTCCAGGGCTGTGCCATTTGAATCTAGGTGGGGATACGATCTAGAACTGCTGTTGTGACTGCAAATCTGTATGCCTTTCGCAGAGTGAAAGCCATAGAAGGGAGAAGATAGATACAACTCGATCCCCTCTGTTGCCTTTTGATCTTCATTTAACCCCTCATTTAACCCCTCTTGGTGCTGGCCTTAGCCTTGACGCTATCTGATGAGAGAGGAGCAGTGAGTTGCCAAAAGACACTGAAAAGGAGTGGGCCAGGCTCAGCCTTAGAGGAAAGGAGATTTCCTGGGCCGGTCAGCCTTTATAAAGGAGTCACTTGTGCCCCTCCGATGTAAGATGGAACAGCCCTGTGTGCATCATTCTAGTCTCCTGTGCTTTGTGCTGGGTACAAGAGACCATTCAGAGAACTGTGGATGTAGGACTGATGACGGCTGCTGTTGCCTGACATTAGGTACAGCAAAGAACGTTGCCTGACACTCTCGTCACTTACGGCTTTACCTGGTACCTTCTGCAGAACAGGAGCCCTCTGGCTTATTCCTGGCACAACATAAATCGGGCTTCATGCAACTAATACTAAGACGTGACCCTGCTTGTTTGGGTTTTGTCATAATTCTGTTACTGTCCCTATATGCTGCTGTAGTCCCAAGTGGTGTGTCCCTCTGCTCATCGGGGATGTCTACTTAAGCAACTTCCCTTTTAAAGGGGTCCTAAATATTGTTAGTAAGAGCTGGCCATTGTCCAGCTCCTATATCTAACGTAGATGCCAAATTACCTGCTTCAGTAGAATCACTGCCAGTTGAAGGCAATTGCCTAAACTTCTGCATTAAATAAAAACGCATGGAAAAGAACTGGGCTAGCTAGAGAAAGGTAGCAGCTGCAGAGAAGGTGAATGGTCCTTGGCTGCTAGCACACATCTATTCCACTGGAGATGCGGACCTGCCTCAAGCACAGTTGCCAGAGAGTTTTTTCCTGCAGTGGTACCCATCAGGGTGATCCGAGCACCCTCTGTTGCCACGTGTGCTGATGTAAGAGGATTGTGCCCCCCTGCACGACCCTCTTCGGTTCCTTCTTACCACCAGCGATGGTCGTCAGTGATTCCAGACCTGTGAGGGAAGCGCTTGTCGCTCTGTGTGTATATCCTGTTAGAAGTTAATTAGTTGTAGTTATTAGCCTTACGTAGTTCTTAATGCTAGGCTTTCATTTTAGGACTTTTGACCAATTCTCTCTCCGTGGTGGAACGATGCTTCATGCTGGGATTTAAGCCCTACCGGACTTGTGCAAACCTGTGCTGGCCAGCAGCCCACTCCCACCCTCGTTATGTGTGGGAGAATCCCACGTTAGTGACAAGTGCCATATTTGCTAAGGATTCAAGCCCTACTCACAGGAAGGTAATGGTGAGGCTCGAGTGCTGCTTACGGAGGCTCCATTTGAGTCCTGTCACGGGTAAAGCACCCCAAATCCATCCGCTTTGGTGCGGAGTGCCCCACCGGAGACTGGCTGTGGCCTCTTGTTCCTGTTCGCCAGTACAGAGAAAAGACAGGCCTTCCTCCAGTTTGCTGCGTTGAGCGAGTGTCTGTACCCAAGCCAAGTAGAGGTTGAGACTCCCATTGCCTAGGGAGAGAGGATTGCTGCCTCTAGAACCTGGGCTGGGTCCATCCGGGCCGTCCCCTGAAAGATCTCTGCGGCGCAATCAGACAGTGCTGTCCTCAACCACCCCAGAAGCATATGCAGCTGCAAGGGACCTGCTTAGCCTATTGGTACTGGTATTGCCACCAATACAAGAAGGTGGACAGCTGGTACTGATGCCTACAGCTCCTATCTTGCTGGGTCAAGACCCTGTAGTGCCATTACCTCCGAAGCGTCCATAGAACCCGGTGCAATCGAGAGGCAAGCCTCCGACGATATCCCTGGGCTTGGCTCTCCCTCACCAGTCCCAACTGGTTCTGCCCCTCTCTTGGCAGAAGCATTGGATTCTTCAGAGTCTGATGTGATACTGTCTGTATCCCTTCTAGGATGAGGAACGTATTTCCCTCCCCCCCCCCCCCCCCCACCACCACTGGCCTCATTCTAAGAGACCATGGTCCAGGCAAGGATGGGTCTCGGGCCCATACCAGTGACCAGTCTGGACACTGGGGGGCCCCTCTAGCTAGGACCTCCACTCAACTCTCTTGTTCACTATCTTCAACAGCGCACTGGGGGCATTGGCACGAAGGGCATCCTGCTCTGGTCCATTTGGGGCATCCCCCAGAGTCAGACGATGGATTTACCCACATCTGGGCATAACGACCACTGGTGGTGATCAGAGAAGGACCCGCTCGGCTGACCCGCTAATGTGCTTTGTTTCCCTGGAAGCTAAGCCACTCAGAGATTAATCGAGGAGTTTATATGACCGTTTCCGAGGCAAAATGCCTCCAGGCACAGTTGAGTCGATTGTGCTCATGTTTATGTAAAAGGCAGCAGCAGAGTTGTCTGTTCGAATTAATAAATTCTTCTTTCCTCCACGTAGCAGGGCTGAGCAGGCTAAACATATTGCTCTTAACTCCCTGATATTTATACAAGCCTTAGGACGACCAGAGGCCCTCAGCCTCCAGAGACCCCATATGATCTTCCCCAACCCCATGAGGATGCGTCTGATTAGAGTGAGGGTTGGCAGCAGGGAAACAAAGGGGACCCCCCCAGGCAGACCTGGAAAGGATCTATCCACCGATCTAGAGACAACAGAACGAACACTGGCATTCGAACCACTCTGTCCAAAGGGTGATGCTTCGGGGTAGGCACTGAAGCTAGTCCTGCCGACCTACATCAGTACGGGCTGCCACGTGACCCAGGAGACACAGGCACCTGCATGCTGGGGTGAGAGGTATGTTTTGAGCGGCAGCACTGGGTCCCCTAACAGTTGGAACCTGGATTACAGTAGAAAGGCTTTTGTGGAGGCTGACTGCCCCAATGAACTCAACTCTCTCTGTACGAGTCCTAGCGGGTCAAGCTGTGGCTACACCAGATAATGCTCAAGCATCTGTTTTGTGGTTTGCAAATACTGGGCTGTGCCGTTCCTAGAAGAGAGTGCAAAGCAAACCAAGAGGAGTGGTGTTTTGTCTATACTCTGAGGAACTTACGGTTGAGGGAGGGAACGAAAGCACCGAAGTCCCGAATAGGCAGAGATGATTTTTTGCTACTTTCCAAAAGGGTGTCCCAAAAGTCCTACAAAGGGACTGTTTCAGAAATGCAGGGCGGCTCGAAATGCTGGCCGGCTGTACTAATTTTAGGTCTGCACTTTAGCAAGATCTATTGATAGCTATGTAGAATGGGGCCAGGCTCGCTCAGAGAAAGTTCATTTAATGGACTGTTATGGGCGGCGTAAGGATTGACCGAGTTACAAAATAACACTTCAACGGAGGACAAAGAGGCACAATGCACAAGCTCCTGTGGCATCAGAGTTACCTTTCAGTCCATTTATCAAAGTGGCTGCATTTCCCATTTCAGGGCAGGATAAACAATAGACAAGCAAAGAAAATCAATCTGCAGCCAGAGGAGTTTAATAAATAAAATATTTTAATTATCGACCTTGTAAAACTCCCATGAAAATTACCAGTCCGGGCTCAAGATTTTTGTTCTACCTTACCACAATGAAAACTAATATTCTGCTCATCCCTCCAGAATAATCATCTCAGGCAAGTCGATTTTTTTTTCCAGAGCTGCTCTAGTGTCTTTATTTCATGCACAGGGATCAGAGTTAAGGGTCTTGTGAATGTTTTCTTTACTGTAAAGCCCTTGATGTTCATCTAAAATTAGGCTTGGAAGAATTGGATTTTGATTGGTAAATGTTGGTTTCGCTGCATGCCAACAAACCGACAAAAGAAATATTTCTATTGATGATCATTGAAATTTACAGCGAGGGAACGTAAGAAAAATGCTGCTTGAGAACTTTAGCTTTTGATTTAAGGAGGTCTGCTTTGTATATTTTGACATGTGATGTTGACAATATATGTTTTAATAACTATAAAGATTGAACTTTTTGATTCTCAACATCTATCATTAAATTTAGAATCAATAAATTAAAATGTGCAAAATTATAGATTTAAAATTGTAAAAATTAAAAATAACTGGAAAAAATGCTTAAATATTTTAAAATTGATGTGGATCAGTGCTGATAAGAATTACAGTCCCCAGTTTGGTAATGAGCTTCTTGTGGGAGCATCTCCTAGTTAAAAGACAGGAGTGGGGACACCTGATTTCTACTGAAATTGATGTACTCTGCCACCGTTAGCAAAGCGCCTCTCAGCACATCAGTTGCCCCAGCTGTAAAACAGGGAATAATAAACTACCTCCATGCTGGGGATGTGAACTAAGGTGTTTGGTTGTAAAGCACTTTCAAGGCCTGAAAGGGGAGGTTATTTTAGCTAGCCTTCCTATCGTACAAGTGCATTGGTGTGCAGCCATCTCACGTTTATCTTGATGATCAAAAGGTCTCGCAGTGACAGATCAGGTCTTGCTTTTGCTATAGCATGTGGATACTAATTACTGACTTCAGAAACATCCACCACCTGCCTTATTCAATGATGTGATTCGTCAGTGATCTTCACAGGTTTTGGAAAACTTTTTGTGCCTAAACTGAACATGTCAAGGCTGTGTACCCTTCCCCGTTTTTGGAGTCTCTTTAGCCAGGTGTAGATAACTCATCTGTGGGTCTTGCTCGTGTGGTGGTGGTGGTAGATTCCTGTGCATGACAGCTCTGGGATTACAGAATCTAAGGGGTACGGATGTTTTGCTGACCATCCTGTTTAAGACCTTCCTTACAAATAATCAGACATCCAACTTTTTCTGTATCTCAGAGAATATCGTTTTGTTTTGTTTTGTTAATAGCACTTTTCATCACAAGGGGAGGGGAGCCAAAATGTTTTAGAAACCCATGGGAGAACAGATCACCGGGATACCTTCACTCCTCCCTTATGCTCTAAAATGCAGCCACCTCTGAGTGGATCACAGCAGCTGTTTATAACAGTGCACATAAGTTTAGGAGAGGAATTTCTGGAGAATCATAGAATATCAGGGTTGGAAGGGACCTCAGGAGGTCATCTAGTCCAACCCCCTGCTCAAAGCAGGACCAATCCCCAGAAAGATTTTTGCCCCAGATCTCCAAATGGCCCCCTCTAGGATTGAACTCACAACCCTGGGTTTAGCAGGCCAATGCTCAAACCACTGAGCTAGCCCTCCCCCCATTGTTCATTTAGAACAATGTAATTACCGTAGTGAAGGGGTTATCCTCATGGGGGTTGCAAGCAACCACCCTTCTTAATGGCTAGATGGGAGAAGGTGTACTGAGTCAGGGTGGGAAGAGGTGGAGGATCACTACCCCAGTGAGATTCTAGCCAGGACTCTTGGACTAGCCATTGGAAAAAGTGATGTGGAATTTGTAGTGACCGCAGGAGCTCAGGACATCACCTTTATGTTTCATTTGAAAAGCAGTATGGGCTAGCACCTAGTGAGGGGCGGGCACGGAGCCCTGCTTTGGGTGCTGGCACTGAAGCAGTCTCGTGAGGCACCTCATAACCCTGCATTGGATCATTGAGGTCAATACAGACCCAAAGGGGGAGAGCACCACCCTCTGAACCATGCACATCACTGTTACAGTGATCAAATCACTATGGTTTCTATTCAAGCTTCACCGTTACAGAAAGATTCCTTTTTTTTTTTTTTTAAAGGCAGACTTAAAATGATGGCATAACTTGGCCAGGACTACCCCTGGCTGTGTGTACGGGGCACTAATACATCACGGATGTCGATTTGGCAGAGAGTGAGGTGGTTAATGGAGGGAAAATGGGAGCCAGGACTCCTGGGTTGTCTTCCCAGCTCTGGGTTGGGTGAGATGACATTCAGTTCTCCTGGGTTCTGTTTCTAACTGTGCTACTGCCTCATTGTGTGACCTGGGACAAATCCCTGTGCTGGCTCCGATTCCCCTTCCGTCCACCCACAAATCAGCCTCGGGTCAACAAGCATTCACACGAATTCTAGGACCCTGCTAGGGGGATGGGTCAGAGCTCGGGTCCCATTGTCATTTTGGTCCAAGCCCTGTCATTTTGCAGTGCGGATGGAGCTCAAATCCCAGCCCCGAGGGCTGCATGGTGCAGCGTGGGTACGTTAGCCTGGCTGAGCGACCCACACCCAGCAAGTGTGAGCTGAGGTTTACAATGCAGCATGAACTCCACCAGCCCGGCTCCCGCTGGGCTGGGTTTACAAGGCAGGGTGGATCGTATGACGCCTCCCCCCAGCCCCGGCTCCGTCCCAGGAGTGTCTGGGGCAAGGTCCCGCCCGTGGGGAAGGAGCTTTGCCCTCTTCAAAGTGAGCCCACACCAACCCCCGTGCGTTTTTTGTCTCAGTGCTGGACAGGGGTCAAACCAATGGAAAAATGGACCGTCCGGCTTGAAACCAGGCCAAGGGCCCAGCTAGGTGTAGACGCTCCCCGGGAGCCATGTCGGCTCCAGGGGCTGAGAAAGGCCTGTGGGATCAGGAGTCAGGAAAAAAACCTCCCCCCAAACCAGCCCCTGGGCAGCCCCCAGCTGCCAGGCCAAGGCTCCCTGGCCCAGCCCTAGAGCAAGGACAAGGCAGGACACGTGGTCACGCCTTCCTGGGTCCTGTGCCCTTAAGTAGTGAGCCCGCCTTTTCCAGCCCCGACGACCAATCCTCTTCCAGCGCCGCGGAGGATTTCCTCCCTTGCGCCGACCAACTGGAAGGGGCAGCGTCACCTGAGTGGCAGCGCTCCCGCCCAATGGAAGAGACGGGCCCGGAGCGATGGGCAGGAGCCTTGCCCAATGAGCGCGCGGGGACGCAGGCCTGGCAAGCCCGCCGCCCAACAGAGCGCGCCGGCCGGGGTCACGTGGGGCCAGGCGGCCCCGCCCCCCGCGCGCAGGTCTTAGGCGGGCGGGCGGCCGGGCTCACTCTGCGCCGCCATGTTGGGGTTCGTGGGTCGCTGCTCGGCCGCCGCCGCCTCCCCCCTGCTGCGGCGCGGGGCGCTGGGCCCGGCCGGGGCCTCGGGGCCGCTCCGGGACCTGCTGCTGCGGGGCGCGGCCGCCGGCGGAGCCCGTGAGGGCGGGGTCACCTTGGGGCCGGGCGGGGGGGCGGAGAGCCGGGATGGGGGGGGCCCCGGGCGGGGGGGGGCGGAGGGCTGGGGGGGGCCGGGGGGCGGAGAGCCGGGCTCGGGGGGGCCCCGGGCGGGGGGGGCGGAGAGCCGGGATGGGGGGGGTCCCGGGCGGGGGGGGGCGGAGGGCTGGGGGGGGGCCGGGGGGCGGAGAGCCGGGATGGGGGAGCCCCGGGGGGGGTCCCAGGTTGAAGGGAGCAGGGGAGGTGGATCTGGGGGTCGGGCTGCAGTGGGGGGGGGGCGGGCGGGACTGGGGGGGGGCTTGGATCGGAGCTGGGGGGGACCCCGGGGCATCCGGGCTCCAGAGGGGGGCGCTCGCGGGGAGGGAGCTGAGCTGGGCTGGGACCGGGCTGAAGGGGGTGGGGGGGTGGCACTGGGGCTGGGATGGGACTGACCCAGGTTGGAGGGAGATTGGGCTCCCCCCGGCTGCGGGAGGCCAGACTCAGGGCTGGGAGACTTGTCCTGGAGCAGGGGGCGCTGGTACCCCTGGGGTGCAGGTGGGCAACAGCTGCAAGGATCTTTTCTCCCATGGGGGCCCAGCCCCCTCTGACAAGCCGCTGGTCCCCCCCAAAGCAGCCTGTCCTCGGCCCCAGTGTCTGACCTTGACTCTCCCCTCCTCTGCTCTCTCCCAGGACGGGACTATGCAGCGCAGGCGGCCGCCGCCGCCAAGCCCGGGGTTGCCACGGGCCGCATCGTGGCTGTCATTGGCGCCGTGGTGGACGTCCAGTTCGACGAGGGGCTGCCCCCGATCCTGAACGCCCTTGAGGTGCAGGGCAGGGACACCAGGCTGGTGCTGGAAGTGGCCCAGCATCTGGGTAAGTGGCGGCCCCTCCGGGTCTGTAACTGGCATAGGGCCGAGGCCTCCCTCCTTCCCTGATGATCCAGCGTGATGACTTTCGTTCTTCTGAGCGTGCTGAAGCCAGGTCTGTGATCTGAGGAGGAGCCGGCTTAAAATGGCTGCTGGCCTGGATCTGTCTAGGAAGAAGCTACAGCGGGGGATGCTGTGAAAACTGTTCCCAGGGACTCCTGGGCATGTCGCCTGCTCTGATGTCCCTTCCACCTTGGGTACTTATGCAGCCTCCAGTACCAGAGGCTAAGTGACTTGCCCAAGGTCACCCACATGTGTCACAGCAGGGAGCTGAAGGTAGCTCTCCCAGGTTAGAGCCCTAACCACTTGGCGTCCCTGGAACTGTCCTCCCTGCTAAGTTAGGAGATCCCCTCCCCCCCCCCCCCCCCCCCCATGAGGCACCTCTGTGCTTGTTGTGGTCAGTCAAGACAGGTTTTGCAGCCACTGTCTTGTTACCTGTGATGGCCTTTATGTAGCATCCATGTAATGCTCCTTTCCCATGCCCTGGCAGGTGAGAACACGGTTCGTACCATCGCCATGGATGGTACCGAAGGCTTGGTGAGAGGACAGAAAGTGCTGGACTCCGGGGCCCCAATCAGAATCCCCGTAGGCCCCGAGACCCTTGGTAGAATCATGAATGTGATTGGGGAGCCCATCGACGAGAGAGGCCCCATAACGACCAAACAGTAAGTGCAAACGGTCTCCAGTCTCGCAGGGCGGGGGAGAAGGAGCAAGCCCCTGCAAATCCGAACTGAAAGAGGCTGGGCTGCATGAGAGAATGGGGGGCGGGTATGTCACAGGCCCTCTGGGCCTTCTTAAATAGCTGTGAGTTTGCAGTCCCTCCACTGGGACTTGTATGGCAGGAGCTAAACTGAACATCCGGTGTCTTCTCCCAATTCAGTCACTTTTACCCTTCGGTTTCAACAGTGCCTTGAATCCAGCCACCGTGGGTCCCCGTTGCCTAGGTGCGGTACAAACGCAGAGAAGCAGTGAGGTGGCACTGAACCTCTGCTAAGAGCTGCCCTCAAAAAGAGAGACCCCAACGGCTCGTTGTGTTTCCTCCAGCTGCGGCCGCCTGCCCGCGGCACGCAGCAGGGTGTGCCCTAGCAGGCCTTGAATGCCATCCGCCTTCTGCAAGCTGACGTGCTTCCCTGGGCCCCTGTCTTGCAGGTTTGCTGCTATCCACGCCGAAGCCCCGGAATTTGTTGAGATGAGCGTAGAGCAAGAAATCCTGGTCACCGGCATCAAGGTGGTGGACCTGCTGGCGCCGTATGCTAAGGGCGGCAAAATCGGTACGTTGCAGATCAAAGGGGCCATGTGGGGGAGGGAGGCGGGGTTCGGGGAGGGGGTCAGCGCATGGGTCATGGAGCTGGGCTCCCTTTTAGAGCTTAGGACGCTTTGTTACTGGGGGGAGGGGGGGCTGAGTAAGAGGAGCTTAGTGGGTTCGGAAGTAGTGTCCGTTCCTGCCCTTGCTAACGTGCCCTGTTTCCTTCGCTGATGAGTAACCTGATGACTTTCGTTCTTCTGAGTTTGCTGAAGCCACTATCTACTTTCTGAGAAGGAAAAAGGGGCGGGGGCAGGGAGAGCCTCGTGGCAAAGCAGTTGCTTGTCGGGGCGCTATTGAGCTAACCAACCCCACCCACTCCCCCCTCGCCCAGGTCTGTTTGGCGGCGCCGGCGTGGGCAAGACTGTGCTGATCATGGAGCTGATCAACAACGTGGCGAAAGCCCACGGTGGCTACTCGGTGTTCGCTGGCGTCGGGGAGCGAACCCGTGAAGGGAACGACTTGTACCATGAAATGATCGAGTCGGGGGTCATCAACCTGAAGGACACAACCTCCAAGGTGAGGGGGCGCCCCTGGTTAAGGTCCCAGGGGGTTGAGCTGCTCCACTGTGTTCGCCCAGGAGCGAAAGCCGAACCCTCGCGTCTGCGCAGCGTACCCTGAGCAGTGCTGTGTGGATGGCCAAGCAAAGAGCCTCTGGGTCAGCCCCACTGGGGAAACGCATGGTCCTTGGGGGCAGAGCTAGGAGGTTCTTGGGTGGGGCCTGGTAACACCTTCGCTCCCCTTGTGCTGCAGGTCGCCCTGGTTTACGGGCAGATGAATGAGCCCCCGGGTGCCCGCGCCAGGGTCGCACTGACAGGGCTGACAGTGGCAGAGTACTTCAGGGACCAGGAGGGCCAGGACGTGCTGCTCTTCATAGACAACATCTTCCGGTTCACGCAGGCTGGCTCTGAGGTATGGTGGCAGGGCAGCACCAGGGAGTCATGGTCGCCTGCCCAGCCTGACTGGCAGGTCCCCTGGCCAATGCGGTGAGCTGGGGAACATTGGCCACCAGCAAAAAGGGGGGGCAGGGGGGAGGAACTCTCCCTGTAGCTCCAGATGGCTCTTCTCTGTGGCTCACGTGGAACTGCCCCGCCTCGTCCAATCCACGTGAAAGGCTCCCCTCTGGGCAAGGCCGTCCGTGTCTCTGCAGCCTCCGCCTGACCTGGCCCTGCTCCCTTTCAGGTCTCCGCCTTGCTTGGCAGAATCCCCTCAGCCGTGGGGTACCAGCCCACCCTGGCAACTGACATGGGCACCATGCAGGAGCGGATCACCACCACCCGCAAGGGCTCCATCACCTCTGTGCAGGTAACCGGCGCCCGAGCGGCCCTTGTTCTGGGGAGTGGCCGCTCAGTGCCCGCTCAGACACAGCGGCCTCTCCCGGCTCATCGAGGGGTTTCCCGTCGTGCCGGCTGTAGCATGACATCATCGGCATCTCCCTTGTGGCCTAGGCGATCTATGTGCCAGCTGATGACTTGACCGACCCTGCCCCTGCCACCACATTTGCCCATTTGGACGCCACGACTGTGTTGTCGCGCGCCATTGCTGAGCTGGGCATCTACCCTGCCGTCGATCCGCTGGACTCCACCTCCCGCATCATGGACCCCAACATCGTGGGGCAGGAGCACTATGACGTGGCCCGGGGGGTGCAGAAGATCTTACAGGTGAGAGCTGTTACGAGAGGGTGTATGGAGTCAGGCGTGAGAGCGACAAAGGCCCCGTGGGAGGGTCCCTGCTGTTAGCTGGACCAAGTCCCTTAGTCTCTCTGCGGCTCGGTTCCCCGTCCCTCCAGAGGGGAGAAGCACAGACTGGGGGGGGGGCGCTTGGGGACTCTGCGACGGGCTGGAAGGGACCTCGAGGTCCCCCGTTCAGTGCCCCCGGGCTGGACTGTCGCTGGAAGCAGCTGGCCTAGAGACTTAGGCTGAGGGGAAGGGGAAGCTCTAGGATCCAGCCTGTGGGATCTGGGAGCCCTGGTTCGCTGCTGAGGAGCGGGCAGCTCTGGTTGCCCCCAGCTCTGCCAGCCTGCCGGTGGCCTGCAGCGCTTGTCTCTCCCCTCTAGGACTACAAATCCCTCCAGGACATCATTGCCATCCTGGGGATGGACGAGCTGTCGGAGGAGGACAAGCTGACAGTGGCCCGCGCCCGCAAGATCCAGCGCTTCCTGTCCCAGCCCTTCCAGGTGGCCGAGGTCTTCACTGGCCACGCGGGCAAACTGGTCCCTCTGAAGGAAACCATCAAGGGCTTCCAGGAAATCCTGGCAGGTGAGGTGCTGGGGGTGGGGCTTATTGACTCTGGCTAACCCAGCCCTAGCAGTGGGGGGTGATGGCTGCGGCCCATGGAGACTCCCAGCTGGGAGGCTGGGCCCACCTCTGGTGCTGCAAGCGGGGCACTGAGGTACAGGGCCGCCTTGCTGGGCTGCCTGGCAGGGGCTTGGCTGCTCTTCGAGCTGGGGGGGGGGGAATAGAACAGCCCCCTCCTCCCTGAGATGATTCCTGTGAAGCTGCAGGGACCTTCCCCAGCTGTGTAAAAGCCCTGGTGTTTGCTGCCCCCTTGTGGGGAGTCCCCCTCCTCACTGCTGCCCCTTGCTCCCTTGTGCGCAGGCGTCTACGACCACCTGCCGGAACAGGCCTTCTACATGGTGGGCCCCATCGAGGAGGCTGTGGCGAAGGCTGACAAGCTGGCCGAGGAGCACTCATGAGCCGCTGGCTCCGTCGTGCCTCTCCCCCACCGCATCCCCACCCGGCTCCCCAGGGCCCCAGCTGGGTGTCGTGTCGTGTCTGCAGAGTGTATTTAAAGTTTCCAATAAAACATCTGTCTTAAAACGTGAAGCAGGGTTGTTGTCACTGGGGGGGGAGGAGCTGCATGGGGCAGAGTTCTGGGTGGGGGGTGACAGCTGGATCTGTGTGTGTGTGGGGGAGGGGGGGGGATTCTAGGGGTGGCAGCATAACTTACAGGGCTAGTAAACGGTGCAACTAGCTTCCAACCCAGCTGATCCCTGGGCCTGGACTGCCTCCTTCCCTCCCCCGGGCTCCCTGTGCCCTGCGGGGCAGCTTGTCCCAGCCTGGCTGATGCTTTGGGCCTGGCGGCAGCAAGGACTCTAGCACTGCTGAGTCATTCATCTCCGACCCGGAGCTGCTGACGCCACCCCCCAGCGGAGATGCCACAGTGCCCAGCTCTTGCCCACGGTTAATTAGCGGGTGGGGGGATCGGCCCAACTCGGTCCCCTGGTGGCTGGGGAAGGCGAGAGCCTCCTTGCTGTATATGTTTGCAGGAGAGCAGCTTGTCGGATGCTTCTGGGGCAGCGGAGAACAAAGCGCGTTGGCGCTGAAATAGTCCTTGCTACGCTGGGCCAGGCTGACCCAACCTTCCCCCTCGGGCAGTGCTGTTCTGTTCCCAAGGGCATGAGCCCGTTTCTCTTGGTTTGTAACCGTAGGGCCGGGCCTGGCTTTAAGAGGTGGGGGCCACTGGCCATGGGGCAAGTACCCAGCCCTGTCTGCTTCCCAATATGTTCCGCACCTCCCCAGGAGAGCGAGCTCCGTGCCCAGACCTTGACCCCACCCCCCCTCCGCACTGAAAGCCCCGGTCTGGCACCAGCGCCTGCTTAACATGGCTTCGCTGGCAGCCGGGCAATGACGCAGCAGCGGGCTTGTGGGAAGTGCTGCAGGAGACGTGCCAGAGCAGAGTCCAGGAGGGAGAAGCAGCGGGTTGCTCAGCTGTACCTGCGGGCGGCGGCTGCTGGCGCCGTTAACTCCTGCGTGGCTGGGTCCCAGCACAAACAGCCGCTGCTCTGCGAAGCCCGTACCCCCTGCAAGAGGAGAGGGAGGCTGGGGGGACGCAGTTCCCAGCTGGTTGCCTTGTCTAGTTGCTCAATACTCCTCATGGTGGACTGGGGAGAGGATGTTCCACCCACAGCAGCAGCGAGAGCTCACGAGCTGGGTTCATGCCCAGTAACCGGGGTGTTCCCCTTTGGCCCCTCTGTTTGCTCCAGCATCTTCCCTGAGCAGCTCCCGTGGGTCTAGGGTCGCATCTAACACCTCAGGGCCCCCAGCTGCTGAGACTCTCCCTGCCCTGAGGCGCTTAGACAAAAGCTGGGGAGGGGAAGTGATTGAACCCAGTTCTGCCCCCCAACCTAGGGCGGAGCCCAGAGCTGGAGTTAAGCCAGTCCAGGCCCCTGGTCTCTATGCAGCACCTGGCACCTACCACACTACAATGGCCGCTAAAATGCAGCCACCTCTGGGTTGGAACGTGGCAGCTGTTTAAGCCACCAAGGGCAACAGTCCAACAGGAGCCAAAGACCCTATCCGGCTGCCTCAGGGAGGCCAAACATAATTATGGGGTGGACAGCAGAGCCCCCAGCCTGCCTGGTGAGAAGAGCTGTGGGATTGGGTAGAGCCCTGGGGCCTCAGGGCACACGGACCCCCGAGCATGTGCCAATCGCACAGCTCTGAAGTGCCCCACCCCTGACGCCAACCCTGTGCCCTCCCTGCAGGGGTCTCATCCAGCTGCTGGCTGTCCCAGGACTCCCGGCTCCCTTCCCCTCCTCTCTGCCAGGCTGTGGAGCTGTGGGCACCTGCCGGAGGGGAAGGGGCCGGTTCATCCAGCTGGACAGTGCATGGCCCTGGGCTGGGAGAGGGAGGGAGTTTCCAAACTGCTCTTCTGGCGGTGTCTATAACCCGGCAGGGTGGGGGGCAGCTAGGAGCAGGCAGGGCCCCTTTGCACCATAGGTGAGGCTGGCCCGAGCCGTGCGGATCTGCCCCAGCCGAGTCCAGAGGGGGCTCAGACGCTCCGTGGTGGCTCTTAGCTGGGGGGGCCCTCTGGAGAGCCCGGCGCTGGCCTTCCCAAGGGGGAGCGTGGGGCGGTCAGTGTCGGCAGGGGGGGGTTCCGTAGTATTGGGGGCTGATTTTAAAAGGCACCGGGGTAGGAGACTCCAGGGCACTGGCAGTTCAGCCCTCGACCCGGCCCCCCCTCCCGTGGGCCCTGCCCTGTAGGGCCGGGGGTAGGGGAGAAGCCCCCAGTGGCTCAGCACACGCTGGCTGAACACCCCTGGGCCCGGAGGGAGTCGGCGGCACTGGCCAGGGGGGTGCAAGCGGATGCGGCATTCAGCCAAGACCCCGGGGAGCTGCTCTCGGGGGGGGGGGTTAACATGTGGCCTGGTAGCTGGAGTGAAGCCAGCTGTGGGGGGGGCACCCCAGCCCCCTTCCCCCCCCCAGGGCCTCTCATCGTGGGGGTGCCCGGCAGCCCCCTCCCCCCCAGGGCCTCTCATCGTGGGGGTGCCCGGCAGCCCCCTCCCCCCCAGGCCTCCTGTCTCTTGCACCATTTTGAAAACACAAAAGAGCCATTTGCTCTTGGCTTTAATCACCATCCCCAGAGCAGCTGGGCCTTTTGTGTGGCTGGGCCCGGCTCGGGGCTCCCCCTAGTGAGAGCAGAGGGGCCTGGAGCCTCGCAAGGGGGAGGCCTCTGACGGTGGGGGGGGGAGTATAAATGGAGGCGGGGGGTCAGATTTTCATGCCCCACTTGGCACTGAATCCAGGCCAGGACCTTGGCTGGGAGAGGGGCCTGGTCTGTGGGAGAAGGGGAGGAGCCCCCCCCCCGGCCCCTGAGGGGGGAAATGAGTTAGGACCAAGGCCCCAGCCCCGCCTGCCCCGGGAAACCCTGGCTCCTTGCATGGGGAAATTCACCAGTGCCCCCCCTTCCTGCCCCGCTCCCCTGGGGCTAGTGCAGAGATGGGCTCTCCCCCGGCTGGGGACGCGGTGCCTGGGGGGCCCATCTCCTCCTGCCTTTGACCAGGCGAAGGGAAAAGCATTCAGGGGGAGGGGGCTGAAAATCCCACCCGCCTGGCTCCCCCTGTCGGGGCCAAGGTGGGGAACGGGCTCCGTGGGGTGCTCTGCAGTCTCCGGCGGGAGGTAGGGGGGTCCCAGGCTGGCCCGAGCACACAGCAGGGAGTGAGTCGGCCTCTCCCCACGGCTCAGAGTCCGAGAGGTTTGGCACATGGGGAACTCCGAGCCCCTGGGCTGCCCCCCGTTCAACGCCCCTTAATGCAGAGGGCCCCAGGGGAGCGTCAGGCTGAGCATGCCAGGGAGGGAAGCAGCCAACCCAGCTGGCAGGGGCTGGGTCTCTCCCCTCAGATGAGGCTAGCAGCGGGGGTCTCAGGCCCCTCCAACCGGGGGGATGCCCGGTCCCAGATCTCCCTGCCCTATTCATTTCTCTCACCGGCCTGGGAGCACCTTTGCCTGGCAGCTTCAGGTGCCATAAAGCAGCCAGCGCCCCAGGACCATGTGTAGGTCAGATCCCCGCAAAAAACAACTCCACCCCCCATCCGCCATGGGCAGAGACTGGCAAAGCCTCAGTGGTACCCCATGCAGTGGGGCAGGAGGGCTCCGGCTAGCCACTTAGCTGCTTCAGAAGAGGACGGAGGTGGGAGGGTTTCCCCCTTCCCCGGGCACAAGATTTAGCTGGGACCAGGCCCAGGGTTCGGAAGACGATTCCCAGGATGCTTTGCAACTTAGCTAGACTGGAGATCACCTCTCACTGAAATGCAGCCCCCTCTGGGGCAGGATGAGGCAGCTGTTTAGATGGGTGGGGGGGTCACCACACGGAGATGGAGCCCAGCAGCAGGTCGTACAAAGATCGCTCCCCCAAGCCGGAAATGCAGCTGCCTCTGGGGTGGGGAGCGGCAGCTGTTTAGCAGCTTCTCAGCAACACGCTCGGTTTGGGACAGGAAGTGAAGACCCCCTTCTTCAGCTGATTAACCCCTCCATTGGTGGAGTGCTGGCAGGATGTCGTGGGCACGAGCAGTCGGGATCTCCAGGGGCCCCATCAGCACAACATCCCCTTCCAGCACGCTGGGGATTGAGGCGATGCCAACGCTGTGGGAAGAGCGCCTCCTATTGACCCCCTGGGGCATTCATGCATTGCAGGGGCCATTATGATGCACACGGGTCATGGTGCATGGGGGGGCATTGCGATGCACGTGGGGCACGGGTGCATTGGGGGGGTCCCCATTATGATGCACATGGTGCATGGGTGGGCCCCATTACGATGCATGTGGGTCATGGTGCATTGGGGGGGCCCATGGGTCATGGTGCATTGGGGGGCCCATTACGATGCACGTGGGTCATGGTGCATTGGGGGACCCATTATGATGCACACGGTGCATTGGGGGGGGCATTATGATGCACGTGGGTCATGGTGCATGGGGGGGGCATTATGATGCACGTGGGTCATGGTGCATTGGGGGGGGCCCATTATGATGCACATGGGTCACGGGGCATTGGGGGGGCCCATTATGATGCACATGGGTCACGGGGCATTGGGGGGGCATTATGATGCACACGGTGCATTGGGGGGGCCCATTACGATGCACGTGGGTCATGGTGCATTGGGGGGGCCTATTATGATGCACATGGGTCACGGGGCATTGGGGGGGGCCATTACAGTGCACGTCCGCCACGGCACCCCATGCACTGGGAGGGGGGGGCTCCCCATTACGGCCTGTAGCCGCCGCCCCCTCCTGCAAATCAGGGCCGCTGGGAGGAGGGGCGGTCGCCCCCCGCTCTCTCCCCCCCCCCCCGGACTGGGGCTGCAAATGGCTCCTGCACCTTTAAATAATTCATCCGGCTGCCGCCTGCACGGGGCCGGGCTGGGAGGAGGCAGCGCCCGCCGGTGACATCAGCGCCTGCCCGGGCTCCCGCAGCCACCTGCTCCCGGCCAGAGCCCGGCGGAGGCGGCACCGGAGCTGCGGAGCCCCGGGACCCCCCGCCCAGGTAAGGCGCGCGGGGTGCAGGGGGGGGATGGGCTCAGCTGGGGGAGCCCCCCCCCGCAGCGTCTTTCCAGCCAGCTGCTGCGTGCAACCTCCTGGGTCCCCAAGGCAGCACGAGCCGGATGGGCCCGGCCTGCGCCCCCCCGGGGTGGCTGGAGCTCTGCCCGCCCCAGGTGAAGGGGGCGTTGGATGCTGGGACAAACTTTGTGCAACTCTGTCCGGGGGGGGGGGGAGGTGTTTGGGGCTTGTGACGCAGCTGAGGGGGGGTGGAGAGTGGGGTCTGGGGCTTGTGACACAGCGGGGGGGGGGAATTGCAAAGGGGGGGGCTTGTGATGTAGCTGGAGGGTTGGGGGTGCAAAGAGGGGCCCTGCAGGGTCTGGGGCTTGGAACACAGCTGGGGGGGGGGTGTTGGGAGGTGCAAAGTGTGTGTGTGTGGGGGGGTGGAGCTTGTGACGCAGCTGGGGGGTGTGCAAAGGGTGGTCTGGGGCCTGGGATGCAGCTACTAAAGCCCCGTCTGGCCTGTTCTCTCTCCCCCCCCCCCCCCCATGGGCTCTGGGGCAGGATTGTTCCCTGGCCAGTGCTTTGCCCAGCTCCCAGGGATGGGTTTGGGGGACCCTCCCTCTTGTCATGGCCCGGCCCCTGCCTGCACTTGGGGGTCTCTCTGTGATTGTTGTCATCTGGGGTGCTCCTTTTAGGGGTTCTCCTATTGGGGGGTGTCCTCCCCAGCCCCCTGCAGTCAGGCTGGCAATGGATGTGGAAGGAGGGGTCACTGGGTAATAGTTTTTGGGGGAGGGGCTGGGAACTAGGACTCCTGGGTTCTATCCCCCGGCTCTGGGGGAGGAAGGGGATCTAGTAGTTACAGCAGGATTGCGGGAAGTCAGGACTCCTGGGTTCCACCGCCAGCTCGGCCACCTTGGGAGTTGCTTCGCCTCCCTGCCTCAGTTTCCCCACTTGCACAACGGGGAGAACGTTTGCCTGGTTGCCGGGGCAGGGGGTTAAAGTGGGAACCGTGGGTCAGTGTGTGTGTTAGGGGCCCAGTCTGGAAGCTGTAGGGCTCTAGTTGGGTGGTGCCCGTTGCCTGTGCTAGGTATTGCAAAGCACTCTGGTCCCGCTGGGTGGCAGGGGGAGGCCAGAGCAGAGGGTCAGTGGCAGCTGGAGCGAAGCCCAGGCCTGTTTCTCCTCGTTCACCGGGCCGGCGGCTCCCCGTAGTGTCTGGCTAGCCTGGGCCAGCGGGGGCTGAAGTGCCGGGCCGGGCAGCAGGTGCGTGGTAGGGGGGCACCATGGTCTCAGCTGGGCCCAGTCGGCTGGCTGATCCCCTCTCTCCAGCTGTTTCGTATTGACCGGTGAGTGATGCTGGAAACTTCCTCCCTTGCCCTCTGGTGCTGCCTGGCAACTCGCGACCTTGTTAGCCTCGACCTCTGCGCTGTGAGAGGGGATCTGTGGGGGTGGGGGGAGCGTTTCCTGGAGTCACCGGGGCGCATGGGCTAATGGTGCTGGGGTCCTAGAGCCACGTGCCGCCCAGCAGGGAGATAATCCTGGGACCAGTGAAAGCCCTTTGCTCCCTGGAGGTGCCGGTGCGGTCAGATTTCCCCGCCAGGGAGTCGGGGTCTGGGGGCAGGGAGCCCGGGGGGGGTTGGGCTAAGGGGGAGCTGGGGCGAGGGGAAGAACTGAGAAGGAGGCATTGGAACTGAGCGGCAGCAAGACGGGGTGGGAGACACGGGCCTGGTGAAAGTCTTGCACGGAAAAGTTTTGACCCACGGCGGCTCTGGGGGCCAGGGTGAGGGGGTGAATCTGCTTGTGGGGAAATATTTTCACAGGAAAGCAAAGTTTCCGGGGTGGTGGTGTCAGCAATAAATAAATAACCCCCCCCCCCACACACACACAGTGAAAAACGCTTGTGCAAATTGCCCCTGGGAAGCGTGAGCTGCTTTGGCGCAGCTGTGGCCAGCGGCGGGGAGGGTGTTCCTGGGCGAGGGGGGGGGGGCGGGCGCAGCGTGTGACTCCTGGCGTGGCATCGGGCCAGGGCCTGCTTGATGGGACACCTCCGGTGTCTCCATCTTTGTGGCTCCGTGCTAGGGACGGTGCAGGGGGGCCTGTGTCCTCTTCCCCGGCGCCGTGTCCTTGGGAAGGAGAGCGAGTCGAGGCTGGCGCGGTCCGCGCAGGGCTCGCCCGGCCTGGCCTGGTCACGTTTCACGCTGCTGCTGCCTGGCTCCCGGGTCTCTTATCGGTGGTGCCAAGAGTCACCTGGGCAGGCCGGTCCTGGGGGAGCCCTGTCCCCCCCCCCCCCATCCCGGGCACCTCTCCCAGGGCCTGCCAGGACACGGCTTTTCCCCCCTCCTGGCTGGGAGGTGCCTGTGCTTGTCCTGGTGGTGATTCACGGGCAGCGGGGGAAGGCCTCCTGGCTGCGGGCTGGTGGGAGGGGACGTGCAGGCTGGGCTCCAGGGGTTGGGCGGGGGGGGGGGAGGTCCTGTGTGTGTGTGAGCCCCCCCCCCCCCCCCCGCCTGGCACAAGCGCTCGCCAAGCCCAGCCATCTGTTCCCCCTGCACCTTGCAGCCGCCTGGAGCGGTGCCCAGACCACAATGGCTCCTGGTTTTGTCTCTGATTGGGGGGGGGGGGGTGACATGGGAGTGAGGGGAGGAGTTGGCAGCCACAGTCCAATCTGGAGCCAGCCCCCACTGCCTCTCCCCGCCCCCCCATCCCTCTTGGGCTTGTTAGCACCTTGCCTCCCACCCGAACACCAGCCTGGGCCTTGCCCTGTCTCCATGCTCCCAGGGGGCTACTGGAAGGGGGGGGGGCAGCCGGTAACTTTGGGTGCAGGAAAGAAGCCCACGTGGCCAGATCATCTGATGGCTCTTCCCTGCTCCCCCCCCCTGCCTCCCCAGCTCTGGTGCCCCCCTGATCCCCCATCCCTGCTGGGTCTGAGCTGTCTCCAGCCAGGCTGTTTCCCGAGGCTATGGGGTGGGGGGCAGGCCCTGTGTGTATTTGAGGGGGCCAGGTGAGAGCAGCTGTGGGGCTTGCCCTCCTCCCCCCAATCCTGGTCCTTTCTCCCTGCTTGGGGGAGGGGGGCACATTATTCCCCCCCCCCCCCGTTGCTCTGGCTGCTGGAGCCAGCTTGTGGTGTCTTCTCCATGGCGGAGGAGTTGGGGTGGTGATGGGGGTCCCCCATCCCAGGCTTGTGAGCTTGTCTCTCGGTGGGCTTGGCGGCTGTGGGAGAGTCGGGGGGACATTGGGCCGGGGGGCTCTGGGAGTTGGGGCTGCTGGGATAGGGGGTTTGGGGGGCCACTGGGATGGGGTGGAAGGTTCAGAACTGGCAGGAATTGAGCAGGAGAAAAGCAAAAGGGTTTAGAAATAGACCAACCCGGCAGCAGTGGGTGTGGGTGGGGCCCGTGCTGGCTAGCGGGTCGATCCAGCCAGCCCCCCTGCGCAGGGAGGGGGGGAGAGCCAGCCCAGGCGGATACAGCGTCCCTTCTCTTCCCACCCACTTCTGATTCTTGGGGCAGCAGCCCCCGCCCCCTGCACCTGCTTGGAGACGTGGCTAGGATGCCCCCGGGGACAGGGGGATCTGCACCCTTGGGTGGCACGGAGGCAGGAGAGCAGCAGGGTCCAGAGGCAGCCCCCCCTAATTGCTTTGAGTTCAGAGCCTGGGGCCTGGAGGCTTCCTACAAGAGGAGGGATGAGATGGGGAGGGGGGCTGTGGAGGTCCAGGGAGAGCAGTGATGCAGGTGGGAGGGGCTGGAAGCCTTTCGGGGGTGTGTGTGTGGAGATGGGAGTCATCTCGTCCTGGATCGCCCCAGCCTTTGAGTCAAGGGGAGCTGTTTGGCACCCCCGTCTGCAACCCTGCAGGCTGGAAACCCCTCCCTGCTCCTTCCCCCTGTGGCCCCAGGAGCAGATGGAGGGGGGGCTGTTTCAGAGAGGGGTCCCCCGAGCTCTGGGGGGGGAAAGTGGCCCTGTGCGATTTGGGGAGCTCGCCGGGCAGGACCATGTGCCCAGCTCTGTGCTTGGCAGGGGCTCTGCGCATGAATGGGGAGGGGGGATCCCCTGCATCCCACCTCCCCTACAGCCCCTTCCCTCCCAGATTTGCTCAGCCCATCAAGCCATGCTGGAGGCCTGCTCCATCCACCCGCCCCCCTCCCATGCCAACCCCCCCCCCCCCCCGCTTGGGATTACCGCAGCCTCTCTCTGTAACCTACTTACGCCTCTGGCATCGGAGGCGAGCGAAGCCCCCGCCCCCAACGGGAGCTGAGCGCGGCTCTCGCTAATGGGGCTGCCTGGTGCGCCCCGCGCCCCTGCGGGGAGGCAGGCTGGGGGGGAGGGGGACTGGCTGAGCTGGGCTCTGCGCGACAATGGGGAGAGCGCTGGGACCCCCCCCCCGGGGGCTGCACCAAAGGGCAGCTGAATGCCGCGTTCCTAGCGAGAGCTGGGAGCGGGGGGGCTGGGCCTGCAAATGCCCGTGGGGCTTGGAGTCCTGGGCTGGCCTGCTTGTGCCCCCCTGGATTGTAGTCTGAGGAGGGCAGGTGAGAGGGTGGGGGTGTGTGTGTGGGGGGGGGATGTAACTAATTGGCCATCGGGGGGGGGGTTCGAACTCTGTGTGATGAGTCTGACGTTCTCAGCTCAGGTCCCCGTCCCCGTGGATTCAGGAGTCGTCTCCTCCCCACCGTGCCCGTTCCATCTTCCCCGCTGCATGTGCCGTCCCGTGGGGCCAGGCTGGTCGAGGCCAGTACGTAGACACTCCCCGCTCCCCCCGGCAGGCCCTAGGTCTCGGCCTGCGTCCTACTGACTGCCACAGGAAGTGGAGCTAGGACCGGCTTGGGATGCAAGGCTGGGGGGATGGGTGTGCTAGGACTCCTGGGTTATTTTCTTCGCACTGACTTGCTGCGCCGCCTTGGGGGGTGGGGTGGGTGAGTCGTTTCCCCGGCTCGTGCCTCAGTTTCGCCACTTGTAACATGGGAGTGATGCCTGCCTCCCGGAGGGGCTGTGCTGATGGATTAGCTGGTGGCTCAGTGGAGTGCTTTGAGATCTTTGGGCGAGAGGCCTGGGAGAGGGCAGATAACAATACCGAGCTGTCTGGCTGAGTCAGCATTCGGCACCGGGAGACGGCTGGGGGGGCCTTGTTGTGCCCGCTGGCACTGTCCTATTTCTCCATCTCCGGCTGCCCGCTCCCTGCGCCCCCCCCGGATCGGTTCTGATCTGTGCGTGTGCCCCTCCTTGTCCTCCACCTTCCCCCCCGGAGCCGCCAGGGAGCCATCTCGGGGCAGCTGATGAATTCCAGCAGCGCCAATCTGCTGACGCTACGGCCGCTGGAACGCTCCAGTCACTGGCGTCTGGACCCGGCTCGGCAGAGCCAGGAGATGCAGCCACTGGAGGTCCAGCATCCACGTTCTCCTGCTAGGAGCTCGTCAGACCCCCCCTGCTTTGTGGGTCACAGGGATGGGGCTTCGGATCCAGATTCCGATCCACAATGGGGTGATCGACGCCCGCTGCCCACCAAGGCTGGTTCTCGACTCTGCCCCTGGGGCTCATCTGTGATGTGGGGTGGGGGTCTGGCCTGGGGTTGGGATTGTTTGCGCTCCTGGGAGCCGGGCAGTGGGGACGCAGGATGCACCAGGGAGAGGCTGTAAGGGCTCGGGATCTAGTTGGCTACGCTTAGGGGGGCGTCTTCTGTGCTTTCCTGAGCTGTGCGCGCGAGTGAGAGGGAGGTGAAAGGAGAACTGGGAGGCTCCCTGGTTGGGAGAGGCAGGGAGCCGGTTCCTGGCAGTAGGAGCTGCAGAGGAGAAGGCTCTTGTGACCTGACCGGGGGGTGGGTGGGCGGGAAGCTGGATTTATGGGGGGGGAGACTGGCTGCAGCAGATCCACAGAGGGATTTTTGGGAACGAGGAGTGGCTTTTTAAAGTGGAGCCTAGAATGACTGGGGAGGCAGGATGGGGATGGGGGGTGGGTAGGAGAAAGGGGCCGTTCATATGGGAGTCTGTGGAGCTCGGATTTGGGGAGGGGGGAGTGACGAAATGAAGTGCTGCGGAGGATGGGTGGCATTGCCTAATGGTTAGAGCACAGTATGGGGAGCCAGGACTCCTGGGTTCCGCGCCCGGCTCTGGGCAGGGAGTGGGGTCTAGAGCAGAGGTGGGGTTGTGATCCAGGGCTCCTGGGTTCTGTTCCCTGCTGTGACTCCCTTGGGTGCCTCGGTCTCCCCTCGGCAAGGTGGGGTGTGCTGGCTCTGCCCCACTGTAAAGCACCATGAGCTCTAGAGGGGGGCAGGGGGTCCCTTTGGGGGCAGGAGGGGAGCTGTGAGTTGGAGCTGGGTGTGGGGGTATCTGGGGATGGGACTGAATAGAGGAGGGAGGTGAAGCTAAGGAGATGCCCCTGCCTGAGTGAGTGAGTGTGTGTGGGGGGGGGCCTAGAGCTTTAGCTAAGGAAGGGGAGAGAACACCCCCTGCAACTTGTGGGAGGGGGCTCCCCAAAGTCTCCCAGGCTGGCATCACACTGGGGAGTCCTACCGTGGTGACCCTTTCTCTCTGTGTCCTTGGTGCCCCCCACCCCTCTCCCCATCAGGACCTCTCCCACCCTGCTAGCCCCTCCCCCTCTGTGTCCCTGGTGTCCTCCCTGACAGCCCCCCCCCCGTATCCTTGGGGACACCCCCATTCTCTGGGACTCAGCTTGAGGGGCCCAGCGTTGGTACAGCCCGCCCCGTGGGCAGCTACAGGCAGTGCTAGGACCCAGCCTGGCCCCCCAAGTGGGGCAGCGGGGCGGCGCTAGGACCCGCCCCCCCCAATCCCGGCGGGGGGAACAGGGCGGCGCTAGGACCCGGGGGGGCGGGAACAGGGCGGCGCTAGGACCCGGCTCCCTGCCCGGCCTCGCTTCCTGCCCAGCGCGGCTGCCCGGACCCGGCCATGCTGAGCCCGCCCCGAGCCCGCAGCCCGGCCCGGGCCATGTGAGCGGGACCCGCCGCCGGGGCGCCGAGCCGGGCCCGGCACCGCCCGCCGCTCCAGGTCCGGGGGGGCAGGGAGGGGGGGCGGGAGAGCCCCCCCGCAGCCTGGGCAGGGGACCCCCCTGGGGCTGGGTTTGGGGGGGCTGGGTTATGGGGGACCCCCCTGGGATTGGGTTTGGGGGGGGCTGGGTTATGGGGGACCCCCCTGGGACTGGGTTATGGGGGACCCCCTGGGCTGGGTTTGGGGGATTCCCTCTTGGAAGGGGGGGGGATTCCCTGTGCTCGGTGGGTTTTGGGGTGCGGGGTAGACCCCCCAGGAGCCCTGGCTCCCAGTTAGGGATCCCTCTGCGTGGGAAGGGGGGGTGCGGGCCCCCTGTGCGTGGCTTGGGATGTGGTTGTTGCGGGATCCCCTCCTGGTGTGGTTTTTTTTTTGGGGGGGGGGAATAGCTGGGGGGGGATCTCCTGTGTGTGGTGGGGGAGGGCGGAATCCTTGGGTGAGATCACAGGAGAGCCAGGGGAGTCCCCGCTGTGTGGCTGGGGGGATCCCCCAGGTTTGGGGGGGCCTGAGGGGGGGAAATCCCCTGTGGGGTCCGGGGCTGTCTCACACCCAGAGCCCTGGTGCCAGCATCCCATCCCCCCCCCCTCCCCCCCCCCCCCCCAGGAAGTGGCTGGGAAATGGCAGCTGGGTTTGTTGCGTCTCTTGTTGTTTTTGAAATGTCCTTTTTTTTTTTTTTTTTTTTTTTTCTCTCTCTCTCTCTCTTTTCAAACCCTCCCGGAGCTCGGGAACCTGCCCGGCCCGGGGTCCGTCTCTGCCTGTTAACAATTACCTTCAAGGGTCAAAGTCAAATGTAAAAACCCTATTTCAGAGCTCGCCGTTTCCCCGGGTGAGTTAAAGGCCCTTGGGGACAAGCCGGAACGGGGAGGGGGGGGGGGGGACCTTACAAATCTAACTCGGTGGCCACTGACGCTGGGCGTGTTTATCCCTCGCTCTTGGTTCCCCTGGCTAGGCCTTTCTCACGCTTGTGTTTTATAGGCGGTTTCCCTCTTTCATTTGGGTCCCTTGTGGATGAGTGAGGCCCAGACCCTGTCTGCACTGAACACCCCCCCCGCCTCTGGCGGACCTTGCTGATGGGTAGAAGGCCTTGTCTGAACGCACAAGATGTACCGCTTTAACAAGTCCAGGAGAAATGTTCCGTTCCCCTAGCGTTGATGCGGTTATCCCATGGAAATGAGCTCTGCTGGGGTAACAGTGTTCATACTAAGGGTCGTACTGGTGTAACTGGATAGCCCCCCCAAAAAATCTCCCACCCCTGACCAGACATGGTTGTGCCAGGACAAAATCCCTGGCTTGGCTGGGCCTAAAACCATCTATTGTTCCTGAGCAGGGACCAGTTTTACAGGCTTGTCTAGGCACAAGTTGCCCCAGTTTAATTCAAATCTGTGTGAACCGGTTCAGCTCCTGTGTGCGGACGTGGGTATATATTGGTTTCAAACTGGTTACGTTGGTTCAGTTTGCACCTGTCCGGTTACCGATGTGAGTTACAAACGGATGTATAAGCCGGATAGGAACCAATATAAGGAGGCGCACGCACAGGTTACGGTGCTTTAAAGAAACTGGTTTAAAATCACCCCTTCGGTTAACCCCTCGTGGATAGATAGATCTGAAGTGGTGGGGGGAAACACAGAGCATGTTGTTGGCGCTGCCGCAAATGTATCAATAGTCTGTTGCCATGTTGGCTTGGCAAAAAACCTGCGTTGGAGAGGCTGAAATCGCAAGCAAAGAACCCCCCTGTTTTTAATCGAAATGAAATCAACAAAACAAACCACCCACTCGCGTTTCACTCGGCGTTGGGTTTAGCCTAAAATAATACAGGGCCTAAAGTCTCAGCTGCTGCCTCTTGAAAGCTTCTGGCTGGTTCCAAGGTTCTGCGAGCTGCTTCGTGGGTTTCTAAACATCCCGCTGCCCTGCTCTCCAAACTGATCACAATTGCCTCCATTAGCCCCCACGCCCGGGCCTGGCTGTGATGTTTCTAATTTGCTCCGGATCTCTGGGTCCAGAATCCTCCTTGTTCTTGTCACCACCTAATTCTGTCTCCTGCTCGGGTGTGGGGAGGTGGCTGGACGGTTGGGGCGCGTGGCTCGTTTCTGGGCGGGAGCTGAGGACTGGGGTTGTTGGGATGGGATTTGCGGGTGTTTTGGGGTGGGGGGAAGCTGCTGTTTGTTTCAAAGGAATCGGATGCTGCCCAGATCTGTCCATGCTGGGCCGTGGGCCGGCCTAGGCCAATGGAGATGTGTCTGTGGGTGGGCTGGACGGACACATCAGTTACCGAGGGGAGAGGTCAGAGAGAGGCGTCTGGAAGCTGCCGGTGCCGGTACTGCCCTGCGATCAATACCCCCATCAGGCGAATGACGCCCGCTCGCCTCCAGTGTCGCTCATCTGGGGAGGAGCTCAGCTTGCTGCTACAGCCAATGTTCTCTCGCAGCCGCAGCTCCTGCTTTCAAACCCTGACCCTATTAGTCGAACCGCTGCCATCCTATTAATCTCCCTCCTCCGTCGCTGTAATTAATTCCCCATCTTCCCTGCTTTTATTTGGTTCCTTCTTAGCCAGGCCGCACTTACGCTCCTCCTCCTAGCTGCTTTCCTAAGGCTGAGGTTCCTCCGCCCGCCCCCGGTTAGCTACCTCGCCCTCCCGTCCCCAGCACCTCCCTTCACCTTGGCACCGGCCTGGCTTGTCCCCGTGCTCTCAAAGCTGACCCTGCAGCAGCCACCTGTCTGGTTCCGGCTTCTCGACTCCTCCTCTGGCCCTTAAAGGGCCAGAAACCGGTTTTCCCAGCCCCAGAAAACTGCTGCTGGGGTGTCCCGGAAAGGTGTGGTGTTGGTTTTTTTGTTTTGTTTTTTATAACCACGCTACTGCGTCTGGTTCAGGTTCCCCAGTGCAGGTGCTGGCTGAAGAACTCTTCTTGTTGTGGCTTGTAGGAGCAAGCCGGGATGCTCCGTGCAGTGGGGGACTCTTGGTGTGGCTGTGAAAGGGAGACGTGTCTCTGAAAGGAGGGGGGGGGGAGGTCACTTTCTCGGCTGATCGCTAGTGAATGTGACCTGTTCCCCAGTTAGCAGCACGGATGGGGCGGAGGAATCTCCCGAAGCAATAGCGAGGGGGGGCGGCCCCCCGCGTGCGAGATGAAATTTCCCGAGTTGGTGAATCAGACGCTGTCGTTATCCTGCGCTGACGGGGAGCAGCCCGCGGGGCTCCTCCAGGCTGGGGGCATTGCAGCGAACGCCACAGAGAGTGATGAAATCGCCGGTCTCTCTTTCGACACTCCAGGCCTGGCCTGCTGTTGCTTGCAAGGCCGTGGCCTCGGTGCGGCCCTCCGAGAGCAGCGGCTGCTGGGCTCCCGCCGGCCCTCAGCCCTGCTGTGTTTAAACCCTTGCGTTGGAACTCAATGAGGCGGAGCGGAATCCACCGTGGCCTGCGTGGGGAACCGAGCTGGGTCCTCAACCATCTCTGCTGCAGGATGACCTCAGACAAGTCACTTCCCCTCTCCGCGTCTCCTTTCCCTGAGCCCTGAAGGGTGGCCTGCCTTTTCCTAGGCACGCGCCCCATCGGCAGTTGGGGTCTCTTGGGGATACCGGCATTCGCCTGCTAGAAAGCTACGACGTCCGGGAAGGGGTCGGCGTTTGCTTTCCTTGCTGGCTAAGGCTGGTGCCTGCTGGCTAAGGCTGGTGCCTGGGTCAGGGGGACTTTCTCCTGGAGTTGGGAGCGGGCAGAGGTACCCTGAAGGGCTTGTTCCAGAAGCCATCGAAGAGGAAAGGAGCAGCAGTCCCGGGGGAATCGGTCAGGCTGAATTTCAGGTTTTGTTTGCACTGCGGGCTGTCGGGTGTATGAATTCCCTGGAGCCGCCCACGGGGAGTTGGAGATGATGGGAGGCCAGTGGTTAGAGATGGGGAGTGGGGAGACTAGGACTTCTGGGGTCTCTTCTCGACTCTGGCTCGCTGGGTGGCCGTGGGGAAGCATGTCCATCTCTCTCTGCCCCGTCTGTGAAATGGGGCTAATCCGCCCACTTAGAGAGAAGGAGTCTAGTGAATAAAGGACTAATAGAAAGCAGGCCGGGGGCAGGCGGAGTCCTGCATTAACTCCTTGTCCCCATTCCTTTATACGGGGAGGCGCTGGGCAGCCGTCCAGACGTGTGGTTAGCCCTGGCCCTTTGTGTATGTGAGACAGCAACCGAAAGATCCGACCCACACCCAGCTGGCGTGGTGGGTGGGTGTGTCTGGGAGGCGCCGCTCAGGCAGGAGTGACCCGTCAGAAAGCCAAGTGCCGAGGTTGCTGGGCTCTGTGCCCTGGGATGACGTTCCCTGGCTTATTTCGGCTGGCTGGTCTCTTTCGCGTGGATCTCGGCAACAGGAAATGCTGCTTTTTCCCCAGTGAAATGGGCAAACAGCTCCCGGCCTGGGAGGGGGGTGAGGATCCTGAACTGAAACACGCCGGCCCGCTGGTGGGAAGATGCTAGAAGCAGCCCCGTGGGATCCCTCCGGCTACAGCCGAAACTCTCCACAGCCCCGACTAGCCGCAGAGTGGCCGAGTTTAACGCAAAACCGAATCCGGGGCCGGGAGCACGTGAGATCTCCCGATAGACGCTTCCCTCCGTGAAGCTCCCAGCGCAGCCGCACAGCGCCGTCTTACGCCGACGCCGGTTTGTTTACCGGAGGGCTGCTGGCTTGTGGGGGCTGCTGCAGGGATGGGAAGTGGGGACCCGGCAGCTTTTCTCAGAGCCTGGAGCTGTCAGCGTCACGCGGGCCGGGATTTCGCACCGTGGTTTCCGCGTCCACTTTCCTTCTACTGATTGCGATTCGGTTGCTTTCGCACCTGTTCGGCCTCCTTCCGGGGAGGACTTTTCAGTGCACCGCTCTCCGTCTCCGCTTGTTTTCCATCCAGCCCCTCCCTCGAGGCAAGGAGCTTGGGTACCTGGCCTTGATCCTTGCCTGGTGTCTAGCTGGTGGTGGGTGCATTGTACGCAGTTTGTGGGGCGTGGGGGGGACTGCCTGGGCACCGGTGTCAGGTCAGGGCATGTTTAACCCTTTGGTGTCTCGTCTCTTCTCTCCTCAGAAATGGAAACGAACAACCATTTTAACTTCCCTGGCCTCCCCTCTGTCCCCACTGCCTCAGGACTGAAGCCTGCCCCTTCCTCAGGGGACAGCCTCTACACTAACGGGTCTCCGATCAACTTCCCCCCGCAAGGGAAAGGTAAGTGCGCGGGGGGCTGGCCTCTGAGTGGGCTTGGACCCTTTGGCCCACCCACCTTCAGAAATAAGAACCCTCCGCTGGTCTCTAGCACCCTGGGGTGCTTAACAACCGCAGTGACCACCCGCCCCTTCCTGGCAAGCCGAGGATCTCCACTGGCTGCACAGAGTCAGTGTCTGATGGGAAAAGAACCCAGGAGTCCTGGGTTTCAGGCCTGCTGCTCTAACTCACTAGATCCCACTTCCCGCACAAACCCTGCGTCGTTTTGACTGGTGTCACGCGTCCGAGCGGCCTGGTCGGCAGGTTTGCTGGGGGCTGGGGTCCTGGACACGGGGGCTGAGGCAGGACTGATCTGGCCAGGTCCATCCTCCAGGACTTGGGTTTGAATTGTCCCCAGTGGTGGTGCTTCCCTTGAGAGAGCAGGGGGGTCCCGAGGAGTTGGGCACCCCCTGCTGGAGTGGACGGAGCCCCCTGCAGCAGAAGGAAGGAAGCCGTGTCTAGACTCTCCTGTCCCTGGTCTATTGCCGGCCAATGTGGGGGTTGGCGTTGGGTTCGCTCCAGCGGGAGCAGGACTGGACTGCCTGAGGCAGGAGACCCAGGCGCTGAGAGCAGGAAGGTGGGGCTTGGAGGGGGCCAGTTGCCCAGGCTGCCCTGGGCCGGGGGACCGTCCTCCCAAGGAGGCGGCCACCAGAGAGGACCAGTTCACCCGGTTTGAAGGCAGCTGGGCCACAGGGCAGACGCTGGGCTGGGCGCAGGAGAGGAGCCTGGGGGGGTGGGATCCTGGCTGGGTTGGAGGGGATTAGCGGAGGGGATGGGGCTCTGTTTGGGATCGCTTCATCCTAGAAGAGAAAGGACTTGCCAGGACGGGTCTCTGCATGGATTTGGCTGCTCAGCTGATCTTGCCAGCAGCCCAGCCGAGGGGCAGCTAATCCCCACGGGACTCCGGCGCCGGGGCAGTTCGGCGGGTTTCACCCCGGCCTGCGCGTTCTCCCTCTCCTGGGGATGTTTGCCGGGGCAGCCCCCCCTCCGGCTCACAACCCGAGCTGCCAAACTTCCCGTGGCTCTGGGTGGCTCGGATGCCAACGGGCGGCTGGCCACATGGTTCCAGTCTGCGGCAGGTCTCCAAGGCCTGCTTCTCCCGGGACGGAGGGTCCCAGCCTCTGGGGCACAGTACCCTGCCCCAGCCCATGGGGGAGCCAGGGAGAGACCCGGGCAGCTGGGGAGAAATCAGACCAACCCTCCCATCTCCCCAAGGCCCCATTTTGTGCTGGGTGACCTGCGTGCATGGGGTGGGGGTTGTCAGTCTGCAGCCGGCTTTCTCGGCGCCCTCCGTACCATGCTCTCTAGGGGGCCGGGGAGCTGGACGGCAGGACCTCATCTGGGTCGGGCGAGGTGCTCCCCATGGGCAGCTCTTCTGTGGCTGCCTGTTCCCGGCTGCTGTCCCAGGCCTAGAGTTGCCTGTATGTGGGGGTGTCTGTGCCCCACACTCTCCAGTTGAGCTGTTTCAGGGAAGATCCTTCACCCCTGCCCCACATCCGCTGGCTTTCCCCCCTCAGCTGGGCTCTTCCCCGCGGAGAGGAAAGCCGGGTTCCCCTCCCCCCCATCTATGTCCCCGGTGCGACCAATTAACCGACGGCTCTGCCTTTCCCTCGGCAGGCCTGAATGGCGACATGAATGGGAATGGCTTATCTACTGTATCTCACACTAGTACTTCAGGGACCTTTTCTGCTGGGCACTCCCCCGATGCCTCTGCTCTCCCCCACCCGTACGACTATCTCTGGAACTACCCGCCGTACCAGCCCGGCAGCCTCAAGGAGACCCCTGGCGTCTCCCAGTTCTCCGGCCTCGGACAGTACCCGCTCAACGGCATCCTCGGGGGCGCCCGGCCGGCATCCCCGGGGCACAACACTAACCCCAGGGCGGGCCAGGAGTTCTGGGCCAACGGCACCGCCGGCTCCATGGGTCTGAGCTTCGATTCGCAGGAACTGTACGACTTCCAGGATCAGAGCTTCGAGCTCATGCCAAACGGCGCCAGCGGTTTCTACACGGCCTCCCAGCCCTCCCCGATGCTGGACTCCGGCGCCCAGCCTTTCTCGCCGCCGCAGGACGAGCCGGGCACCGGCCAGGAGGGGTCCTTGGCGGCAAAGGAGATGCCGCCTGTGGGCGAGGAGACCGGCGCCGCTCTGATGGGCAGCAAGGAGCTAGAGGAGACGCAGCCGGGTGAGTGGCGCTGGCCTGGGATAGTTGGTAGCGGGAGCTGACGGGACTGGCACGTTCAGGGACCAGAACCCCCCAGGGCTGTGTTATCAGCTCCTCGAGTGCTGCTGTGTGGGGGCGGGGGCCAGGTCTAAATCAACCCCTCTGCCCCCCGGCTCCAATCCCTGCTGTGGTGTAGAGCTGCCCTGGGAGTGCTCCGAGTTGGGCCCCCTGCACTGCGCCCCAAGGGCTTTTTCAGCAGCGGTGGAAGAGGTGGGCCCAGCGGCACTGCCCCGGCTCCCCACCTGTGTTCTGCACTCGCAGATGCCCCTCGCTCCCCAGCGTGCATGGGGAATTCCCTGAGGGCGGGGGTTGAGGATCGAGCCCATGACCCCGGGAGGGGTGCGCCGGGCGGGGGGCTCCCCCTCCCGAAGGAAGGAAGAGACAAGTCGGCAAACTTGCCACGAGCCCCCCCCCTCCTCCCCCCCCCCCCAGGACGTGTTGGGAAAAGTGGTGCGGAAACCCCGGTCTGGGGGGGTGGGGAACAGTAATTGTGCCACGGCGGGCGGGGGGGGTGTTGGAGTGGGGGCCCCGCTGAGCTGCCCATAACAAACGTCGTGCCCAAGCACTGTCTTCCTGGCTTGGCTGGATGGGAACCGGGGCTGCTGTCTGGAGCTGTCTGGTCCCTGCTGAGGGGGGGCTCCCATACCTGTGTCCAGGAGGGTGGGGGGAGAAGGAAGGGTTGCATTAACGTGCTCTCTTTGGGTTGTGGGGGGCCGGTTGTTTCTAGACCTGAAAATGTGCAGCTACAACAGCTCCGGGCCAGCCGTGGAGCCGCTCAGCCAGGAAGCGTCCGTCTTGTCCCCAGACACCGCTGGGAGCTGCCTGGGCGACGCCTCCGCCATCGCCGGCCCCCTGGCAGACCCGCCCCTCCTGAGCGAAGACCCCCTGGAGCCCTTCGAGTCGCTGGCTAGAGGTAGGGAAGGTGGATCCCCTTCCCCGGGAGGTTGGCCACCCAATGCATTGGCATTAAACAGGCTCTCTCCTGGGGCTCCGTGCGCCGGCCGTGGGGAAGCTCCCAGGCCGACTGGCTGTGGGGCCAGAGAGCACCGCTCGGGGTATGTGAGATATTCAAAGAGCCTCTTCGATCTGGGGTGAGGGGGGGCAGGTTCGTGAAACAGGCTGGCTCTTGACCAATCAAAGGCTCCGTCTGTTGCCCCGCTTGCGTTACGGGTCTGGGGCTCAGGCCACTGGGAAGTCTGGCGCCGAGGGCGTCTATGAAGCCACTGACTATTTGCTGGCCCCCATCCCGGTCCTTGAAAAATGTCCCTTTCTGGTCCTGGCAAACTCTTCCCACCTCCCTTTGGCCTGAGCCAGTCGGCCCCAGCAGCAGGGTCAGTTGGGGGGCTGAGACCCCCGGAGGCAGAGCTCCAGGTTCACATGGTCTCTAAGTGCGAACTTCCTCCCCCAGCTCTGCCCAGAGCCTGTCAGATCAGCACTGGGGGCGGGAGGGACACACACACACTGCCTCTTATACCCCTCCGGCTGGGGAATCCCTCCCACTGGTAGGCGGAGTCACGAAATCCCTCCCAATAGGGGTGGGGTTACAGGACCTGGCTTCCTTGTTTAAAGGGCCAGGCTTCCTTATACACAGTCACCCAGCCCCACTCACTTCCGGGATGGTTATTACACAGCCATCTTGGGTTTCGGTTCCCAAAGGATGGGGGGGGGCGTGGCTAGAGCCAGCGAAATCCATTAACCCCTGGTGTGCTGGAGCCAGCGAAATCCATTAACCCCTGGTGTGCCAGAATCACTGGAAGTGCGCGCAGTGTGGGTTTAACGTCCCAAACAGACACCCCCCACCCCCAGCTGGAGATTCCAGCTCCTCCCCGGGTGCGACCCTAACCACGGTGGGGTGAACGCTTGCCCCCGGTAGGACGCACCTAAGGCGTCTTACTCCGATCCCCACCTGCAGACCCAGGGACCGGAGATCTCTATGAGATGGACAACTCCCAGCTGGTGAACGACAAGTCTTCTCTGGAAGCTGCCCCAGACATCTCGACGCTCGAGTGCTCCGAGAGCCCCTCCCTGAACAACTCCAGCTCCTTCAGTCTGCTGCCGGACGACAGCCAGGCCCCCTCCTCGCTCTTCGTCAGCCCCGACTCGCCGCCTGTCCTGGGGGAGGCCGTCCTACAAGGTAGGGGGTGTCTCTGGTGCGGAACCGGCTCATGAGTGGCCCTGGGGCTGGGCCGGGCTACTTTGCAAAGCGCACAGGTGGTGGGAACTACGTGTCCCAGCAGACACTGGGCCATCTCCATCTCGAACTGCCTTCCGGGGAGGTGGGTGCAGGACGTGGAGGGATCCTGCCTAGTGTGTGTGAATGGCAACGCCTGGGCCCCACGGCGCTGGGTGCTGTCCGTACCCAAAGAAAGGCAATCCCTGCCCCACAGAGCTTCCAAGCTCCGGGTAAGAGGTGGATACAGATGGCCGGCGTACCCCCAGGGAGGTGGGCCTGTGGAAAGCCGGGCGTATTTGGGGGTGGGGATGGGGTGTTCTAAGGGCTCCAGCCAGGGGAGAAAAATCCCAGACAAACCATGAAAAGCAGCAAGGTTCGGGGGCTAGCGGTAGGGGCAAAGGGGCGGTTCCCCCACGGCAGGATTTTAGCAGGGGACGTATTGGGAGCCATAACCTCCTTACGCCCCAACCCTGCGCCTGGCCTCTCCAGCTCTGCAGGAAGCGAAGTTCAGCGGTTAGAGCAGAGGTGACGTGGCACCGGGGCTGCCGTCCCAGCTCGGCTGCAGACTCGCCGCGTGACTTGACAGGGTTTGTTTCATCCTGCCGCACCCCCCCCCCCATGGAAAGGGGGGTGCCAGGGCCTGCCCTATGGGTGGGGGGGCAGAGACAATTCGCTGGAATTGCCTCGGTGGAGGGGGGGGGACGACGACGACACAGCATGGGGTGGCAGCCTGGGGAATAACGCCGACAGATGGCGTATCCCCTGCCCCACATCCCCACGAGTGTCTGTCCTTCCCTGGTGTTGCAGACAGCAGCTTAGACCTGCAGGATGGGGGCGACCCAGGGGAGGAGGAATCGGGGTCTCTGGAGCGCAGCCCCCTGCTGGAGCCGGAGTCCCCAGCCGCCTGTCTGGAGGAGGAGGACGAGGAGGAGGAAGTGGCTGAGGACAGCTGCCTGGAGGCTCTGGTGGCCCCGCTCAGTGCATCAGCAAGGGGTAGGTGAGAAGCAGCTTTCCCCAGGCTGTTCCCACCCCTGTCCCGGCCTGTAAGCGACCAGCCGGCGCTCGGTGAGTGACTGTCCCCCTGTCTTGGCAGGTGAAGTCCCCCGCAGACGGATCGCCACGGCGGAGGAGGTTCGCTTCCCCCTGCAGCACGGGTAGGTGGCACCCCGCACTTGGGGGACTGGGGGGGGTCCGGGGCCAATGGTAGGGGGGTGGGAACGACCAGTGCTCTGCCCAGGTGGGTGCCGGCCGCTGACGGGCCTTTCCCGCGCAGGTGGAGGAGGGAAGTGCGAATCAAGAAGGGCAGCCACCGCTGGCAGGGGGAGACGTGGTACTACGGGCCCTGCGGCAAAAGGATGAAGCAATTCCCGGAGGTGATCAAGGTAAACGTCTCTCCCTGTCGAGGGCTGGGGAGGGGAGGCTGGCATGGCGGGTTGGAGCGGACAGATCCCTGCTGCTGGGCGCCCCAGCAGTTCAACTGGTGCCCCCCAATTCCCCCCCCCCCCCCGCTTACTCTCTGTCCTGGAAGCTGCCCGTCATGGGCTGCCCCCCATGACGATGCCCAGTGTACAATGGGGGGGTTGCCTGCTGGGCTGCACGGGGGGTGTCCTGATGGCCGTGCCTGGCCGGGGGGAGCCCTGTGCCCAGCGCGGGACCCTGATCAGTCCCCTTTGCCTTGTCTCTTCCCCAGTACCTGAGCCGGAACGTGGTGCAGGACGTCCGGCGTGAACACTTCAGCTTCAGCCCCCGCATGCCCGTCGGAGACTTCTATGAGGAGCGGGACACGCCCGAGGTGGGCACCTTCCCTGGGGCGCAGGCTGCAGCCAGCTCTGCCCGGGAGCGGGGGGGATGAGGCGTTTATTGGGGATGCACCCGAGGCGCAGGGTTTGCAGGGCCCAGGCACCGGGGCCCCGTGGCGTTGCCAGCTGGCAGGTCGGAGCCCGTCCTGTGCTCCCCGGGGCCTCCCTGCCGTCTGGCGCCCTTGCTACGGGCATGAAAGGAGACTTCCCCGGGGGCCCAGGCCTTGGGTGGGGGGGTCGGGCCAGGGCTTGGTGTGGAGACCCCAGGGGTCAGTCTGGCTCTCCCCTCCCCCGCGCAGGGCTCGCAGTGGGTGAAGCTGACCCGGGAGGAGATCCCCTCACGCATCCAGGCCATCACGGGCAAGCGCGGGCGCCCCCGGAATGCGGAGAAGGAGAAGGCCAAGGCCAAGGAGGCGCCCAAGGTGAAGCGCGGCCGGGGCCGGCCCCCCAAGACCAAGATGGCCGACTTGCTGAGCAAGACGGACGCCAGGCTCCTGAAGAAACTGGAAGCCCAAGGTACCCCCCTCCTCGCATGCCAGGTGGTCCCTGTGCCCGAAGGGAGCATGGCTCCTGGGGACGCCTCCTGCCCTGATGCGCCAGCCGCTCCCGTTGATTTCAGAGCAGGGACGGGGCAGCTCAGCACCCCTCTGGATCCGGCCCCACCCTCGACCTGCTGCGCGCCCCCGTGGCAAAGGCACCGTCCAGGGAGGAGCCCAGCTAAGACGCTGCCAGCTGGAGGGTGTGAGACTCCCCCAGTGGGACCCCCCCCGCGCGGCTTCCCACGCGACATTCTGCCCGCTGTGCCGTGGGCCTGATCTCCCCTGCCAGCCCGGGACAGCGCCCTCTGGGCACCTCGCTGATGCAACCGGAGCTTGGGTCCGCTCGGGCAGGCTGGGTCGACAACTGCAGCCCCAGCCCCAACCAGGGGTTGCTCCATTCAGTGCAACCCCTGGCCCATGTCGTGCCCCGCCCCCCATCATGGCACACGCCCGTTGCTGTGAACGCTACTGTGCCAGTCGAATGGCAGCTTCCAGATAGCGTGCGGACGTGGTGCCCGCATCTCCAGCGACCAGGAGAGATGAATCTTCCGCCAGGTGACACCCACAGCTCAGACCTGCCCACCCCCCAGCGGGGCGAGGGCCTAGAGAGGCCTGTGCGGCTGCAGGGGCACGGGAATCCAGGGCCAGACAGCTGTGCCCGGCCTGGGAGTGGGTTATGGGGTGCCCCCCCCCCCCCCCCCCGCTGTTCCAGGCTCCTCCCTTGACTCTTTCCTCCCCCCCCCCCCCCCCCCCCCGACTTGCAGAGGTGCTCAGCGACGAAGACAAGCTGAAGATGAGCAAGATCAAGAAGAAGATGAGGCGAAAGGTACGAGCGGCGCTGGGGGAGGGGCTCCCTCAACCTCCCTCCATCTGGGGCACCCAGTTGGAGCTGGGAGGGTCTCACTTCCCCCTCCCAGTCTGGGACTCCCCTCCCCGCCAAGCACCTGAGGTGGATTTTATCCCTTCCAGGCAAGGAACAAACAGAAGCAGGAGGCCAAAGTGCCCAAGCCCAAGGAGGCCAAGAAGAAAGCCAAGGTGGGTGTGGAGGGCCCGGTTTGGGGGAGGCAGGGGGGAGACACGAAGGGGGGGCTGTGTTCCTGACTCACCTCTCCGCCGCTCTGTCTGTCCCCCAGGCGAAGAAGGAGAAGGCGCGGCCAGAGAAGCCCAAGGAGAAGGGGCGGCCCAAGGAGAAGGGGCGGCCCAAGGAGAAGGCCAAGGCTGTGCGGAAGGTGGACAAGAACCTGCTGGCCCAGCGGCGGCTGGAGGAGCGGCGCCGGCAGCAGATGATTTTAGAGGAGATGAAGAAGCCCACGGAGGACATGTGCCTGGGCGACCATCAGGTTGGGTGAACCCCCTGGCGGGAGGCGGGGAGATCAGTCCCCTCCCCGTCCCGCCCCCCGAGGCTAGTGCCCCTCTGGCTCTGCTGCTTCCTGGAGGGTCCCCCCAGCTGCTCTGGGCTCCCACGAGTGGGTCGGGGTGGGCTCCCCACAGGGCAAGGGCTGAGCAAGCCCCCCACATGGGGTGCGGGGCCTGGTGCCTCTTGTGCTGGCCCATTTGGGGTGGTGAGGCTGGTATCACATGCCCATGTGTTGGGGGTCAGGGGGTGGAAGGGAACCATGCCAAAACCTGGTAGGGTCCCGGCTCCACCCACTAGGCCCCGCTGACCAGCCGCTCGGCCCTCTCTTTCTTTTCCCCAGCCCCTGCCGCCATTCTCCCGCATCCCCGGCCTGGTCCTGCCCAGCGGGGCCTTCTCCGACTGCCTCACCATCGTGGAGTTCCTGCACAGCTACGGCCGGGTCCTGGGCTTCGAGGTGCCCCGGGACGTCCCCAGCCTCTGCACCCTGCAGGAGGGGCTGTTCGGCGTGGACGACAGCCTGGGCGAGGTGCAGGACCTGCTGGTGCGGCTCCTGCGGGCTGCCCTCTACGACCCCGGCCTCCCTTCCTACTGCCAGGTACATGGGCATGGCCGAGCCCCTTGGACTCAGTGTGAACAACGGGGCGGGGGCCAGCCTGGGCCAGGGAAAGCCAGGTTCCATTTCCTGCTCCGCCCCACACTTCCTGCATGACCTGGAGCATTGTCCAGCCAAGCTCTTCCCCCACCCCCCATATTCCAGCATGGACCCTCCCCTCACCCCTCCTCCACTGCTTTAACTCCTGTCCTCTGCCCCCCAGTCCCTGAAGATCCTCGGGGAGAAGGTGTCCGAGATCAGCCTGAACCGGGACACCGTGTCCGAGATCCTGCGCTGCTTCCTCATGGCCTACGGGGCCGACGCCGACCTGTGCCACGGCCTGCGGACCAAGCCCTTCCAGGCGCTGCCCCCGGACCGCAAGGCGGCCATCCTGGCCTTCCTGGTCAACGAACTCAACGGCAGCGCCCTCATCATCAAGTGAGGAGCGGGGGCCGGGCCGGGCCGCTTGTGCCCTGCAGCCTTGGGGGGGCGGTGGCTAGAACAGGGAGCAAAACCCAGCTGTTGCCTCTCAGGGTGATGCAGGCCAGGGAGACTACATATCCTAGCAGGCATTGGGCTGCCTAGGGGCTGTGCAGGCCAGGGAGACTACATATCCCAGCAGGCATTGGGCTGCCTAGGGGCTGTGCAGGCCAGGGAGACTACATATCCCAGCAGGCATTGGGCTGCCTAGGGGCTGTGCAGGCCAGGGAGACTACATATCCCAGCAGGCATTGGGCTGCCTAGGGGCTGGGCATAGGGTGACCAGACAGCAAGTGTGAAAAATCGGGACAGGGGGTGGGGGATAATTTGAACCTATATGAGAGAGACCCAAAAATCGGGACTGTCCCTATAAAATCGGGACATCTGGTCACCCTAGCTGCGTGCAGGCCAGGGAGACTACATATCCCAGCGTGCATTGGGCTAAGTGCTCAGGGGGCTTACGGACAAGAAGTCCCAGAATGCAGTGCTGCCATCTGGCTCTGAGTAGGAAGCTTTGTGCCAATCCAGGCGGGAGTGTTGCATGCTGGGACTCGTAGTCTCTGGGCAGCACTCTGCTCACCCCAGCCGTACACGCTCTGAACCGTTCCCGAGCACGTGATGGGCAGGGACCCAACAGGCTGGGCCTGGAGGCGAGATCCGGCCCTGGCACCCTGGAGGGTGTCGCTCCTTTGCCTTCCCAAGGGGGCGCGTGGTGGGGTGAGGTCCGGACAGGACTGCTCTGCTAAACTCGGGGCTGTCCTTGCAGTGAAATCGACAAGACTCTGGAGAACATGTCCAACTACAGGAGGAACAAATGGATCATCGAGGGCAAGCTGCGCAGGTGGGTGCTACCGAGGGCTTTGGGTGGGCTGGCTGGGTCGAGGAGGAGGCTGGGGGCAGAGGGGGACGGCGTTTCTGGTCAGTTGATCAGCCAGATAATGTCAACTCACCTGCCCGTTATCCGACCGGAGTTAAATATTCCAGCAAGATGGCCTGAAATAGGCGCTGACCTACCTTTGCGATCGCACCTGTCATCGGTTGGAACTTCATTTCATCGTGTTTTCCGCTCCGAGCTCGAGTAGCTGGTTGTCTGGAATGAAGCACCAATGTCTGAGCGCTCAGATTACCCAGCAGAGCCACCGCCGTGTGAATTCACTGTTTCATGGGCTAGATATTCCTATTTAAAGAGGATCTAGTTTTTATTTATCGATGATTCTCACTGCAAAATGACTGACTGGGTATTATTCTTTTTTCAACTACAGTCGGTTAATGACATAGCAAAAGCATTCTGATTGGCTAATAGCTTAGATTGGCCAATAATTAATTGGTCGCAAGTCAGTCTGAGGATCGCTGATCTCAGGCCAAGCCTGCGGGAGGCCATGAATGTCTCCAGTTTTTCTGGCGCTGTGGTTTATAGTTGGAAGAAGTCAGTGCTTTAAAATATTTGGCCATTTTGACTGATGAATTGACCGACTCTTTTAGGACCGGTCAAATGCCCAGCCCTGTTTCTGCCAGAGAAACTTGCGGGGTGGCTATAGCGGGAGGGCAGCGGGGCTCCAGGCGCCTTAGTGAATTGGAAGGCGGCTGTATGCTATTGGATCCACTCTGCCAGGCAACATCTGAGCTCTCGGCCTGTTGGATCCAAACTGTGCGCCTGCCCCCAGCCCATGCGGGGTTGGGTACCTGAGGGGCGGCAGGGAGTCGGTGTCCCCAGCTGGCATTCAGGATGTTCATTCCCTCTGCGGCTCTGCAGGTTGAAAATCGCCCTGGCCAAGAAGACCGGCCGCCCGGAGTCTGAGATCACGGGCCTGGACGAGGGGCCCAGGCGGCGCAGCTCCCGGATCACAGAGGAGAACAGTGGCCTGGAGGCAGAGGAGGAAGAGAGCCGGGGCCGGAAGTCCCGCAAGGATGAGGAGGTAGCCGCGTGGCAGGGCCAGGCCAATAGGCGAGGGGAGTGGGGACGTTCGCCTCTGCCTTTCGGAGGCAGTGTCATTTAGTGGTTAGAGCAGGGGAGATGGGCAGACAGGACTCCTGGGTTCTTTTCCCAGCTCTACCACTGACTTGTGCAAGTCTCATTCCCTGGTGCCTCAGTTTCCCCAGCTGTGCTGTAGAGGTGACAGCACAAGGGTGAACCAGAGCTGCTGATGTTCGAGGGGTAAAGGGGGTCCTGTATGCAGAGCCAGGGGAACGTGGTGGGCAAGGATTCACTCCTGACTGTCCCTTCTCCCACTCAGGCCAGCATTCCTGCATGCAGCGTCCCCGAGCTGGAGAGACAGATCGAGAAGCTAGCCAAGGTAAGGCTGGCCCCAGTTGGGGTGGGGAGCTGGCAGGCTCTGGATCCCCCGGGACAGCCCCCAGCAGACGATGCCTCCCCCCATTCTTTTTTTTTTTTTTTTTTTCCCCTCCCCCAGAGGCAGATGTTCTTCCGGAAGAAGCTGCTCCATGCTTCGCAGACGCTGCGGGCCGCCACGCTGGGCCAGGACCGCTATCGCAGGCGGTACTGGGTCCTGCCCCACCTGGGCGGGATCTTCGTGGAGGGCTCCGAGGCAGGTGAGTTGGGTCGGGGGCCTTGTGGGGAGGGGGGACTGTTACAGCAGAGAGGTTTGCACGGTTCTGATCTCTTCCTGCCCCCACCCTGCAGCCGCGGAGGAGGAGCCCAAGGAGGAGGAGGAGGAGGAGAAAGAGGCTGCCCCGGAGATCTCCCCGGTGAAGAAGGAACCAGTCGAGCTGCCCGTCCCCAGCCGGCCGAACTGCTCGGTCTCCCGGTCGCGGGGCCGGCCGCGGAAAAGCAAAGAGGACCCGGCCCGGCCGGGCGGGCCCAAGCCCCCGCCCCTCAACGGGCTCCTAGAGGACTCGATGGCCCCCTGCCAGAGCCAGCACGACCTGAGCCAGTCGGCCTTCCTATCCTGGCTGAGCCAGACGCAGTCGTCCCTGCTCAACAGCTCGGTCCTCACCCCGGACAGCAGCCCCGGGAAGGGGGACCCCAGCCCCCCTGCCCCCGAGGCGCCCACCCTGGAGGAGAGCTTCCCAGAGACAGTGGAGAAACAGGGGCCCTGGTTCAACCTGCTGCCTAGGACGCCCTGCCATGCCGCTCCCCCTCTCGCTACCTCCTCGGAGGAGCCCCCCGCTAGAGCCACCCCCCAGCCTCGCAGCCTTCACCCCGGGGACCAGCCCAAGGCTCCGGGCAGGCAGGTGAGAGCCGGCCGGGTGCCTGGGTCTGCTGCCGGAGTGGGCACAAAAAGAGTTCAGGGAATGGGGGGGTTGGGGGGGGGGGGGGGGCTAGCAGATCCCCGTTGACAGGCGCCTCTCTTGCTGACCCCGTGGGCATAGCTGGCACTGCCAAAGGGACCCTCCCCTCTGGCCCCTGTAGGTGTCGCTCTAAGCAGGGCTGGAAAGCCGCCCCGTCCCCTTCCCTTTGCCCCTGTGGCAGGATCTGGGCCCCGGAGAGGGGTCGAGTGACTAGCTGGAGCCTGGCGAATCTGTGGGCTCCAGCTCCCTGTGGTGGGGCTGAGTCTGGGGAGGAACCCACCTCCCCATATCCAGGGGGCTGCGAGGGGAGGAGTGGGGTGGTGGCTGGCCCCCAAGGAAGGGGGGCAGGAGCACAGACGAGGCCCATGGGAAGCGAGGGGAGCCCCGTGACGTGGGTCACTTAGATCCGGAGCCCCTGGGGGGCCGGCGGGACTGGGGCGAGGGCTGTGCAACCAGCACCTCTCACCCGCGCTGTCTCTCCTCCCAGCCGAATGGCCCCACGTCTCCCCCCCTCGCTTCCACGCCCGTCCACGCCAGCCCCAGGGTGCCCAGCGTGTGCCCCAGGGGCCGGGGCGGACCTGAGAAGGCCCAGGAGCCGCTGGGGCAGCCCAAGCGCCGGGGCCGGCCCCCCACCAAGTTCTTCAAGCAGATTGAGCAGAAGTATCTCACCCAGCTGATGGCGCAGCCCGTGCCCCCAGGTGAGGACACCCCCTCCCCCCCCTCCACGCATCGGACAATGACCCCAGCACTGCTCTTCTTCTCCCCTGGGGTAGCCACCTCTGGCACGGCATCTTCCCCCAGTTCCACCTTCTCCGCCCATCCAGACTTCCCTTCCTTCCTTCCTTGCCTGGGGGGCGGGTGGGTTTCCCTCTTGATGTCGTCCCCCCGCCACCCTGCCGTTCACGGGGGGCACCCAGCCTCGGGTGAAGCACAGGGTGACAGGAGACCACGTTCGCCCCCGTCTCATTGAGGGCAGAGAGCTGGGTTTGGGTGCCAGTCAGGACGCCTGGGTCCCGTTCCCTGCTGGGGTCCCCTTCCCCTGCAGGGTGACTGGGAGCTGCCCCCAGCCCCCACCACCACCACACACCCCCCCCAGTGCTCAGCCGGCTCCGTGGCTGCCTTGCAGAGATGCAGAGCGGCTGGTGGTGGCTCAAGGACCCGGAGGAGCTGGAGGCCGTGGTCCGAGCGCTGCACCCGCGGGGGATCCGCGAGAAGGCCCTGCACAAGCACCTCACCAAGCACAAGGAGTATCTGCGGGAGGTCTGCGCCCGCGCCACTGCCGGTGAGGACACGCCGGCGGGCGGGGGAGGGGGAGGACCCAGGCCGTGGGGGGGGGGGGAGGGGACGACGCCGGGCTGTTAACCCTGCCTCTCTCCTGCCCAGATCCCATCGTCCAGCCCCAGGCTGCCGGCCACCCCGTGTCTCAGGAAGCCTTGGCCCGGTGGTCTGTGACAGAGCGGGCCTACGAGATGGACCTCGCCCTCCTGCAGTGGGTGGAAGAGCTGGAGCAGCGGGTCCTGATGGCGGATCTGCAGATCCGGGTGAGGAGCCTGGCCCCCAGCTGCCCCCCCCCCCGATGTAGCTTGGGAGAGCTAGTGGGTGCTGCAGTATGCCCCCTCCTAGCTGCTGCGGGGTGCACTTGGTGCAGGGGACGGGTCCCTGGCACATGCGGCTACCCGGTCATGCCAACGAACTCTTCCCCTGGTCCCTCCTCCCAGGGCTGTGAGCTCAGCAGGTTGTCACCTGGATGAATGACCCCAAGGCAGCCCCGGGTGCTGCTGGGTAGTTGGGAAAGCCGGCTGGGATCCGAGCAGGCTGAACCACCATCCCCATCCCCCCGGGATCCCAGCCCCCCTCTAAGGCTCTCCCTCCCCCCCAGGGCTGGACGTGTCCGAGCCCCGACTCGGCACGGGACGACCTGCGGTACTGCGAGCACAAGGTGGGGGCCCTAGAGGACATCACCCTCAAGAACCGGCGGGAGGGGCTGCCCCCCTCCCGGGAGGCCACCAACCCCCTGGACCTGGCTGTCCTGCGGCTGGCCGCGCTGGAGCAGAACATGGAGCGCCGGTACCTGAAGGAGCCGCTGTGGCCGCCGCACGAGGTGGTGGTGGAGAAGGCCGTGCTGAGCAACCCCGAGGCGCTGGACCTGGGCAGCACGGAGATGTGAGTGCCTGGCACATGGGGGGGGGCGGGCAACGGGGGCTTCTGGGACGGGGCTCCAGAGCACAGGCTGGGAGCCCGGACTCCTGGGTTCTTCCCCCAGCCCTGGGACCGGGTCTAGGGCACAGACTGGGTGCCAATACTCCTGGGTTCGACTCCTGGCTCTGGGATGGGGGTGGGGTCTACTGGGTTAAAGCAGGGAGGTGCTGGGTGCCAGGACTCCTGAGTTCTCTTCTTAGCCATGCGGTTTAGGCAGATGCCTTTCTGTGCCTCAGTTTCCCTCTCTGGACAACCCGGACAGTAATCCCCTCCCCAGGGCTGGGTGGGGGGTGGCCGCGAGGGTTACTTAGCATGCAACCAGCTCCCTGTCAGGGCATCCTCCCTGCGCCAGGCTGAGTGTCTGTTTCTCCCCTCCGCCAGTGCCTACGAGATCACTCCCCGGATGCGGACATGGCGCCAGACCCTGGAGCGGTGCCGGAGCGCGGCCCAGGTCTCCCTGTGCATCTACCAACTGGAGAAATCCATCGCCTGGGAGAAGTCGGTCAACAAAGTGGTAAGGGATGCGGGGGGGGGGGGGGGACATTCGATGGTTCCCGGCCCTCAGGAGGTGCCAGGGACGAGGGATAGTGCAGGGAAGAGGTGGCACCCTGTGGAGCTCCCTGCTGCAGGAGGGAGAGTCGGTGCTGGAACTCGGGAACCACCATCCTACTGCAGGGGCGGGGTGAGGGTCAGGGCTGGATCTGGACTGGATGGACCTAGTAGGGTAAGAAATAAAACGTCTGGATGGGCTGAGCTCCTGTTGGGGGCCTCTCTCAGCCCACCCACCTCACGTTCTCCTTTTCCCCCAGACGTGTCTGGTGTGCCGGAAGGGGGACGACGACGAACACCTGCTGCTGTGTGACGGCTGCGACCGCGGCTGCCACCTCTACTGCCACCGGCCCAGGATGACGGAGGTGCCGGACGGGGACTGGTTCTGCTCAGTCTGCGTCTCCCAGGTATGTTCCCGTGGGAGCCCAGTTGGGCTTCGACCCCTGCGTGGGCTGCCCCCCTCACCGAGATCTTTCCAAGCCCAGATCACACCCTCTCTCTCCCCCCCCTGCTGGGAGCCAGGGCTGCTGGGTGGTGGCTGTGTGACCTCAGAGGAACGTCTCCCCTCGTGCCTCGGTTTCCCTGTTGTGCGGTTCGGGGGTGGGGAGCGACCGATTCCAGCGGGTGACTCCCCCAGTCTCTCTTTCCTTGCAGGCAGGAGGCGAGTATTACGACGACCCCAGTTCGCCCAGGCGGGGCAAGAAGCGGAAAGGCGGGCGTCTCTTTGGGGGGGGCTTCCTGGAGGAGGAGGAGAGCCCCGGGCGCCGGGTCCTGCCGCGGAGGCGTGACACCCTGTCGGTGCCCCGCTACTCAGGGGAGGGCCTGTCTCCCTCCAAGCGGAGGAGACTGTCCCCGCGGGGCCAGAGCAGTGACCTGACCTTCTGCGAGTACGTACCCTGGGGTGTGCCCCCCTGGCTGGGGCGGGGCCTGGGGAGGGGGGTCATGTGCATGCCCCAGCAGGGTGGGGCAGGGCACTGCACGCCCCAGTTTGGTACATGTCCCTGTGCTACGCCCCTCCTCTTCTGTAGGATCATCCTGATGGAGATGGAGTCTCAGGAGGACGCCTGGCCATTCCTGGAGCCCGTCAATCCCCGGCTGGTGCCCGGCTACAGGAAAATCATCAAGAACCCCATGGACTTCGCCACCATGCGGACGCGGCTGCTGCGGGGCGAGTGAGTGTCTGGGCAGGGGGCTCTCGGGGGGAGGGGGAATCTCTGCAAGGAGCCAGAGGGCGGCATGGACCTCGCAGGCTGGCGCCGAGTATCCCTCCCCCTCCCTGGGCCGCCTGGCCCCAGCGACGAAGAACCTACCTGCACCCATCTGGCTGTGTGGGGCTGGCGGGGGCCGTTTCTCCTCCTTCCCAGGGGCTGGCTAGACACCACCCGGGCGTCGCTGGGTCGGGGGAGGAGGATAGAGGGAAAGGGCCGGAATGGGCATGGGGGGATTCAGGCAATGGGGCGGGGTGGCAGCAGAGGGCAGGAGAGCTGTTCCCTGCTCTGAGGCTGCTGTGATCCGGGGGGGGAAGGACTCAGGGGTGACTCAGTCTCCCTGGCTCCTCCCCAGGTACGTGAGCTGCGAGGAATTCGCCGCCGATGCCACACTTGTGTTCGACAACTGCCAGACCTTCAACGAGGACGACTCGGAGGTGGGCAAGGCCGGGCGCGCCATGAGGAGATTCTTCGAGAGCCGGTGGGAGGAATTTTATCAGGGAAAACACGCTCCTAACCCGTGAAGTGGGAGCCCAGGGCTGGGGTTGGGGACTGTGCCCCCCCCTCGCTCCACGCTCCTGGCCTGAGACCTGTCTCATGCGGTTTGGGGTAGGGAGAGACCCCCTCCCCCCCCCCCCCCGCAAAAGAACTGACTCCTCTGGAGCCGATCTCGCTGCCTGCTGAATTCCCGACGGAGGCTGGTCCCGGTGCGGCGTGGAAAAGCCCCTCCCCCCACACACACATACCAGGAGGCTTGGGGTAATGGGGTGTCTCCACGGCCCGGCTGCTCCCTCTCCCCCGCCCCCCCCTCCCAGCCACCCGGACTCACGGACTGTGTAAGCCAAAAACGGAAGAAACCGGGCGATCGCTCGTCGGGTTCCTTTTCTACTTCACCACCGCCCGACCCGGCACACGAAGAAAGACCCCCCCCCCGCCCCCTTGGCTGGGAGTATTTAACATAGCAATAGTTCGTAGTGAACGTGTATGAGGACAGCACTGCTGTGGGCTGTCTCTGAGGCATTAATGGCCAGTAAAGTGAACTCAACTCCTCGAGATTTGCGTCGAGCTTCACGCCCGGACCCGCTCGCAACGACACTGGGACGCACTGCTTCCACACACAGCACCCCACCCGGCTCGCTGCTTCCCTTCTGGGACCTTTCCATGCCTGCCTTTCCGCCCCCCACTGCCCTTCCGGGACCTTTCCATGCCTGCCCTTCTGCCCTTACCTTCTTGGACCTTCCCATGCCCCCCTGTTCCCCATCGCCCTTACCTTCTGGGACCTTTCCAGGCCTGCCCCTTTTGCCCTTAACCTTCCGGGACCTTTTATACTACCCTCAGCAGGTTCCCCATCCCCCCTCAACCCTAACCCTCTCCCAACCCCCCCAAAGGCCCCTCCCTCCCCCCCCCACTACCAGGCCCTACCATTGCAGGCCCTTTAATGGGGGGTGTCCCTGTTGTGTCCCCCTACCCCACTGTGTCAGATCCTTCTTTGCTGTAGGGCTGTTACCCCCCACCCACACAGATAATAGGGGTTTGAGGGAGGATCAGACACCCCCACGGATCTGGCTACAGGGAGCTGGGCTGAGCATCGGCCTGTAGTCGGAGGGGGGGGGGGTCTGTGTGGGGGAGCTCCTTCCCTGCCCCTCAGCAGGACCCTCCTCCCCCAGGTGACCTAGGCTTGTTCATAGGATCCCAGCCTGAATGTGTGTGTGCCCCTCCCCTTGCCGTGAGGACCCCCCAGAGTCGGGCTTGTGGTGTTTCAGCCCTCCCCCCCCCCCCCAAGCTGGTAGGTTTGCACCCAGGGTGGGGGCAGCCCAGCCCCTTCCTCCCTCCCCCCCCCATGTGCTCTTCACAGGCAGCACCCATCCCGCCTTGCAGGGGTAAAGAACAGGGGCGATCAGTGCAGGACCCGATCTCTGAGCCAGCAGCTGCTCCACAACAGGATTGGGGAGGGGGGGGCAAAGGGGTGGCAGAGCATAGGCAGCTCCAGCGTGTCAGCAACCCCCCCCCCCCCCCCGCCTCCCAGATTCCTGTTGGCGGCTCCAGGGAGCCAGAGCTGCAGTTTTGATCCCGTCTGTCCCAGGACGGGCCACTCGCGCCAGCCCCCCAGCTATCTTCCCCCCCCCGCCCCCCCCAATGGCTCTGCTGGCACCAAGGACTCTGCCACCCAGTGCGCAAGCCCTGCACCCAGCTTGTGGGAGGCCCCGCCTCTACTCAAGCCCCCCCCTTCCCCCAGCGCAGCTCGCCAGGCCTGGGGGACCTCGGGGGGGGGGGGGGGGAGCGCTTTGGCAAAGGTGCACCAGGGGGGTGGCCGACTTTGCTCCCCGCCAACCTGCTCGGGGCAGGGGAAAGGCCTGGGCCGCAGGGAGCCCGTCCTGTGGGTCACTTGGTCCAAATAGAGTCTCCCTCCACTCCGTGACCCCGTCCTCGGCTTGGGTGCCGAGAGCTGGAGGTGAAGGCCGTGGGGGGGTTAGGCACCCAGCTTAAAATGGGGGGGGGGGGGCACTTGGATCCCTGCGCTGGCTGGTCACCACCTAGTGGCAGATGAGCTGCTGCAGTCTGGGCCCCACGGCTCCCCAGTACTGAGGGTAATGTGATGGTGAATGCTGGAGGGCTGGCCAGGCCTTCTCTAGGCACGGGAGGCTGAGCTGGGTTATCTCGAACCCCCACTGCCTGTTGTCTTTGGAAATACCCCCCGATAGCGCCCCCCCCCCTTAACCCTTTGCTCGTTCACTGTGCAGCCCTTGCTGGTCTCCCCCAGGCCTTTCTGGAAAGTGTGGGGGGCCGGGGATTCCTTGCCTTTCCCAAGTCTTAAGCCCTGTCTGGGGATGGAGAGTCACAGAGGTGGTGTGAAGGTGTGGAAATCAACCCCCTGGCCGCCCCCCAGCTCCTCAAAACCACGATATTACGGGTACTCGCTTTGGGGCGGCTGGCGGGTAGGCCCCAGTGGAGCCGCTTCCCAGTCCAGGCCAGCTGTGCGACATCTGGGACACCCCCCCCCCCCCTCCCCCTGCCTGTCGTCCACTCCCCACGAGCACTGAAATCAACTAACCTACCTTGGGGGGGTGGGAAGCCCTGAGATGGAAGCAGCCTGTCATGCATTCCCCCACCCCCCTCCCGTCGTCTTTAAAAAGTAGCCTTTTTTCTATCAAATAACCTCAAAAACTTTTTATTTTATTTTTTTGCTTTGAAATAAGAGGTGGAGTTGAAGTCTATTTGAACTGACTTTATATTATGCATAAATATTTATATTTTATCTAAACTGCGCTGTAACAAACTTTTTTTTTTTTTAATATTTTGGAGCTGTCAGGTTTTTTTTTTTGGTTTTTTTTTTTTTTTCCCCTCTTTCTTTTTGGTTTGTGTTTTTGTTTTTGTCATGGAAAAGTTTTAGTCTCTGTAATGGTGTTGTGGTGGTGTTTTTTAAAAAAAAATTTTCTTGATAAAACACCCTGAATTTTAAATCCCCACCTTCCCTCTTAGCCCCTGCCATCCCCCCCAAAATTAATCCAGACGTGTCTCAAATCCCACCCACTCTTCCTTATTGGGGATGCACCAGAGTGTAGAAATCCATTCTGGACTGAGTACAAGAAATGTTAAGATGCGGAATATATTTTGTTTATTAACCCTTAATGAGTTGGCTTTGTAAATTACATTTTTTTGGGGGGGAGGGGTTGTCTAGAACTGGCCTCCCCCCTCCCCTCCCCTCCCCTCCCCTCCCGCCCCCTCTCTGTCTGATAAAACAGGAAGAACCAACCACCATAAAAGAAAAATGTTCTGATGTTCCTTGTAAAAGGAACAGGACTGGCTCTTTTTTATATAACCAAATGTGGTGTTTTAGTGACTTTTTGATAATGTACAGTTTTTGTGAATTTAAATTTATTTCTTTCTATATTTTTAGGACCAATCTCATTTTTAATAAGGTTTAAAGGAAAAAAAATATTCTAGATTAACTCCTGTTTGTTGCCATGTGATGTTCCCACAAGTACAGCGGTAGAGAGTGCTTGTCAAGTTGCGAGAATAAAAACAAACCCACGTTTGATAGAGACGGTGTCGTCGGGGGTGTTTCTGGTGGGGGCAGCTGGATGGGGGGGGGGAGAGGGAGAGAGCCCAGCTGGCTTTTCAGATCTGAGGTTCAGGCTGCGTGTCGGGAAGGAAGAACGGGCATTAGGCAGAAGCGGTGCCTAAGAGAGTTGGGAGCATTGAGTCAAAGGGATGTGAGCTGTAGGGAAAAAATCCTCCACTCCCTGTTTGGTTGGAGTAGAAGCGCCCCTCCCGCATTTTATTACAGGGCGTTTAAAAATTCCCCAGCAATCCCCTTCTGGGCTGCTCCATATCCCCCCTCACCAGCCCCTGCTGGAAGAATCTCATCCCTACCGTTCACTAGCCGTGCCAGGAAGCAGGCAAAGGACAGCGGCCTGCGGCCAGGCCTTGCTCCGATCTTGTCCTGGTATAAGGGGCTGGGGCGTGTTTTCGTTGCTCCAGCGTTGCTACCGCGCAAGCCTCAGGCTGGGCATGGTTCCCCGGGCTGCAAGGGGCGCGTAACCTGGTAGCTCATTCCCTGGGGTGTGGCTTGGAGCACTCCCATGCTGGTCTGACTGCGCCCGCCCCAGGGCCCTGTAACTGCACCAAAACGCAGCTGGTGGGTAAATGAGGCTGTCACCGTTAGAAAGCTGAGCGGCCTAGGGGATTGAGGCACCCACTACAAGGACTGGAACTTGGGCCTCTGCCCCCCCTCCCCAGGTTCCTGTGCCCATGCAGCGGGGAGGTGGTGGCTCCCGCCCGCGTCCCTTTTAACTGGCTGCCGGGCCGGTGGAGCGGGAGCTGCTGCCGCAGAGGCGGTTGGCTGCCTGCGCCCGCTGAGTCATGCCTGTGCAGCTGCTTCTGACGCATCTCAACCCGCCTGCTCCGCTGGGCTCCCTCGCCGCCCCCTCGGCTTGGGAACGCCGGGAGGGAGCCTGGCCCCTCCCGTGCGGCAGGACCGCGCTGCAGCCCCGGACAGCACTAGAGGGGCCCCGTTCCTGCTGCTCCCCCGGCTCCGTTCTCTCCCGGGCTCCTGAATTAACCCAGCTTGAGGTGTGGAGCCTGGCCCCTGCTGTGACCCGAGCGGGTCCCGTCTCCGCCCAGCTTCTCTAACAGCAACTGCTGCTGTGCCGCCCCAGGGTCACGGCCGGTGATCTCTGCCCTGTGGGTGGGGGCAGAGCCTATACTGGGCTGTGGTGCAGCCTTGAATACACTGTCCCCCACCCCCATGGCTTAAGAACAGAGGACCAGCTTGGACAGTGGCCGGTGGCTAATACTTGAGGGTGTGAACAGAACAGGGCCAGTAGCGAGTGTCCAGCTCCAGCTTCTGACAGAAGTTTAGAGCCACCTGGAGCATGGGGGCCAGGGCTAGACCTCTATGAACTGGTCTCATTCTGCTTTTGGCCTTCACAGTGTCCCCTGGCAATGAGTTCCACAGGTGGTGCATCATGTGCCGAGTTGCCGGAGAGCGCCCCCTGGTGCTGGAAGCCAGAATTGCTGCGGCTGTACTAACCGACCAGGCCTTTCCCAGGCAACCGCCAAACCACAGAGGAGACCGAGCCGACTTTTCTTTCCCACCTTTTTATTTAAAAACAAAAACTTCCACATGAGCAGAGTGGGAGCTCCATCAGAGGCGGGGGGGCGGGACGGGGGACACACAAGCCCGGCTGGAGCACAGAAGCGGGAAGAATACAAAACTAGAAACCTCGAGATTTTTTTTTAAAAACCCCAAAACTTAAAAACCTGTACAAAATGCTCCTTGGTATAAATTAAAGGGTGCTAACTCCTGGGGGGAGGGGGGTGGTGCAAGACAGGGCGGGGGGGGGGGAGAAGCAGCACGGGGCACTGGCAAAAGAGGTGGTTGGTTTAGCATCCCCTTTCTCCAGTGGGCCCCAGCCCCCTGCCCGGCAGTTATGGCCTTGAGCCAGCGCTGGGGCTAGCCTGCAGCCCTGTGGGGCAGGCGCGTGACCCCACACCCGCGGGTCTCACGTGTGATTTGATGCCTGCAATGATGCCAAGGCCAGAGGCGGGCGCTGGGACGGCCATGGGTGCAGCGGGCGGGCTGAGATGGGGCCGGCGCCCACAGCTTGGGGGGGTGGTTCTGGGGGTCACAACCGCTACAGCTCAAGGCTCGGAGCTGCCGATTTCAACAGGGGAGGAGCAGCTGGCACAGACCCAAGGCCTTGCACCCTTCCCTCACCATCTCAGGCAAGAGCCTGTTTTTGGCAGGCCAGGCACTGGCCAGCATCCCCTGCCTGGCAAGCCCGGGCTCTGCTTCTCCGGCTAACGCTCCTCTGCTGGGATTAAACCCCACGGTGGGCTGGTCCTACGGCAGCAGGCACCAGCCTTGAGGCTGTGGCTTCCCGTCCCTAGGCACCAGCGATGCCCAGGGCAGCTGGGCTGTGCCAGCGCCCGTGGGCTGTCCTTTAATGCCAGAGGCTGTTTTATCCACCACCACCCCGCCCCCTTTGGCTTCCTGGCCCCAATGCTGAGCACAAATGCGGCTACTTCTCCCTCTTTGGTTAGCTGCCGGGGTGTGAGCCCGGGTGGGACCCCCCCCGCTGTCATCCCCTGCCCCAGTCTGCTCGAGGCCTAACCCACTCCCCGACCCAGGCAACGGAACAAAATGCCATCTGAAAACACAACCGGCGGGGCCCTGTCTGGCAAACAGGTGCCCCAGTAATTAGCAGCAACATGAGGTTTGTGAAACCATGAACGCTCCCCCCAGGAGGGGGGGAACCGGCAGAGAGCGGGGAATGGGCCATGGCTTTGCACCGCTGGGCTTGGGAGAGAAGCCGCCCTGGGGGCGAGGTAGCTGTGTAGCGGGGGCGAGTTGGACGCAGAGCCGGATTCAGGAGAGGGGAAGCCATGCTGGCCAATGACGGGCAGTGCACTGGGGGCTGGGAGGTGCTAAGCCAGGATCTGCCAGGCCTCAGGGACTGGCACAACTCCCAGGGCGTGTGGGCAAGAGGGTCTCTTGGCCTAGGCTGTTAATGGGGGAGCTAAACGCCGCCCGCCCTGCGCTAGACCCTAAAGTGCAGGGGCTGGATCTCGGGCAGGGAACGATCAAGGCACAAGACTCAAAATCCAGCAGGATATCTGCCCAGCCAGGCCCTACCCCCTGCACTGGCAGTGGGGCAAGGGGGGGCAAATGGCCTCTTATTGCTCATGCCTGAACACCAGCAGTGGGGCGGGAGCAGGGAACTGCAGCGCCAACTGCCCCCCTGCCTGTCCCAGGGTGGGCCCCACCAGCAGGGGCCGGCCTTGGCCCATGGCTAGGCTAGGGCTGCAGGGCCCCGTGCCCGCCAACAACCTGTGGCGCCTCAAGCCCAGGAAATGCTGGAGTGGGGCCGGGGTAGAGCTGAGACTAGCCCCCCCCCACCCTCCACCCCCCAACACTCCAGCTGTTTAGACCCCTCTGCTCCCCCCTTCCTAGATACGACACGGGGCAGCAGCCGAGATCAGTGGAGTGGGGACAAGCAGGCCCCCCAGGGGGCAGGGAACCCAGCTCGAGGCAGAGCGGCACTTTTTGTGGGTCCCACACTGCCCCTCACCACCCCCTGCCTACCAAGGCCTGGCCTGGCCCCAGCTGCTTGGGTTGACAATGGGAGTCTCCGGCTGCCTGGAAAGGGCCTTGTCCGGGGGGGCGGGGGGTGCTGATGCTGCCCTGATGTTGTGGGGCGGCGCCGTGGGGCCTGGTGATCTTTGGTTAACGGGACAAAACCCTGAACCTGGCACGCTGGGCCCCCCCAACTGGCCCAGGGCTCAGAGGCCCAGGGCTGGCCTGTCAGTAGGGAGGGCAGGGACAGGAGGTTTATTGCCTGGGGTGGGGGAGGACAGGCTGCGGTGTTTGGGGCAGGTAACTAGCTAGGGAGGAGGAGGTACCACCAGGGCAACATATTGGCTTATTTGTAATGAGCCCCCCCCCCAAGTTGTTACAAAGTGCTGAGGTGGTTTTTTTTGGGGGGGGCACACTTGGCTTTTGAGGGGATGCTCCCCACCATGCAGCTGAAATGGACGAGGGACTTGCCCGCACCGCCAGGCTGTGCCTGCTGGAGGCGCCAGCCGCTCTGGGCACCCACCCAGCAGCCATGGCTTGGACCCCCCCCCCTCCCCACAGCAAACCGCAGGCCTGCGGGTGGGGGTTGCGCAACCAAAACACCCCAAAAAGCAACTCCACAGAAAAAGCAAACAAACGTAAACCTTCTTCAAATCGCCCCCCCCCGCCGACACATCAGTGCCCCCCCCGTGCATTCATGTCACAAATCAATACAATAGTTTTAAAAAACCTGCATCAAACAATTTCAGCCGAAGACCCCGTCACAGCCAGCGACGCCAAACACCCCCCCCAGCGCTAGCGTCAGCAGGACCCCCCCCCAACACCTCCAAAAGGTGGAACTTAACACCCAGAACATGGGAGCAGCGAAAACCACAGCTCTACGCCCTCCCCCCTTGCACCCCCCCGGCCAGGGGGCTGGGAAAGGAGGAGGAAACTTTTCTCTCTTTTTTTTTTTTTTTTTTTTTTTTTTAAAAAGGAAACTTACAAAAAAATTCATGAAAAAGAACAAAAATCTTCAAACGCAGCCATTGGGGGAGGGGGGCAGCCAGCGTGCAGCTTTCTCGGGGTCCCCCTGGGGCTCTGTCCCCCTCCCCCCCCAGCACTGGCCCAGTGCGTCGGAGCCGGCGGATTTCCGCACGGTTCCTGCGCCAGGCCAGGTTTGCTGCCCCCACGGGGCGTGTGGCTCCACGGGTCCCGGGTTCGAGATCAGCGGCGCCAGCACCAGGCACCGCAATGCAGATTTAAGGCACCGCATGGGGCCAAGCGAGGCGCCAGCCGCCTGCGGATTTGGGCATTTTGGAGGCCTGCCCCCTCCCACCCCCCGCCAACGGGCCCAGGGGGAAGCTGGGGCTTTTATTTAGAATGGGAGGGGCCTGCTAGCAGGAGCAGGGCTCAGCGCGGATGATGTGGGGCAGCCTTTCTGCCCCCCTTTCCTCTGTGTTGGCACATATGGGCCTTAGTGTCTAGGGAGGAAAGATGGAGCTGGGCCGGCCGCTGGGCTGCTCCCAGAAACCATGCAACTGGGGGGGGGGGGGCGGGGGTAGCGGCCGCTGTTCCCCACCCCAGGCTGGCTGGGTGCCCCCCTAGCTTCCTCAGCTGGGGGGTGGGGGTAGGGTTAACATTTAACTTGACAGACGCTGACCATTCTTCACCCCAACTGGAACATGGAAGTGAAAACACCTAACAAGAGTCCGCCCCTCCCCCCTGCCCAGAATGGAGGGGGGGGGAGGAAGAGATGCACCCCCCCCACGCACCCAGCATAAATCACCCTCTACAAACCCCTTAGCCGGGGCTGCCTTCTCCCTCCAACCCCACCCCCCCTTCATCTGCTTCTCTCGCTACTACACAACTCACTCGCGCGTGCGATACGAACCTCACTGATTGTCAGCTGCATAAGAGCTATTCTCTCCCAGGGGCACGGCCGGCCGACCCCCAGCCCAGGACTGGGGTGAGGGGCAGGGGTTCTGAAGAAGGGGAGACCAGCAGGGATGGGGGGCCCAGTATGTCCCTCGGAGAAGGGGCCGGCCTCTCTGTTTCACAGTCTATCCAATGTAACAGATACTGGGGGGGAGGGTGTCTATCCCGTGGGGCAGGGGGAGGGTTTAGCACCATCTGAGGGGGGAGGAATCACAGCAGAGCATTTCACAAGGGGGGGGGGTATTGTTTTGAGAACGTGCAGATGAGTCTAAAGTGCCTGGTACCTTTAAGAGCTTGGTCTCCAGGTGAGAGAGATTTGGGGGGCAGGGATCTGGGGGGTGGGGGGCGGCGTTCTGGTTTATTGCACTTGTCCTGCCTTCTGCTATGGCGTGCATGGGGGAGGGGAGGGGAGGGGGGGCTGGGATGTGCATAGAAATGAGATCCCCATCTGCAGCAAGGGCAGCACCAGCTCTGCCCCCCCCCCCGGCCCCAAAAAGCCACCACTCAGCACCCCCCTCTCAGGAAGAAGGGGGGCAATCCAGCCATGCCCAGAATCCAACCAACCCCCCCGCAACCTTGTCCACCGAGGTGGGTGCGGCACGGGGCCCTGTCGTCCTCCTGTGGCCCGCGGTGAAGAGCAGCGGGTGGTGGTGGTGGGGAATCTGTGTGTTGCCAGTCGGCTGTTCCCCCCCCGTGCACGGATCCCAGTGGTGGGGGGCGGGGAGGTCACCACAGCGGCGGGGGGGCGATCTGCTGGCACGGTCTGGAACGCAGGCAGTGAAGGCACTGTATATCCCGCAGGGCGGACGGGGCCGGTGCCGGGTCCCTCGGGCCATAGGCGCGTGGGACAGGTGGACAGAGAGCGGAGTCCGGAAGCACAAGACGTCACTGGTGACGCAGAAAAGCGGCACGAGGCTTTTGGAAGGGGGGCCAGGGCTGAGTCCGGAGTCCTGACCCAGGCGAGTCCACGTACGTAGCATCTAATAGGAAAGGACAGGGGCCGGAGCAGAGACCACGAAGCCTCCCCCAGTCCAAACTGGAATCCAACACAAGCAGCGATCCTGTCCGGCAAAACTCAAGCAGGGAGAAGATTACGGATCCTAGAGGTTTCCTGGAGCTGCGTCCTGGCACGGAGTTCGTGGCCAACCTTTCCTCTGCCCAAAATCCCGCCAGCCAGTGCACGATGCAGCGTATCTCCCGCCTCATCCTCCCGGTGGAAAGTCACGGATTCCTGCTAGGTTTATCTCATTAGATCCTGGGATTTTTAGTGTTTCTTTTTCCTTTTTTTTGGACTTTTTCCTTTTTTATAAAACCCGGGAGAAAAAAAAAAGCAAAAAACAATAAAATCAACCGTGGGGCTTTTTTTTGTAGGTTTTTGTGGCGTTTTTTTCCTTTTCTTTTAAAGCAACCCCTCCCCCGGAAAAAAATTCTTTATCCTACAGTGGCATTCAGGCGTGGAGAAGCGTCCGGAGGGGGGCGAAGAAACGGGCGGAATTGGTCGGGGAGCAGTACAACCAAAAACCCCCTCAATATATAATTGTTCAAACGTTGCATATTTTTCCTTTAAAAAAAAGAAAAGAAAAAGAAAGGAACGAAAAAGTAATCCTTAATTGACAAAAGAAAACGACGATTGTCCCAGAGATTCGAATCTGCAGCCTCGCCACTCCGGGGCAGCCAGATCCACCCTCCTGGATCAAGCCTTTCCTCAAAGAACCACCCAAAAAAAAAAAAAGGGGGGTTCTTCAAAACAACGACCAAAAATAAACCAAACACTTTTTTTTCCCCCTCCTATTAAAATAGGCCTCAGTCCATCTGTCCGTCCGCGCGGAGTGGATCTGGTGACCCAGCCCCCCCATTCCACTGCTTTGGTTCCTTGGTGAGCAAAGTCTATTGCCGGTTTTTTTTTTTGTTGTTTTTTTTTTTACAAAACTGTTTTCTTTGCAAAAGAAAGAAACGAACGAAGAAAAAAAAATGGATTCGATCTTCTAGATGCAGCACAAATCAAAGAGGAGGTGGCGATCTCCCTCGGGGCGAGCGCTCGGAGCAGAGACGCCTGGTCCAGCTGACGAGGGAAAGAACAGTTCACTGATACAGGGGTTTGCAAAGAGCAGAGGGGAAAGGCCCCATGTCCCATTCCCCGTCCCCCATAGCCAGCCAGTCCCCTGCCCTGGGGACAGATCAGAGCCAGAGCTCCCTACAGGGGAAAGGCCCCATGTCCCATTCCCTATCCCCCTGAGCCAGCCAGTCCCCTGCCCTGGGGCCAGATCAGAGCCGGTGCCCCCTACAGGGGAAAGGCCCCATGTCCCATTCCCCATCCCCCATAGCCAGCCAGTCTCCTACCCTGGGGCCTGAGCCACCAAGAGGGCCAGGCTCTCTTTCCCTGACCCCCCCTTACCTGCAGTTACTTGCTGTACTGATAGGAGTAGGCAGCGTGATCTGACGGAGACTCAACAGCCACTTGGCTCTGCTGGCCGCTGTTCTCCTGAAAGGCAGGAGGTTAGGGGGTGTGGGGTGACGCTGGCCCGGCCTCCCCGCCTGGCCCCCGCACCCCTATCCTGACCAGCGAACGGGAGGCCTAGGGAGGGGGCACTGCAGCAAGTGGTGCTGGGAGATGCTCTTCGCTCCCAGTCAATGCCCCGTGCTGACCTGAGGCCAGCTGGAGACAGGCGCACTTCCTGTCCTAGCCTGCCAGGGCAAGGTTGCTGCGTTGGCTGTTCAACAGCTGCCATACCCCACCCCAGAGGTGGCTGCATTTCAATGCTGGGTGGGTGAGTGATCCCCGGTTCCTTATCACTGCATCAGCTGTCCAGTAGCTGCCACATCCCACTCCAGAGGTGGCTGCATTTCAGAGGCTTGGCCGGTTAGCGAGGTGGAGGGGTGAAAGGGAGATTAGAACCCGCGGCCCCCTGGACTTCCACCCCCCGGCTGACAGATGTGGCAGGGGCTTGCCCCTCCAGCTGTGCCCCCAGCCTGGAACAAGGCCCTTACCTCAACTGAGATGCTGGAGGAAGGCACGGGCGTGTACTGAGGGATGTAAGCTCCTTGCATAGCTGCTGCCGCTGGCATGTACTGGGGAGGGAGAGAGGAGAGGTCAGGGGGCGGCTGGTGCCCAAAGGAGCCCAGGCTGGGGCCCTGGTGCCGGCGGACGGGGGCCTTACCGTGCCAGTGCTACTGAGGGAGAGGTGGCCCAGTTGCTGGGTCAGGGGGCCCATCATGGAGGCGGGCTGGATGGAAATGGTGTGGTCCATGGTCGGCGTCAGCACCGTCCCCTGTGGCAGAGGAGAGTGGTTGGAGAGCGGCCGGGGTGGGGCTGGGAGGAGAGGGACCTGGCAACGGGGGGGGGGGCTAAGTGCCATGGGAGCTGGTACGGCCAATCAGCACAGGGCCGGGGGCGGAGCCTGGGGCCACGGGAGCTGGTATGGCCAATCAGCACAGGGCCGGGGCGGAGCCTGGGGCCACGGGAGCTGGTATGGCCAATCAGCACAGGGCCAGAGGCGGAGCCTGGGGCCACAGGAGCTGGTATGGCCAATCAGCACAGGGCCGGGGGCGGAGCCTGGGGCCACGGGAGCTGGTACGGCCAATCAGCACAGGGATGGAGGTGGAGCCTGGGGCCACGGGAGCTGGTATGGCCAATCAGCACAGGGATGAGGCGGAGCCTGGGGCCATAGGAGCTGGTTTGGCCAATCAGCACAGGGCCGAGGCGGAGCCTGGGGCCACAGGGGCTAGTACGGCCAATCAGCACAGGTCTGTGCCTGGGGGCGGAGCCTAAGGCCAGCAGAGACCCTGGCACCAGAAAGACCCTTTCCCTGGTGGGAAGGCTGTACAGGAAATGATGTCAGAGACCAAGCGAGGGACAGGAAGTGATGTGTAAACTCAGTATGTATCATTTCCTGTTGGCAATGAAATCCCTCTGACCAACAGGAAGTGATGCGTTTGGGCCCCATGGTTACCAGGAAGTGATGTCAGAGCAGCCTCATTGGCCCCGCCCTGAAGCTACTTCCCCTGGGCCCCCCCTGCCCTGCCCCCCCATGGCCTCCTGGGCCCGGAGTCACGGAAGCCGCCCCGAGGGGTGGGGGGCTGGGCCGGGCCGGGCCTCACCGTGGGCTGCATGAGGTACGACTGATGGTGCATCCAGGACGGGCTGTGAACCTGCGGGCAAAGAGGGGTGTCAGCGGGTCCCTGGGCCCAGCCGGGGGGGTCACACCCCGACACGGGCCCCCAGCCCCCGACACGGGCCCCCAGCTGGGGATCTCACCCCGACACAGCCCCCAGCCCCCGACACGGCCCCCCAGCTGGGGTCTCACCCCGACACAGCCCCCAGCCCCCGACACGGGCCCCCAGCCTCCGACACGGGCCCCCAGCCCCCGACACGGGCCCCCAGCTGGGGTCTCACCCCGACACAGCCCCCAGCCCCTGACACGGCCCCCTAGCTGGGGTCTCACCCTGACACAGCCCCCCAACCCCCAACACGGGCCCCCCAGCCCCCGACATGGGCCCCCCAGCTGGGGTCTCACCCCGACACAGCCCCCAGTCCCCAACACGGCCCCCCAGCTGGGGATATCACCCTGACACAGCCCCCAGCCCCCGACACAGCCCCCTAGCCCCCGACACGGGCCCCCAGCTGGGGTCTCACCCTGACACAGCCCCCAGCCCCCGACACGGCCCCCTAGCCCCCGACACGGCCCCCCAGCTGGGGTCTCACCCCGACACGGGCCCCCAGCCCCCAACACGGGCCCCTAGCCCCCAACACGGGCCCCCAGCTGGGGTCTCACCCTGCCACAGCCCCCAGCCCCCGACACGGGCCCCCCAGCCCCCGACACAGCCCCCCCGGCTGGGGGTCATACCCCAACGCAGCCCCTCAGACACAGCCCCCCGGCTGGGGGTCACACCCTGACACAGCCCCCTTCCCCCTCGGCTGGAAGCTCCTTGGCCAGGCTCCCAGCAGCCCCCCCGCGCTGGTACCTGGTAGGAGGACATGGGTGACGGGAGGTAAGGGGCGAGCGTGGTCTGAGCCATCATCCTGTTGGGGGCCAGGCTGTAGGGGGTCGGGTAGAACCTGTGGAGGGAGAAGGGTGCCGGGCGTCACGGGGTTAAACTCCACGGCGGGATGCACAGAAAGGGAGTGTGCCCCCCCACCCCCCAGCACACATAGGGGGCAATGGGGGAGGGGGGGAGGACACAGGGACTCACCCGTTCTGCAGAGCCGTGGTGGGGTCGTAGGTCAAGGTCATGCCACTCTGTGGGGACACAACACCTGGGTCAGGCCTGCCCAGGAGTGCGGCCCCCCTGCCCCCAGCTGCAGCAACCCCGCCTCCTGCCGCCGCAACCCCCAAGGCCGCCACTGCCCTGCCACAGCATCTCACACCCCCCAGACAAGACACACCCATCCATGTCTCCCCCCTGCCAGTTGGCAGAGAGACGCGCCCCCCCGCCAGCTCGTGGGTTGGGGGCACACCGAACACCCTTGCCCTGCCTCTGCCCCGCCCCCCACTCATTTCAGCCCCCCTCACTGGGCTGGGGCGGGGACTTGGGGTGTGAGAGGGAGTGATGGCTCCAGCTGGGGGGGGAGGGCTCTGGGCGGGGGCTGGGAAGAGGGGTTTGGGGTGTGGGAGGGGACGAGGGCTCTGGCTGGGGGTGCGGGCTCTGGGGTGGGGCTAAGGGGTTTGGGGTGTGGGCTCCAGGAGGGAGTTAGGGGGTGGGAGGGGGTTCCGACGTGGGGCAGGGAGTTCAGGGGGTGGGCTCCAGCCGGGCGGCGCTTACCTCAGGCTCCGGGTCGGTGGTGCGGCAGGGCTAAGGCAGGCTCCCCACCTGCCCTGGCTCCGCGCTGCCCATGCCCACAGGCGCCGCCCCCGCAGCTCCCATTGGCCGCAGTTCCCGGCCAATGGGAGCTGCGGAGCCAGCGCTGGGGTCAGGGGCAGCACGCGGAGCTTCCCTGATTGCCCCTGCGCCCAGGAGCCAGACGTGCCGGCTGCTTCCGGGAGCTGCACGGCACCAGGGCAGGAGGGAGCCTGTCTTAGCCCGGCTGTGCCGCTGACGGGACTGTTAACGGCCCGGCCGGCGGTGCTGACTGGAGCCGCCAGGTCCCTTTTCGACCGGGCGCCCGGCAACCCTGGGCACAGAGTCGTACCGCTAGAGAAGGGACCCCATAGCCCCCTCCATCCAGGGCCAGAGAGCGGCTGGGGGTCCCAGGCTGGGCGAGGGGCCGATTCCCACCCCAGGGAGCCAGTCTCACCGAGTCGCCGTCCCGCGGCCAGGCCCGCCCGTTCTGCACGTACTTCCCCTGCGGCTGGCGCTTCTTCTGCCCCCCGTCGGCAAACTTGCAAAGCAGCGGATCTGAGGGGGCTGCCCAGAGACAGAGGCAGGCGTCATGCCCGACCCCCAGCCCCCCCTGCTCCCGTCCCGCAGCCCCCCCTACTAGCCCAGCCCTGGGCTCCCCCCACGCTCTGCCAGGACCCCCCAATCCCAACCCATGGCCCCCCTGCTCCCGACCCACAGCCCCCCTGCTAGCTCAGCCCTGGGCTCCCCCCATGCTCTGCCAGGGCCCCCCAATCCCGACCCGCAGTCCCTGCTAGCCCAGCCTTGGGCTCCCCTCCCCATCTCTGCCGGTGCCCCTCACTCCTGACCCACAGCCCCTGCTAGCCCAGCCCTGGGCTCCCTGCACCCCCCTCCTGTCCCCATTGTTCCCGAGTTCGGCCTGGCAAGAGTTAAACCCAGAAGGGAAGGGAAGGGTCCCAGGGTCCCATCCCCCAGGAGAGTCATTATATAACAGCCCCCTGCCCGGCTCCTGCTGCCCGGGTTCCCCCTTGGGTGCCCCACCGCGAGGCCCTGCCGCCCACCTGGGATCCCTGGGGGAGTCTTGATGTATTTCCCATTGAAGTGGGTGATGATGGCTTCGCACTTTTCTGTGGACTCCATTCTGTGAGGGGACAGAAGGCCTGAGCCCAGCGCCAACGACCCCCTCCCCGTCCCGCGCCAACATCCCCATGCCGACAACCCCCAGCGCCAACGACCCCCTCCCCGTCCCGCGCCAACATCCCCATGCCGACAACCCCCAACGCCAACGTCCCCCAGCGCCAACGACCCCCTCCCCGTCCCGCGCCAACATCCCCATGCCGACAACCCCCAACGCCAACGACCCCCAGCGCCAACGACCCCCTCCCCCTCCCGTGCCAACATCCCCATGCCGACAACCCCCAACGCCAACGTCCCCCAGCGCCAACGACCCCCTCCCCCTCCAACATCCCCATGCCGACAACCTCCAACACCAACGTCCCCCAGCGCCAACGACCCCCTCCCCCTCCCGTGCCAACATCCCCATGCCGAGAACCCCCAACGCCAACGTCCCCCAACGCCAACGTCCCCCAGCGCCAACGTCCCCCTCCCTGTCCCGCGCCAACATCCCCATGCCGACAACCCCCAACGCCAACGTCCCCCAGCGCCAACGACCCCCTCCCCCTCCAACATCCCCATGCCGACAATCCCCAACACCAACGTCCCCCAGCGCCAACGTCCCCCAGCGCCAACGTCCCCCTCCCCCTCCAACATCCCCATGCCGACAACCCCCAACACCAACGTCCCCCAGCGCCAACGTCCCCCTCCCCCTCCAACATCCCCATGCCGACAACCCCCAACACCAACGTCCCCCAGCGCCAACGACCCCCTCCCCCTCCACCATCCCCATGCCGAGAACCCCCAACGCCAACGACCCCCAGCGCCAACGACCCCCTCCCGCTCCAACATCCCCATGCCAAGAACCCCCAGCGCCAACAACCCCCAGCACCAACGACCCCCTCCCGTGCCAACATCCCCATGCCGACAACCCCCAGTGCCAACGTCCCCCAGTGCCAACGACCCCCTCCCGTGCCAACAACCCCCAGTGCCAACCCCCTCCCCCTTCAACATCCCCATGCCGAGAACCCCCAGCGCCAACGTCCCCCAGTGCCAATGACCCGCCCCCCCCAACACCTCCCCCCAGGGGTGCCCGGGCGGGGGGCTCTGACCTGGCGAAGCCGACGCCGCGGCTGGTGCCGTTGGGGTCGCGCAGGACGCGGGTGGAGATCACCTGTCCGAAGGGTTTCAGCATCCCCTCCAGCTCCTGCTCGTCCACGCTGAGCGGCAGGTTGGAGATGTACAGGTTCGTGGGGTCCTGCTCCTGTTGCTATGGAGACACGGCAGTGAGGGGCTGCCCAGCACCCCCAAAGGGGCCTCCAGGGTCTCCCCTTCTCTGAAATTGTCCTCTGTGTGGGGAATTACTTCCTCTTCCCCTGCCCTATGGGGCTGCGGCTCCGTGAGGGGCACCAGCAGAGCTGTGGGGGAGCCCAGGGCTGGGCTAGCAGGGGGCTGCAGGTCGGGAGTGAGGGGCACCGGCAGAGCTGTGGGGGAGCCCAGGTCTGGGACGTCCAGGGAGCAGAGGGCAGCCGGGAGACGGGCTCCCCGTCCTGGGACAACCCCCCAGATTTCAGAACTTTCCCCTGTCCCGGGACAGGACGGAAAGTCCAAGTCTGGCCCAGGAAGAATCGTCCACGGCTCTGGCCTGGCCTGAGATCGGCCCCCGTTCCCCCCCCCCCCCCAGGCTGAGAGAACCCCATGGCCCCGATTCTCCGTGCGGCTCAGCGCCCCCCCAAAGCCTCCTGGGCAAAGCCGGAGCCCAACCAGCTGCAGGGCGAGTCACAAACCTGCACCACGGGGGGGGGGGGGGGGGGGGGGGAACCCCAGGGTGGTGGGGGTCCGGGGGAAGGGACCTCCTACAGCTGGAACCATTAACCCTTTCAGTGCTTTAGGAGGAGGCCCCACACCCCCAGCAACTTCTCTCTCTCTCTCTCTCCCCCAGCGCCCCCCCATCTCCGTGCGGGCAGGGGGCATCTGGGGCACTTACCTTCGCCATCTGGGCCTGCACCCCGCTGGCCTTCAGCGCCGTCACGGCCTTCTGCGCCGCCGTGGGGCTGTCGAAATCGACAAAGCCGTAGCCTGGGAGAGAAGCAGAGACAGTGAGGGGGGGGGCAGGGAGGGAGGGGGACCCTGCAGCCTCAAACCAGAGCCCGTGTGTTGGATATTTAGGATCTTGCGGTTTGTTGTCTCAAAGCCCTTTATGGGATTTTTTGCTTCCCATCACCCAGCAACCCCTCACCTGGCACTGGGAGGAGGCCCTTTTGGGGTGAGGGCGGGGTATGCGGGGACCCCTTGCCCAGCACGGAGATGCGGCTGGCTCTGGGGTGGGGCGCAGGGGCTGGGTATATGGGGACCCCTTGCCCAGCATGGGAGATGCGGCTGGCTCTGGGGTGGGGTGCAGGGGCAGGTTATACAGGGACCCGTCACCTGGCACTGAAATGCAGCTGGCTCTGGGGTGGGCACAGGGGCTGGGTATACGGGGACCCTTTGCTGGAATGTATCCAGAGCCCAGACTACTGGGGAAAGCAGCAGGGGGGTTCCCAGGAACCAGGGACCCTCCCGTGGCGCCGCTGTGGGGCACTGGGCCTCACCTTTGCACTTGTTGGTCGTCTTGTCCAGGATGGCTTTCGTGGAAACGATTTTGCCGTATCTGGGGGGGGAGGGGGGATGCCAAAGAGAAGAGTTACAGTGGGCATGGGGCAGAGCGGCCAGCGGGACCCATAACGGGGTATCCCACAGCGCCTGCCACCCCCAAACCTCGCCCGGCTCTGAGCTGCGGCTGCCTCGGCAGGGGCTGGTTATACAGGGATCCCTCGAGCGGCGCTGAGCTGCGGCTGCCTCTGGGGTGGGGCAGGGGCTGTTTAACAGCCGCGTTGATTTAGGCCGGGAAGTGAAGGCGAATCCTGCAGCCGGGGTGGGGGTAGGGGGCAGAGCTCTGAACTTGGGGCGAATGCCCATTGGTGCCAGCTAAGAAAGACATCCCCATGTCCCCATGGGAAAGGGTTAAATGAGGAATTCCTAGGGGCAGCGAGCCCCAGGCGGGGGGTGGGGGGAATCCAGCCCCTCCCCACCCCCCGCAGGCCCCACAGAGCGGCTGCAAAGCCAGGGGTGGGGCAGGTTGGGGATCCCCAGCAGGGCAGTTCCCAGAGCCCCCCCTTCAGCACTGGAGGTCATGAGATTTCCCCTCCCCCAGGATGCAGCAGCCATGGGGGGGCCTTTTAAAGGGCAGATGACTTCTGTGCCCCTCCCCCCCCCAAGGCAGGGAAGGAAACAGCCCATCCCCCCTCGGGTCAGCCTGGCCGGATTTCCTGGCGGGGAGGGAGCGAGACAGGCAGGGTGGGGGAGGAAATCCGACCAGCTGCTGGATTGAGCAAGTCCCTGGCGCTGCGGGCACCGGGGGACCCCCTGAGCCCAAAGGCAGGGCAGGGAACGTGGCAGAGGCCCATGGCCCTGGATAGACACCACCTATGGAAATGGGTGGCGGGGAAACTGAGGCCGGGGGGGGAGGAGCGATTTCCCCTAGGTCCCAGAACCAGCCAACGGCACAGGTGGAAAGAGAACCCAGGAGTCCTGGTTTCCATCCCCTCCTCCCCCTTCACTCTAACCACTAGCCTCCGCTCCCGTCCCGTTTCACCTTTCCTGTGCCTCAGTTTCCCCAATTAGCGAGGCTGAATTAACCCTTCACAAACCACGCGGGAGCCAGCAACCCCGAGCCCCCCCAAGGGGGCGAAGCCGCGTCACAGCAGGAGGCGCCAGGCCCTGGAAAAATCGGGGTGCGATGGAGACGTGGAAACACTCCCGAATCCTGACCCATCCCTGAAGGGGTTACCCCTCCCCCCACCCCAGCTGAGAGCAGCTCCCGGAGCCCCTCCCCCTGCGAATTCCTGATCCGAACTGCACGGGCTGCCAGGGCGGGCGCCGGTGCTGGGCCACTTCCAGCATTCCCGACTGGGGTGAGCTGAGGCTACGGCAGCAACCGCCCCCCCTCTCCCCCCAGCGCCGGCTCCCAGGCCAGATCCACCCCCACGGGCTGCTGCCCAGCAGGGCCCCCCCCCCGTCCCCCCACCCCCGGCCAACGCAGAGCTCCAGGGGCCCCAGTCTGACTCACCCAAAGCCCTTCCCAAAACGGGGAGCCCAGGGCTGGGCTAGCAGGGGGCTGCGGGTCAGGAGTGAGGGGCACCGGCAGACATGGGGGGGAGCCCAGGATGGATTCTTGCCCCCAAAGGAAACCAGTGGCTGTGGTGACTGGGAGTGCTGGGGGGGGAAGGGAGATGGGGGGGCAGGGAGTGCTGGGGGGGGCAGGAAGATGGGGGGGGCTGGGAGTGCTGGGGGGGGCAGGGAGATGGGGGGCTCTCCGGCTCTGTTCCGAGCCCCAGGCAGAAGCAGCATCTGGAGGGGACGAGCCCCGGGGTCACGGCCGCATCTCAGCCTCTGGCTGAGATCTAAGGGAGCGTCCAGGGTACCCCATGTGCCCACGTGGGACACCCCCATGTCAGATCCCCCCCATCTCCCGCCCCCCCACGTGGGGAACCCCATCTCCCACCCCCCATGTCAGATCCCCCCTATGTCAGATCCATCCCATCTCCCATCTCCCCCACATGGGACACCCCCCATCTCCCGCCCCTCATGTCGGACACCCACCATCCCCCATTTCTGCGCCCTACTGGGGGGGATGTATCAGCCCCATGGATGCTTCCCTCAATCCCGCCCCGCTGCCCCCCCCGGCGTACGGCTGGCACAGCTTGACGAGGTCCTGGTCGGTGGTGCCCGGGTGCAGGCCCCGGATGTACAGGTTGGTTTTGCTCAGCTGGTCCCCGCCTCCCCCGCCGCCTCCGCTGCTGCTGCTGCTGCTGTTGTTGTTGCTGCCGCTGGGACTCGGGGGCGCCATCTGCTGGGCCACTGACACATAAGGCTGCTGGGAGACAAGAGGGGGAGGAGCTGGTGAGCAGGGGGCGGGGCTCCCGAGGGACGTTGGTGGGGGCGGTGGGATCCGCAGCTGGCTGGCTCACGTTCCCCCTCCAGCTCTTTGAATCTTTCCTCCTGCCCAGGGGTCTCAGGGAGCAACAGAGAGAGGGGCTGCCTGCCCCGTCCTTAGCGGGGAGGGGAGAGAGACGGGTGGCAGGCTGGGGGCAGCGGACAGACGGCAGCGGACAGACGGCAAAGGGAGTTTCCACTGAACCCGAGGCCTGATTGTAACAACCCCCTGCCTCAGGTACCGGGGACCTGAGTAAGTCAGTGATGACGGGAGCCAGTTTAAACCATCCTAGGTACAGTCAATGGCATGAGGCCTGGAGGGGATGCGGGGGGACTGAGTCTGAGGGGGTCGAATCTGAGGCTTCACCCCCCAAACCATCCCCGCACACCGGCTAGGGCTTGATCACGGAACCCCAACTGCTAAACGCCCAACTCCTGCCCCCTCCCGGCCTGATGGGCCTGGGGCAAATGCCTGGGGACCCGGGGGGTGATTCCCGGCCACCCCGATATGTACACACATGCCCCGCCCCCCGGGAGAGGCAGCAAAAATCCCAGTGCTGCCACCAACTCCAACCAATCAGAACGCAGCATGCAAACAAGCTGAAGTCAGCCATGTGGCCAGTGTGACATCACAATGAGCTGCCCAATGAGGAAAGCGGCTCAAAACAGCTTTAATATTGAATTAAAGTTCTTCAGTGGGGGGGGGGGGAGGTCACGACCTGGAGTATCGAACCTCCCCCATCCCTGGAGACCTACTGCCTGTGCCTCTCACTCCCAGCCCGCAGCCCCTGCTAGCCCAGCCCTGCCGGTGCCCCTCACTCCCAACCCGCAGCCCCTGCCACCCCCCAGCCCTGCCGGTGCCCCTCACTCCCGACCCACAGCCCCTGCCGGTGCCCCTCACTCCCGACCCGCAGCCCCTGCTAGCCCAGCCATGGGCTCCCCCAATCCCCAGCTCTGCCGGTGCCCCTCACTCCCGACCCACAGCCCCTGCTAGCCCAGCCCTGAGCTCCCCCCAGCTCTGCCGGTGCCCCTCACTCCCGACCCACAGCCCCTGCCGGTGCCCCTCACTCCCGACCCGCAGCCCCTGCTAGCCCAGCCATGGGCTCCCCCAATCCCCAGCTCTGCCGGTGCCCCTCACTCCCGACCCACAGCCCCTGCTAGCCCAGCCCTGGGCTCCCCACAGCTCTGCCGGTGCCCCTCACTCCCGACCCGCAGCCCCTGCTAGCCCAGCCCTGGGCTCCCCACAGCTCTGCCGGTGCCCCTCACTCCCGACCCGCAGCCCCTGCTAGCCTAGCCCTGGGCTCCACATGCCCGACTCCCCCTCTTCAGTTGTCAGGACTCCTGGATTCTGATCCCAGCTCTGCCATGACCCCACCGTGCAACCCCGGATGAGTCCCTTCCCCCACCCGTGCCTCAGTTTCCCCAACTGCTCCACTGCCTGGCCTGGGGCGGTGCTGCTCGCCAAGCGCTGCAGGGGTATGTTCTTAGTCCGGCCCCCAGCCAGCCGGGCTGGCTCCTCGGGGTTATCTCCCGGCGCAGGGCGGAACAGGGAGGGAGGAAGCTGACTCAGCCGCGGTGGAGGTTCCTCTGTGGAATCCAGCCGGATCCCTCCAGGGTCACAGCCCCGGCTTTGCAAGCACCCACCTGCCCCCAGCCAGGCCTGTAACCTTCTGGCCCCACCCGTCACAGAGTGCCAGGCAGTGCTCGCCCCCAGGGGCGCTCTGGATGCCAGTGGAACGAGCGACAGCGTAAGACGCCCGCCACCAGCTGAGGGGCTAAGAGACAGGGCCAAGGTCACGCAGGGAGTCAGTGGCACAGTCCAGAATAGGAGTCAGGAGCCCGGGCTCCCAGCCACCGGCCCACGCGCTCCTTGGGGTTCCGGTGACTCTGGTCGGCCGCTGCCCTGGGCCCCACCAGGACAGAGCCACAGGGTTGGCCGTGATCCGCCTGGCAGTGCCTGGGGCAGGGGGGGATTCCTGGGGCAGAGCTGGGCTGGGGGGGAGCAGGAACACACACACCCCCGCTGAACTGCAGGCCCCGTGTTCTGTTCACACACACCCTCCCCCACCCAGGTCCCGCCTGCCTGGAACCAACCCCAACTCCGGCCTGTAGGGACGGCTCAGCCCCTAACCCCTGGGCCGCAGTCAAAGCCCTTCGCAGCTGGACCCCCATCCCCTGCCCCAGACTCCCCCCCCCCAGGCCCAGCAGGGCAGGATGTGCACTGGGGGATGGAAGGGAGGGGCCGTGCGATGCACGAGGAGAGCCACAGGGCCCGAACGCGTGTGCCCCAGCGTGCGAGGGGCGTGCAATGCACATGCGGGGCCGGGCACAGTAACTCCCAGCTCCCCAGGCTGGGCTGTGATTTGCTGAGTGAGGTCACTGGGGCGGGGGGGGGGGGGGAATCCGTTTCGCCCTGTGTGGGCGTCGCTCCACATTGCAAAACCGCTGCAGCATTCAGGAAAGGCTGGCTCGGAGCTCAGGAGAGGCCCAGGGCTGGGATAGCGGGGGCTGCGGGTCGGGAGTGAGGGGCACTGGCAGCGCTGGGGAAGGGGGAAGCCCAGGGCTGGGCTAGCAGGGGGCTGCAGGTCGGGAGTGACGGGCACTGGCAATAGGGCGACCAGATGTCCCGATTTTTGGGTCTTTTTCTTAGATAGGCTCCTATTACCCCCCCACCTCCTGTCCTGATTTTTCACATTTGCTGTCTGGTCACCCTAACCGGCAGAGCTGGGGGGCCCAGGGCTGGGCTAGCAGGGGCTGCGGGTCGGGGGTGAGGGGCACCAGCAGAGCTGGGGGGGGCCCAGGGCTGGGCTAGCAGGGGCTGCGGGGCGGGAGTGAGGGGCACCGGCAGAGCTGGGGGTGGGGGGCCCAGGGCTGGGCTAGCAGGGGCTGCGGGTCGGGAGTGAGGGGCACCGGCAGAGCTGGGGGGAGCCCAGGGCTGGGCTAGCAGGGGGCTGCAGGTCGGGAGTGAGGGGCACCGGCAGAGCTGGGGGTGGGGGGCCCAGGGCTGGGCTAGCAGGGGCTGCGGGTCGGGAGTGAGGGGCACCGGCAGAGCTGGGGGGAGCCCAGGGCTGGGCTAGCAGGGGCTGCGGGTCGGGAGTGAGGGGCACCGGCAGAGCTGGGGGGAGCCCAGGGCTGGGCTAGCAGGGGGCTGCGGGTCGGGAGTGAGGGGCATCGGCCCCTCCCTGCCTCCACCCCAGCCCTCTGTCCCTGCCCTCTCAGCCCTTCGCTCTCACAGACTCTGGTTGCTCCTGGAGCCATTCGAACCATGTGGTCGAAGTGGCTCATGGTCAGCCGGGGCCTGTGCCGGGCCAGGTCTGCCCAGCTCCCAAGGCTGCTCCCGCGGGAACGGTACCACCGGCGTCCCTAGGCCCAGGAGCTGAGAGGGGCTGCGACCCAGCGGGGCAGCTCACCACGTGGATCCGCCCCTGCAGCAGCCGGCTCCCTGCTCCCGGACGGCAGCGGCCCGGGGGCCTGGCCCGGGGCAGCGCTTGGGGCTGGTCCAATGCTCCTCCCTGGGCAGCCGGCACCAGCCCAGCCTGGCGTGGGAGCGTCTCTGGGGAGCGGGACACTGACAGGCGCGGAGTTGGAACTCGCCCCAGAATTTGCAGGGCCTGCGTGTGTGAGGCACAGAGCATCGGGGCCTCACAACAGCGACAAGTCTAGAACTCAGCCCCCCCTGCTCCGAAAGCCCCCAGCCCCACTGAGTTAATGGGGAATCTCCAGTAGCACAAAGCAGTATGGGATCTATGGTCCACACATGAGCAATTCTTGTGCCATCCAGCAGAGGGCAACACCAGAGGCCCACATGCATTGGCTCATCAGCAAAGCTTTGCTCTGTCCAGGGAGCTCAAAGCCCTTGGCAAATACTAATCTATCAACTTCTCCTTGTGAGACACTGCTGGGGAAACTGAGGCACGGTATGGGAAGGGGATGGGAGGTGCCTGAAGTGAGTCCAGGGCCAGGTGGGAGCAGAGTCGCCTTCACAAAACCAGAGACAGAAATGAGTCTCTCTCAGGACACTAGAGGGGACCCCAAACTGAACAGGATCAGGGCCAGCACCGGAGACCTGGGACAGGAAAGGGGTCCAGACAGGGTGAAACAAAACCAGGTCAGGGGCGAATGTCAGAGGGGAAACACCCACTTGAATTTCCCTGACACCCGTTTCCTCATTTGAAGCTTTCCCGATGCACAGGAGAAGGTGATCAGTTTACTGAGCGGGGCTGGGAGCCACGACTCCTGGGTTCTCACCCCACTTTGCTGCGGGATCTTGAGCAAGACATGTCCGTGCCTCAGTTTCCCCCCCACACACCTCCCCAGGTCAGAGAGCCTGTCCCAAGGATTCCCGCAGCCAGCCCATACCTTGTGGTTGAGCTACACCCGATCTTCGCCAAAGCCCCATCTCGAGGCACAGCCTTCCAAGAGACGGAGAAACCCCACATGCCTGGGGCAGGGGGTCCAAGGATCAGTTCCCCTCCCTGTTCACAACTTGGGCCCTACGTCTAATCGGGACGGTTCTGGCTTCACCTCCCAGCCACCGGCTCTGCCTTTGCCGCCGAGCCTGGAGGGCGGAACAAACCACGAGGGGCAGGACGCGGCTCTCCAGGCAGGTCCACACAGGCAAGAAAAGAAACACGCTTAAAGCACGTGACTTGGCCCCAGCCACGTTCTCAGCATCATGTGTGAACATGGTTATTCTGGGAGGGTGGACGGGACGCGAGCGCCTCTCCCCTCCGCTGCTCATTTCACTCCCGCGCTGCGTTGGCCGAGCACACGGTTTGGCTTCCGAGAAGCCCAGGTGGTAGGTCGGGGCTGTGGCAGCGAGGCGGGCGGAGAGAGCTGCCAGGGGAGGGGCGGGAGGCCTGGCCGAGTTGGTAGATAAAGGGGATGGGGGGGCGCCCTGCGGGACATGGAAAGAGACATGGTACAGCAGGGGGGATGGGGGGGAGGGATTGTCAAAGGGCCCAGGGGAGTTAGGTGCCAGATTCCTGTTGTGTGCCTAACTCCCTTACCCCAATGCCGCCCTTAGCCCCCGTATTGCGGCGCCGTCCCCATGAAGCCGACAGGACTCAGTATTTGGGGAGACCCCCGACGCTGCGTGCCCAGGGCGACAGGGAGAGTTAGAGGCGGGTGGGTTTGGAGGAATTGAGGCCACAAATGTCGGTGGGATTGAGAGCAAGGGAGGGAGCAGGTTTGGTGAATAGACCGGTGGCAGAACAGTGTTCCAACGTGTCAGGACTCCTGGGTTCTCCCCAGCTCCAGAAGCAAGGTTGGTTGAGGGGCCTGGCTGCGAGACTGCCTGGGTTCTTCTCCCAGCAACACCACAGCCCCAGCCTGTGACCTCAGGCACGTCCCCGCGCTGTCCCTGGATTGCCCCTCCCTTGTCTCTCCAGACTGGAAGCTCTCTGGGGCAGGGACCCTACGTGCAGCGCCCGGCATTGTGAGCGGTCAGGCTGCTACCCAATACGCCCAGGGAAGGCGCGCCAGCCGGACAGAGAGCATGAAACGGCGCAGCTTCTGCGCCGAGTTCTTCAACCAAACCAGGGAAAACGCCGGTTTGTGGCAACCAAAACTTTCCGTGTAAACGTGCTAGTTTCGATGCCGCCGGTTCCCGGGCCAGGGTGGGATTTCAGGTCAGAACCCGGAATAGCCAACAGCCCAAGGATCAGAGCATGGTGGTGCTGGAAACCCCGATTCCACTCCCTGCTCCGCCTGCCGCTATCCCAGGCGAGGGCCCTGACCACCAGGCCGTAGGGCCAGTCTCCGCCACTGGCCCAGCCAGTGTGTAATTATTATACAGCCTGGTGGAGCCCTAAACTGGGATGTGCCGGCGAGATTTTCAGTTTTCCTCTGAAAATCCAAGCCTGAGACAGTAAGAGCTTATCAAATGCATGGCTGTTCAAGGCATAATCATCCCCTTGCCTTGGGTTCTTGGCACGCCCCAGAGGTGAGTGGAATGGAACAATCTGAAGTACGTTTGTACAGCGCCGAGCACAGCTGGGGCTGGGTCCATGCCTGGGATTCGTAGGTACTAATTCCTTTTCCACCCTGGGTTGTTGTGTTTTTAAACGTCGGGTCTCCATGCGTTGCCAATGCTCATGATCTTATCATGAGTCTCACAATATCTGGTGTTCCTCGGAGAGATTCAGCTCCAGGAGCCAGAGGGTCAGGCGAAAATCTCGGCTTTAATTGGGGGGGGGGACCCAAAGAGTAAATTTCTAGCCCTCCTGGTTGCAGGGAAAAGCATGAAAACGTGACCTGAGTGTGACCCCAAAGGCTCACACAGGAGGAGGCGCCGAAGAACAATTTGTATAAAATCTCCTGATTTTCAAGCCAACCTCATGATTTTGAGGGCTGGGGGTTGGCGGCTCGGAAGTGAAAACAGACTGGTCAGTTTCACACTTGCTTAGTCCGTTTCTAGTCAATTTCACTCTCGGGTTTGCAGGCACCAGCCCCAGGCCCTGAGAGGAGGCAGGGTCCCGGGCAAGGCTCAGTTCTGGGCCAGGAGTCCGGCGATCTACGTTCAATTCTTGGGTCTGCAGCGCCATGCCTCGGTTTCCCCAGCTGCGAACCAGCGCTGACGCTGGCCCCCTTTGCAAAGCGCTTGGAGACACAAGAATGGGGTGGGGGGGGGTGCGGTCATCATCGTTTTTAAAATGCTGTTTCTGGAGGAAATCGTTGTATTGAGCTAAAGTTTGGTCAACGCCTCGGAGAATTTCAAAACAAACCCCGGACACAAAACTCACAAACGCGGGAGCCCAAAGTGCCTGTTCTGAAAACCACCGCTCAGGCCTGCGTTCACCCACCAGCCCCTGCAGTGACACTTGGACGACTCAGTCACAGAGGGACAGGAACCTCCAGTGATGCTAAACTTGGCCTGCAGGAGAATTGTCCTCTCTCGCGCTCTCTCTTCTCCCCCCGCCACAGGAAATGGTGGGTGACATCACTAATGATCACACCACCACATGCCTGGGCAGTGATGCCAGCTGGGTGTGGCTGATACAATGACATTCCTCAATGCATTTTTTTGTTCCTTCTAGTGCTACCTACATTTGCAAAGATTCATTTCATTCCCAGACGGGCTGAAGCTGCTGTTAGGCGGTGGGGCTGCAGGGCAGTCGTGGGTCACGGTGCCCAGCGCCCACCGTCTGAGCCGGGTTCGCAAAAGGGCTCATGTTGCCAGGAAGCAATGCCAGGGAGCAGGTCTATGGCTGGGCCGCCTAGATGCTACCGTAATACACCTAATAAATCACGTCAAGCGCCCGGCACATGGGGCCTTGACTGGAGTGCCTGGGTGCTACCCGATTACCCCTCATTAATAATGGTATTACCAGGGTAACATTTCACCGTACAACTCCCATTGCGACACTCTCGCAGAGCCCCTTCTCGCGCCTCGCTGGGATCTTGGCAAGCTCCAGGCCCGATCTGTGGGTGCCGGGCCTTTGGGACGCTTGGCCTAGTGGATGTATCCCCAGTGCCCCGTTTCACGCACACGTTTAAAACCCCCCCCAAAGCTCAGGGCACATCCCAGGAGCGGGAAGTGAGGCACCTGGGGAAGTTGGTGCAGGATCGAGGTTCACCGGCCGATTTTTTGTTTTTAAACTAACAGAAGCATGGAAAACTGTCAGGCATAAAACAAACAGCACCGAGCGCCGCTCCCACAGCACGTGACCAAGGGCGGGTGGGATCATTAACCCCATTTCACAGATGCAGAAGTTGAGGCACAGAGCAAGAAGTGATTTGCCCAAAATGCTAGAACCAGGCCTCCTGGATACCAGGCCGTGCTTTACCACTAGGCCACACAGCCTCCCTGTTGCTCAGATTTCCATTTGGACACCTACACGGCCATGTTGTAATTATTCTACTCGGAATTTGGGTCGTCCCCCTGGGACCCCAACACCGCAGTTCCTTTTTCAGGCGTGGGCCTTGCCAGCTCAGACCCAGACACCCTAGTCTGGCCTCCTGCATGTCCAGAACCCCGCCCCCACACGCCTGTGACAGACCCCGTCACTGACGTCCTCAGATCCTGGTTTCAAGACTCCAAGTTACAGAGAATCCACCATTGACACTAGTTGAAACCTGCAAGTGCCCCACACTGCAGAGGAAGGCGAAAACCACCCAAGGTCTCTGCCAATCTGACCGGGGCGGAAATTCCTTCCTGACCCCAAATCTGGTGATCAGTTAGACCCTGAGCATGTGGGTGAGACCCACCAGCCAGACACGCAGGAAAGAATTCTCTGTCGTAACTCAGAGCCCTCCCCAGCCAGTGTCGTGTCCCGTCCCCGCCGGTGGAGATATTTGCTAGTAGCTGCAGATCGGCTGCGTGCCATTGTGGGCAGTCCCATCAGACCGTCCCCTCTACAGACTTAGCAAGCTCCGTCGTGAAGCCAGTTAGGTTTTGTGCCCCCCACTCCCCTTGGCAGGCCGCTCACTCCGGTTCCCCAGAGGGGGCTGCTCCGGTGCATAATGTCTAGTTCGCATTCGGCTCGCAGGAGCAGGTCAGGGCCCCGCTGACCCCAGGCAGCTCACAAGCAAAAGGCTATAGGGCCGAGGGTTTCATTTCAAGCTAACAAGAGGGGCTGGTTCTTTAAACCATCATGTCAAATATCTCCGGGGCCAGCGCGGCCTTTTCCCAGAGATCTGCCAGGCCACGCCAAGCGCCATGAGGCCCTGGCCCATGACTGGGGTTCTTAGGTACGTCTACCCTGCACACTAAAGGCTGGGCTCTGACTCAGGCTTGAGTCAAGCCCCACTTCCATCCACGCACAAATCAGGCTGGCTCAGGTCAGCAAGTGCTCAGGACCCGGGTCCTAGGACCTGCTGGAGCAGGGGAGGGGGGGTCAGAACCAAGTCCCACTCTGATTTAGGTCCTAGCCCCGGCGTTTTGGAGTGTGGGCGCAGACCCGAGACAGAGGCGTGGACGCAGCGGCGCGGCTGGGAGCCCCGGGGCCAGCGAGTGTTAACCCAGGCTGGCGATGCAGTGGGGGAAGCACCGAATCCACGGAGCCGGGTTCCCAAGCAGTGCGGACATGCCAGGAGGCACCGGGAGGGCAGAGAGAGGTAAGAAACGGGCTCAGGACTCAGATGGCCATTTACACAGCTGGGAGGGGGAGACCCTGGGCCTGTCTCCACGTCCCTTGCTGCGCTGGTGCAGCTGCGGTGCGTAGCGAAGACGCTACTACCCCAGCGGGGGATCGGCACGGTGAATTCACCTCCGCAAGAGGCGGGAGCTGTGCTGCTCGGAGAAGCACTCCCGCCACACAGCGCTGTCTACACTAGGTTCTCTAACTGCATCACTCAGGGGTGTGTGGGCTAACAGGCAGGTTCTTACTTCCTCCTCTAAAACATCTGGTGCTGGCCCCTGTCGGAGACAGGACACTAGGTGGCCCTGGAGTGTGAGGTGAGTTCCTGTCCAGTCGAGATCTTAGTTCTAGCTCGACCACACGATATGGGCTGGGTGCAGGAACGACAAGGTCCTTCGGCCTGGTCAAGGCAGGAGGTCAGATGGGATTATCTGGCCTTAAAAGTCTATGAAGCTATTAGTCACGGTACTTTCATGAAGCAACTAGAAACTCCCCGCCCGGATCAGAGCCTCAGCAACATGGGCTGCCCAAAACAAAACAAAACAATACCAGCCACCGAGCCACTGGACCCCTGGAAATACGCAAAAATCAATCACTAACATGTCACAGCCCAAGAACTGGCCTAAATCGCAGAGTTCCCCGCAGAGCATTTCCACTCATTCGAGATGAGTAACTCAGACAGTCAGCAAATTATGAGGCAAAAATTCCCCTAACTTCAGTGAAGACGTATTCTGACTCCCTGCGTCCCCGGCTGCGTTACAGACACCGGGGGCGGGGCTGTTTTGTGGCTGAGGACTGCCCACGTGGGGTGGACCATGTCCCACTGCGTCCCACAATCCCAGGGCCCGACTGGACACCCAGATCTACAAAATTCCCGGACAACGCACTCACACCCAGCGGCTCCCCTGCAAACGCACACACCACTCTAATGGCCGTGCGGTGTCGTGCACCACAAACTCACCCCCCCACCACTGTCACACCCAGACTCACCAGTACGCCACACGCACGACCATCGCACGCGCGCCAACACAGACACACTAGAGCAAATTCACCAGCATGTCAACAAACTCACCGTCTCACACGTCAATACGGCAACTATGTCACAGGTGCACATCCAAACGCCGCTGCCCCAAATACACAGCCCGACACGCACCAGCAGTTACAGGGAGACAATCCGGGCGCACAAAGACAGACAGACGCAAAAAACACCCCAAACACGGGCCGACACCCTGTAAAGCCCCTCTGACAGAAAAGGCCAGCGCGAGTACACTGCGGACGCCACACGCGCGGATCCCCCAGACTCGCACACACGAACCCGCCAAGGACACACACACTCCCCTGGAGAAAGTTCAGTGGCTTGGAAAGTGACAGATCTCGCACACACAAAGGAATGATTTTACATGTGTACAGCTGGCTTCTCGGAGGCCTTCACTTTGCTCCCCAGCTCCTGCGTTTCTGGCATTCGCGGCCTGACTCGGCGGCGGACTCTGCGGGGGTGGGGGGGTGGACACTCGGGGTGGGTGATGGGGCCAGTCAGTCATGGCTTCTGGCTGGCTGGTGCTGCAGACTCATCTCCTACGCTCAGGACGTTAATGTCACGGGGACAAGAGGGGGTGGGGGGGATCCAAGCCATGGTCTGCAGAAGGGAGCCCCGAAAGGGGAGGGAGAGGTCTGGATTACAGAGCCATCCGTCTGGGTGTAATCTGGAGTCCAGGGGGAGGGGGTGTATCGGAGGCCCCCCGGGTGCTGCATGGATCCCTGCTCCATGGGACAGAGACTCCAGCTGTTACCCCCGCAATAACAGGGCACAACAGTTCTGCCCCCTGTGGCGCTGTGGGAGAAGGGGCTTGTGAAGGGCAGAGGGTCTCGCTGGGATTCAGTGACATGAGAATTCACCCGCCTGCCCCCGCGCGCCACTCTGCAGACAGGGAAACTGAGGCACGGAGGCTTGTCCCTCACAAGGTCACACCGCCAGCCAGTGGCAGAGCTGGGACTAAAACCAGGAGTCCTGCTCCCCCCTCCCCAGGCCCCACTGTGTTAACCCCCAGGCTACGCTAGGCCCCCCTCCCAGAGCTGGGGAGAGAACCCAGGAGTCCTGGCTCCCAGCCCCCCTAACCACTAGACCATGCTCCCCTCCCAGAGCTGAGGAGAGAACCCAGGAGTCCTGGCTGCCAGCCACCCCCAGCTCTAACCCACTAGACCCCACTCCAAAATCCAAACCCAAAGTCTAATCCCAGCAAGACCCTAAACCCCCTAACTCTGACCCCAACGCCAATAACACCCCCCTCGCGTTCTGCCTGCACGGGGGGGGGACAGACACCCCCCAGGTAGCCCCAGAGCCAACCACAGTCGGAGGGAGGTGGGGCCTGGCCTGCCTGGGATATTCACCCACCAATCAAACCCCTCTCCCCGGAGCACGGGGACCCCCCTGAACCCCGAAGTGGAGATCAGCTCCCCCCCATCCCCACACCTCAGCCCACCCCACACTCCGGGGTGGGGGGCGCAGCCCAGCTCGGCCCGGGAGCGGTGGTAGTGGGGGGGGTGCCCGGAAAAGCGATTCTCCTGGCTACACTTGGTGGAGCAGCGCGGGGGGGGGGGGGGGGCAGATCTTCACCCTGGGCGGTGCTGCGGGGGGGAGGGGGGACGGAAGGGGGGGGCAGCGCCCTGAACTTCCCCCAGCACAAAGGCCTGAGCCGGGCCCCGCGGCTAACGGGAGGTGCAGGGAGCGCGGGGGGGGGGAGATGGGAACCCCCCTTCTCCTCTCCTGGGGGGCCAAAGGCATTGGGGCGCGCTGGGGCGGGGGGGGGGGCAGGACGCAGTCGCTTTTCCTACCTTCTTGCTGGTCTTATTGTAGCCAAATGTGGCGATGGCGGCCCGCGGCTGGACGGAAAGTAACATTTTCCTCCCTAATGTTACGGGCCTGGGAACGGGGCGGGGGGGGCGCTGGAGGGGGGGGGGACGGGGCTGCTGGCTGACGTCACACCCAGGGAAGCCAGCCTGGAATCTAGGGCCGGGATGACAACTTTCCACTGGGTCCTAGCGCCCGCGGAGGGAGCGGCGCCCGAGGGAGGGGCCGCTTCTCCTCCCCCACGGGGTCCCAGGCCGGAAAGGGACCCACTGTGGCTCCTTCTCGTCTGACCTCCTGCACAGCACAGGCCCGGGGGGGGGGGTCCCCGAAATAATACCGGCCCCGGGGGCAACCAGCCCAAAGACTCAGTAGCCGCTGGGCCGGGGGTGCCACGGTGTCTGGGGCGTTGCAGAAGTGGTTGGGGTTGGGGTTGGGGTTGGGGTTGGGGTGGGGGTTGCCCTGGTTTCGGCTTTAGGAGGGTCGCGGGGAGAAACCAGCGTCCAGCCTCCCCCGCCGCCGCGCCAGGCGCTGCACGCACCCAGCAGCGGGAAGTTGGACCTTGCCCAGGCCCGGCGGCAGGGTGCGAAGGCCCAGGCTGGCATTCGGGGTGCTGGGCCCGACGTCCTGTCTCTGGCTGTCTGGCCCGCGCTACTCGGGGAACAGCCCCCCCGGGCAGGCCCAGACCCCTGTTCCAGCCGGCCCCCCACGTGAGCCCAGCCCCTTGCCCCAATTCCTGGCAGGCCTTGGGGCCAGCACTGACTGGCAGGGGAGAGCGCCCCCTACTGAGACTACCACTCATCTCCCAGCCATGTCTGGGCAGGGCTGTCACCTGGGGCCTGGTGAGGGGCGGGTGGGTGCAGACCAGCACCCCATGGTGGCCAACACTGCGGGGGTTAGACAGAGGGTAGCCCCAGCCTGGGGGAGGGGCATGGTCTCCAGCTGGGGGGGATATTCCTGGCAGGAACGGGGTCACCCTGGGGCCACCCCCACCCTAGGAGCTGTGCGAGCCGGTCTCAGCGTCGCCCCCTCTGGGCTGGGTCATGCCACGCTGCCCTCACTGGGTGTTACCTTGTGTGTCTTTCACATGAGTCACCGAGGGATGGGGAGCGCTCCGGGGCCATGGGGCTCCCTGCTCTCCGTAGCCGGGGATCACGAGGCCCCACCCAGGCCCAGCGACATGTGGGGGGGGGACACCCGGATCAGGATGGGGACAGACTTAACCCTTCCCGTGCTGTGCGGCACACGGGAAGCTGGAGTCCCAGCCATGCACCCGGCTGTTCCCAGTCCAGAGCTCCCATACCACCCCTTCCTCTCTCCCCCCCTCATCTGGGGCAGGGGTTCAGACTGGGGCTGCTGGGCATGGCCAGAACACGCACTTGTGGGGCCTGGCCTGGAAAATCTGGCCGTGGCATCTCTCTGCAGCTGTGACGTCAGGATGGCCCAAGCTGAGAGGACTGGCTGGAGCGGGGGGGGGGGGGGGCAGGGAGTGGGGCACGGGGCCTTTCCCCTAGGGGGTGCCAGCTCTGATCCGGCCCCAGGGTGGGCACTGGCTGGCTTGTGGGGAGGGAGCAGGGAATGGGACATGGGCCCTTTCCCCTCTAGGGTGGGCCGGCCCCAAGGCAGCTGGCCTAGGAGGTGCGGAATTGGGTGCCGATCACACTGAAATTCTGGGAGAACTGAGACAAATCAGCAGCCCCCTGCCCATCTTCACCCTGGAGCAAGCTGGCCCCCAGTCCACACCCATCTGTGCTCGCTGGGAGATCCTGGGCGGGGGAGGCAGGCTGGGAGAGCCCCGGTTGGGGGGTGCAGAACAGAACCCAAAGGGCTCCCCCCCAGAACAGGGCACCCACCCCAGCTCCTTGCACCTGGAGGAGTTTATGGGCTCGGGGTGAGGTTTCATGGGCAGTTGATTCTAGGTATTTGGGGCTGGATGCCCCCCCCCCAGGGTCTCTCCTGCAGGTGGGGGATCTCTGAGGTCACTGCAGGGTGGGCCAGCACCTGGAGGTGAGACAAGCACCACTCCAAGTGGAGGGGATGTGGAACCCAGCTCCAGGGCTGGAACAAACAAAGGGCCCAGCTGCGGATGCTGCTCTGGGGGGTGGGGAGCCCTGGGGAGGGAGCAGCCGGGTCCCAGGGGAGTTGAGCTGCAGAGAAGAGAGGCTATTAGAGCCAGATGCCTGGCAGGGTGAGCTGGGAAGGAGAGAGAGAAAAGTATGGAGGGAGGGAGAGGTGGATATGGAGGAATAGACAGATGGATGGAAAGCTTTCCCCCAAGGGCAGGGAATCAGAAACCCTTATCTGACAGATGAGGAAACTGAGGCATGGAGAGGACAGGGAGAGTGGCTCCCCAAGCCCATCCAGTGAGTCAGTGACAGAAGGGTCATGATAATTAATGGAGAGATCCTATCTCCTAGAACTGGAAGGGACCCTGAAAGGTCATTGAATCCAGCCCCCTGCCTTCACTAGCAGGACCAAGTACTGATTTTTGCCCCAGATCCCTAAGTGGCCCCCTCAAGGATTGAACTCACAGCCCTGGCTTTAGCAGGCCAATGCTCAAACCACTGAGATAGCCCTCCCTCCACTCTAAGCACTAGGTCACAGGATAGAACAAGAAGCAATGGGCTTAAACTGCAGCAAGGGAGGTCTAGGTTGGACATTAGGAAAAAGTTCCTAACTGTCAGGGTGGTTAAACACTGGAATAAATTGCCTAGGGAGGTTGTGGAATCTCCATCTCTGGAGATATTTAAGAGTAGGTTAGATAAATGTCTATCAGGGATGGGCTAGACGGTATTTGGTCCTGCCGTGCGGGCAGGGGACTGGACTCGATGACCTCTCAAGGTCCCTTCCAGTCCTAGAATCTATGAATCTCCCCGCTATGGGGGTGACAGCCGCCGCCTCCTCTCGCTCTGGGGAGTTTGGGGGGCCCGGGCCTAGGACCATCCCCAGTTAGTCACAGACGCCTCCTGCAGGGTAACCAATCTCCAGCCCAGGCCACCAGGGACTAGATCCCAGGCCGGGATTTCCCTGCAGCTGCGGCAGGTGAAAGGCCAGGGACCCACCCAGTCTGCAGCAGAGGCAGGTAGCGGCTCTGCCCCTCCCTCCCGAGGAGCGAGGAGGAAAACCTGGCCTGGAGTCGGAGGGTGGGCTCACGCCCCCAGAGCGGAGCTGGGATGCCTTGGGGCTTGGAGGACAGACAGATCGGGTGTGGGAGACAGGAGAACGCCCATGGGGCAGAACGGGCCAGGAGGTGGTGCTACGAAATTGGGCCTTGGAAACAAAGCAACTCAGCAAAATGCATGCAAATGTATGCGCCTGTTAGACCATGCCCCTCGTTGTGGCCCTCTCAGGCCCCCAACGTTGGAGCATCCCCCCACCACCAACCCAGGTGGGAGGGCAGGACTGTCTGCCCCTTCCCTGGCTAGGCCCCAGGAAGATGGCGCAAGGGGTGGGGGGCTGGCTGGGGTCAGTGGCGCATTCCTGGGCTCCCCACGCAGCTGGCCGGAGCCGGGAAACCGGATCTCCCCACACACACCAGGCCGGACCCTGAGCCAACGGCCAGATTGTTTGTGAATTCCTCGCATAGCTCCCGGGCGAGGGGGGCTGGGAAGAGGAAGGTGCTGACGTGAGATCCCGGGAGGCCCCCTAAGGGGAGGTGGGATGGGGAGCCCCCCCCAACACAGAATGCCGGGATGCCCAGTTCCCTGTCCCCAGTTGCCCCCCCCCAAAATGAGGCCTGGCCTGCTTTCTGGGATGCAGGGGGGGTGCATTAAACCCCATCAGGGCTGCATAGGGTCACACCCACCCCAGCCTTAGCGCAAGAGCCAATGGTGGGGGAGGCCACGTGGTCCCTGGGCTGCTCCAGTCCTCAGGCGAAGCCGGGGGTTCCCCAAATGGCCTGACAAAGTGGGGGAGGCGCTGGATCTATTTGCAACAGGGGCCGCAAAGATCAAACCCAATTGGTCCTCAAACTGATGGCAGATTTGGGGGGGGAATGGGGACTCTGGGGGGGAGTCAGGCGCTCCGCTCCAATCTGCAGAGGGGCGGGCGATGGAGCCGGGGCAGCAGCAGGTGCCTCGTTGTGGGGGGCTCGGGCTCTGGGACCCAGCTGGGAGGAAACAGGCCGGAGTGGCCTCTGCTGTCGTCATGGCCTCCAGGTTTTGCAGCCGTTGGGCCGCGCTCCCTGCAGATGTGCTGGAGGCCGGCCAGCCATTCAGCAGGGGCCTGGCCAGGCAGGGAACATGTGGCCAGAGTGCGGGCTGAGCTCCAGCAAGGCCAATCAGCTACAAACAGGGGGGACGGGGACGGGGACGTGCTCTGCAGTGTTCCCCTCTGGCTGAGGCGGGGAACTGCCCTGACGGGCACCCCTGGGCTTACCCATGTCTTGGGGGGGGGGTTACCGTGGGAATCTCCGGGCTACAGCAGGGTCAAACAAATCCCCCTCCACCCAGCCCCGAACTCCCCCTGCACGGCCTCCCCTGATGGGATGGGGGCCCATTGACACACGCCCTGTCGGGGGCCCAGAGCCGGGATTGCAGCCTGAGTCCATTCCAGATGGGTGCATTATGGGCAGGATTCCAGTCCAGGATTTCCCTGCCACCATTCCAGGCGGAGCCTAGAAGGCAAACTCCACCCCCCTCCTGAGCCCGTAAATTCTCTTAGAAACGGGAGGGGGGAAAGACCCGAACTGGATCCCCGCAGCCAGCTGGAATGGATTCCGCAGGCCCATGCCAAAGGAGCCTAGGACATCATTTCTGTTCTGTGAATGTGCTCACCCGGCATCAGGAGAGGCAGTGCTGGCCAGTGGGTAGGGCATTAGATTAGGCCTCAGGACTCCCGGGTTCTATTCCCAGAGCTACCACTAAGGGTGTCATCCCTCCTGTGCCTGTTTCCCCCCTCTGTATCAAATTCTTGCCCCCCCCATACCTTCCCTGTCATCACTCAATGCTGGACATGGTGACAGCAGGGTTAAAACGGCACCCTTCTGCTCCAGGAACCCAGGCCCCAGCACCTGAGCTAGCGGAGAATCTCCATTAGTTGATAGCAGTATAGGGCTTATGACACACACTTGCGCTGCTCTGATAATATCCAGCAGAGGGCAGTGACCCTCGATCGCTACAGTACATCCCCATCTCCCTGCGAGGCTGGGTTAGCTCATGTTAGGAAACAAGCTGTGCTGTACAAATGTTCACCAGCCCTGCCCTCTGGGCATCCCCAACCCAGAACACCTGGGTCCCTAGGCCGGGCAGTGAAACCAGATAAAGCAGGTGAGTTCCTCCTTTCCCCTAAGGTGGCATAACCCAGCTGCTCTGCCCGGCTCTGTGGTGCCAACCTGGTGGAGCAGAGCGCTGGGCGTGGGCAGGATGGCATCCCGTTCTCATACGGGCATTGTTCCCCCAGCCAGCAAGATGCACCATGGCTCAGAAATTACTTCCCGGGCCCGTGGGGCATCCTGATTCCTTTCTTGGGGGTGGGGTGAGCGGTGCTACCCAGGTGGAGAGAGGGACAGCTCCACGGCGCCATGATCCCACCCCAAATCCTCTGCAGAACTGCTCCCTCCTGCCTGCAACCCAAGGGACACCAGCCTCTGGGCATTGAAATGAAGGAGGAATGCTGCCACCTAGTGGGGTGTCAAGGTACGCCCCACCTGGGCAGTAGGTGACATGAGAACGGCCAGACTGGGTCAGACCAAAGGTCCATTTAGCCCAGTGATCTGTCTGTCGACAGTGGCCAGTGCCAGGGGCCCCCCGAGGGGATGAACAGAGCAGGGAATCCTCAAGTGATCCATCCCCTGTTGTCCATTCCCAGCTTCTGGCAAACAGAGGCCAGGGACCCCATCCCTGTCCATCCTGGCTAATAGCCATTGATGGACCTGTCCTCCATGAATGTAGGTAGTTCTTTTTTGAACCCTGTGATAGTCTTGGCCTTCACAACATCCTCTAGCAAGGAGTTCCACAGGTTGACTATGCGTTGTGTGAAAAAATACTTCCTTTTCTTTGTTTTAAACCTGATGCCTATTCATTTCATTTGGTGGCCCCTAGTTCTTGTATTATGAGAAGGAGTAAATAACACTTCCTTATTTACTTTCTCCACAGCAGTCATGATTTTATAGCCCTCTCTCATATCTCCCCTTAGTCGTCTCTTTTCCAAGCAGAAAAGTCCCAGTCTGATTAATCTCTCCTCATACGGCAGCCATTCCATACCCCTAGTCATTTCTGTTGCCCTTTTCTGAACCTTTCCCAATTCCATTAGATCTTTTTTGAGACGGGACGACCACATCTGCAGGCCGTATTCACGATGTGGGCATCCCATGGATTTATAACAGCCAGCGCATGGGGCTGCGTCCCTGACCATTGTGGCTAATAGCCACTGGGGTGCCTCTCCTCCACGAACGGAGCTCATTCTTTTTTGAACCCAGTTGTACTTTCGGCCTTCGCAACATCCCTTGGCAAGAAGTTCCACAGGCTGATCGTGCGTGGGGTGAAGGAGCTTTAAACCTGCTGCCTCTGGTGCGTGATGGGACCCACCTCCCATGATGCAAAAGGCTCTGTAAAAATCAACAGGGTTTTAGTTCCCCTAAGGAGACCCAAGAGTGGCAAATTAATCCGCAGACCCCTGACTATCGGGTGGGTGAGGGGATGTTAGGTCTCAGCCGCTAAACCAGAACCTGCCCCTCTGCAATGGGACTGCATGTCTGACGAGAACCAAAATCCCTAAGGGAAGGAAAGATGATCCTGTGGCAAAGGCACTGAACTAAGCACCAGGACTCCTGGGTTCTATTCCCCGTCTGTGCCCTTTCTTGGGTGGGGGTAATTCCTGACCTCCCTTGGCAGGGTGAGGACAGGGACCACGGCCGTGCAGCGCCAAGCAAGCCTTCGCCTCTTCTCTTCCGCCTCCCCCTCGAAGCATCAAATTCACCCTCCAAACTGAAAGATCAAACAGGCTGGGTCTGAAATGCGCACCGGCCGGCTGGCCACCTGGGCTGGTTTACTGGCTAGCTTGTATTGATGCAATCAATATTTACGTGCGCATGAACCAGGGGGCGTTTCAGAGCGGCCCGGAACCGTCAGCTGCTAAGGTTAGAAAACCAACATCTGTTTCCCATTAAACACACCAGGCCCAAGCCAGACGGCCACACATTTTTTACCCATGTGTTGTTACTCTGTGTTGTGCCCGGGTCATGGCCAGGGGGGAGGGCGTCACTCCTCAGGTGATGACACACAACTAGAACGGAGGAGAAGCTTGGAAAAGCTGCAGTGGTTTGTTATTGTAGGGTTGCAGGAACCGCTCCACTAGACCCAGAGTGATTTGCCCCCTGGATTCCTTACCCCTGGTCCATCTGCACCAGTATCCTGCCTCAGACAGCCGCCAGAGCCGGATGTGGGATAATCAAGCCTCTGTGAAGGTCTCATTCTAACCTCTAGGAGATTGTTTTTAATTCCAGAGCGTGAGGTTTGATCTCCCTTCCAAAAATCTGTGTTAGCATCAGCTTTTCTAACTCTGGCTATTCCCGTCCTCCCTAGAAACATCGCACCCCCCCCCTTTTAGTCTTGCTAAATTCTTGACTCCATGGTATCATGTGGCAGAGAGTTCCACAGGCTAATTCCTGATTTGCCCAAAGGCAGGTCTCCCAAGCCCCCATCCAGGGCTCTAGCCACTAGGCCATGATGCCACCACAAACTAAAATGCCTTTAAGTCTGTCTCTCTATCCCTTATTCCCCACTTCGGATAACAACACGTTGGGAAGCCGATGGCCTGGGGTTTTTTCCTTTGCTTGGATCAGAGTTTTACAGGCACGAATTTCCAAACTGCCCCCCTCGAGAGAGGTCAGCACCGCTCCTGAGATCCGATCCACTCTCCATGGACCCATTTGCAGAATTGGGGCTTCACCTGGGAACACTCCAGGCTGGAGGTGAGAGGGGGGTCACATGTTGGTGTCAAGGCTCAGAGGTTGGCCGGGCAGCTGGGGGGCTCTGGCCACACCTTGGCATGCTGTCTCCTCCACCTGGCTGCACGCACCCGCTGTCTTATCTTATGCCAGGCCCTGGAATATGCTGTTCAAACAGTTTCACTTTTGTTTCTACTGCCTGTCCCTCACATTTATCTCCAGACTTCTTCTCCTTGTCCAGATCTATTCCACCCCCAACAATCTTCTAGTCATTGAACTTTTTGAAACTTTGCACTTTTAGAGAGGTAAGGGATTGACTCTGTGTACACAAATATGCAGAGGGACAATAGAGCTGAGGTCTGTCATTTCTTACCTCTATATATTATTTATTTAAAATTTTTTTTGCTGTTAACAAGCATGTTGCCTCTGGAGACACAAATCCACAGGTTGAGAACTGCAAAACTAATCATCTCTGATGGTATCTTCTAGACTGAGCCCTGAGTCCCATTGGGTAAATCGAAAGATTAACCTCAATCTATACAGAAGCCCCTGGAACCCTGTAAGATCGGGTCCCTAATCCATGAACTGTTGGGACTCATTTACAAAACTTTTCTTAAACATGACATGACTATATTGTCTCATACTATAGAATTAGAATTTAGAATCCCTAATTAAAACGATCTTTAGACAGGTTTTTCCCTCAAAAAGCATTTTATCAACAAAATCCGATTTAAATAAAAAAAATCTAAATCTAAATTTAAAAAAAAAATCATTGATTTTGATCCACCCTGGTCTTCACTAAACACATGAATGGTGACCAGATGCTCGACACACTAAATAACCAGCCCAAACAGGGAAAGCCTAAGATACAGACTATGTAGATACGTTAAATGTATTCAAGTCGGCAGGGCCTGATGAAATTCGGCCTGGGGTACTTGAGGAACTAGCTGAAGCAATTATCTTTGACAACTCCTGGAGGACAGGGGAGGTCCCAGAGGTCTGGAGACGGCCAAACACAGAACCTACCTTTCAAAAGAGGGTCTGGGGAGTGACAGACCAGTCAGCCTGACTTCGATACGAGGAAAGACACCGGCACAAATGATTAACCAGTCCGTTTATAAGCATGTAGAAGATAACAGGGTTATAAGGAGCCACCAGCATGGATTTGTCAAGACCAGCTCATGCCAAACCAACCTAATTTCCTTCTGCACGGCCCACATGACAGTCTCATAAACAAACTAGGGAGATCCAGTCTAGGTTCAATTCCTCTAAGGTGGGTCCACGACTGGTTGAAAGACGGTATTCGGAGCAGTTATCAATGGCTTGCTATCAAACTGGGAGAGCGTATCTCCTGGGGTCCCCCAGGGGTCAGTTCTGGGCCTGCTACTATTCAATATTTTCATGAATGACTTGGATAATAGAGTGGAGAGGATGCCTATAAAATTGGCGGATGCCACCGAGCTGGGAGGAGTTATAGGCTCTTTGGAGGACAAGATTAGAATTAAAAACAACCTTGACAAATGAGAGAATTGGTCTGAAATCAACAAGCTGCAATTCAATAAAGACACGTGCAAAGTACTACATTTAGGAAGGAAAAATCGAATGCCCAGCTCCAAACGGGGGAATAACTGGCCAGGCGCTCGTCCCGCTGAAAAGGATCTGGGGGTTCGAGCGGATCACAAGTTGAAGATGCCGCTGCAAGAGACTAATACCATTCTGAGCTGTATTAACAGGAGCGTCATACGGAAGACACAGGAAGTAACTGTCCTGCCCCAGCTGGAGAACTGTGTCCAGTTCTGGGTGCCGCACATTAAGAACGACGTGGACAAATTGGAGAGAGTCCAGAGAAGAGCAACAAAAATGATCAAAGGTTGAAAAAAGCTGACCTGTGAGGAAAGGTTAAAACAACGGGGCGGGTTTAGTCTGGAGAAAAACCGACTGAGTGGGGGACCCGAGAACAGTCCGCAAAGACGCTGAGGGCTGTTCTAATGAGGACAGTGACAAATTGTTCTCCACATCCACAGAAGGGAGAACAAGAAGCAATGGGCTTCACCTGCAGCAAGGGCGGTTTAGGATATTAGGAAAAACTCTCCAGGTAGTTAAACTCCCACACGGGCTTCCAAGGGAGGTTGTGGAATCTCGGCATTGGAGGTTTTTAAGAGCAGGTGGGACAAACAGCTGTCAGGGCTGGGCTAGTGTTATCTGGCCCTGACCTCGCAGTCCCTTCCAGCCCAGCTTTTGTTTCTGGGGCGAGGGTGGGTCTGAGATCAGTGTGTGGATTTGTGTTCTCAGTGATTGTTTTGGTTGGTTGGTTGGTTATTTCTCCCCATAGTAGTCGGATCAGAGGGTCTCGCTGCCTCCCCAGAGCGCACCATGTACAGAGGAAGGGGGAAGTGCAGCTCCGGCAGAGAACAGCAGCTGGCGCAGAGGTTTAACGCACGTCTTGTTAGCCCCACGACTTCTGCACGGCCAGATCTCTGAGCAGGTCTGTCTGCGCACTTCAATTGAGCTCCTTGGGGGCCGGAGCGACTTTTTGTTCTGTTCGTGCAGCACCGCACACAATGGGCCCAGGACTGGAGCTCCTAGTGCAACCATAATACACCTAATAAATCCAAGCAGAGGAGGGGAGCATTGGGACCTTATTTGAGAGCAAGATTCTGGCTTTTGGGAAGACGGACCCCTACTGAACAGGGGGCTGCGGGTCGGGAGTGAGGGGCACTGGCGGAGCTGGGGGTGGGAGCCCAGGGCTGGGCTAGCGGGGGCTGCGGGTCGGGAGTGAGGGGCACCGGCAGAGCTGGGGGTGGGAGCCCAGGGCTGGGCTAGCAGGGGCTGCGGGTCGGGAGCGAGGGGCACCGGCAGAGCTGTGGGGGGAGCCCAGGGCTGGACTGGCAGGGGGCTGCGGGTCGGGAGTGAGGGGCACCGGCAGAGCTGGGGGGAGACCAGGGCTGGGCTAGCAGGGCCTGCGGGTCGGGAGCGAGGGGCACTGGCGGAGCTGGGGGTGGGAGCCCAGGGCTGGACTGGCAGGGGGCTGCGGGTCGGAAGTGAGGGGCACCGGCAGAGCTGCGGGGAGCCCAGGGCTGGGCTGGCAGGGGCTGTGGGTCGGGAGTGAGGGGCTCCGGCAGAGCTGGGGGGAGCCCAGGGCTGGGCTGGCAGGGGGCTGCGGGTCGGGACTGAGGAGCATCAGCAAAGCTGCGGGTGTGGGGCCCAGACAGACCAACCCGGCTGCGTTTGGGCACTGTTTAGGGAGCGGCTGTTTTCGCTAGGAGTCCCCTCCCGGTACCGGCGCAGAGAGTGGGGACGCACGCCACTGAGGATTCTCCGGTTTATTACAGGGGAGGGGAGAGGGAGACCCGCCCGGCCGCCAATACACACAGTCAGGGCTGGGTTTGTGTGAACGCAGCTGGATGCACTGGGGCTGCTGAGGGATGGGATCTTCCCCTGAAGCAGGGGTGGCCAACATCTGGCTCCGGAGCTACATGCGGCTCTTCAGAGGTTAATATGCGGCTCCTTGTACAGGCACCGACTCTGGGGCTGGAGCTACAGGCACCAACTTTCCAATGTGCAGCAGGGTGCTCACTGCTCAACCCCTGGCCCTGCCCCAGCCCCACTCCTCCCCCCTGAGCCTGCCGCGCCCTTGTTCATCCCCCCCCCCCCCCCCGAGCCTCCTACACCCCACACAACAGCTCATTGCGGTGGGTGGGAGGTGCAGGGATGGAGGGCTCGGTGCTGCTGGCGGGTGGGAGACACTGGGGGCGGAGGGGGGAGCTGATGGGGGGCTGCTGACATGTTACGGTGGCTCTTTGGCAATGCACATTGGTAAATTCTGGCTTCTTCTCAGCCTCAGGTTGGCCACCCCTGCCCTGGAGGATTGCGAAGGGGCAGAGGCAAATGGGTCGGGGGGTGGGGGTAGCACTGTTCTCCCTCCCCCGGCTAAGCCAGACAAACCATGGCTGAGAGGAAAGCTACAGACCCAAAGTCCCTGCCCAAACTAATGCTCCTTCCTGGGTTTTCCCCCTGCACCTAGGAACAGCCACGTGGCAGCATCGGCACCAGGATCCGTTTGCCTGCCCATCCCTGGGGCCTGCTGATTGGTTCTAGACAGTGGGGGGAAGTGAGCACAGCTTTGGGGGGGATGCTGTGGGAGAAGAGGGAGCTGGTTCCCGTGCTGCGTATTAATAAAGACTTGTGGAAACGGAAGTGTAACGGCCTCGTTTGCCAGCACAGGAGGGGAACGGGATCTAGGTTTCCAGCTGGGTTCGGGTGCCGCCGCTGAGATGCAGGAACGTCTGGCTGAGAGCTGTTGTGCCCAACTGTCCTCCCCTCCCCTCCCTGAGACAGAAGGGGGCAACAGTGAGCAAAGCCTCATGTCATTCAAATCCAAATCTGCCAAACGGGGCGCTAGGTGAGGACGGGCGCAGGGACCGGTAGGGCGCTTGGCACAGGAGTGGCAGATTGCCACAAAGCTCCTAAGGACCAGCTGAGATGGAGAAGGGAAACAAGTCCAGGATTGCCGGATCCCCAGGGGCAGCGGGGGGCTTCTCTGCTCCAGGGTTGAGCCACAGAATCTTGGCCTGAGGACCCTGCTTTAGCTGAGCAGAAGAGCTGGAGTTGGTTCCTAGCTGGGGCTGAGAGGGGACTGCTCCTTCCCAAGGGGAAAGCAAGCGCTAGACTGCCTGGAGAGCGCCCCCTCTGGACTAAGCGGGGTGAGGGGACTGACCAAATCCCTTTCTCTGCCTCACGCTGAAGCATCGTCGAAGGATCTCCCTACAGAAGGACACGTCCAGACATCCCAGGCCCTGGGGTTAACCGTTAACTGTCCCGGAGGTTCTTGGGCACATCCACCCCAGAATGAGTTAGCAGCTCCCCATCCCAGAGAGCAAACGCGGGCACCACGGGCCCCTGGAACTCCGTGGCCAGGGTATGGATTAACACCTGTTTGCCCACGTCCACCAGGCTGAGTTTCCTGCCCTCGTAGTCCAGCAGCAGCCCCACGCGCTCGGGGTTGCCGACGTTGCGGATGGGGGTGGTTTCATTGGCCAGCATGACGTACCACCTGTGGTGGGAGTACGCAAACACCCAGGAGCGGTCGTCGTGCCCAATGCACCCATCCCTGGAAATGTCCACATCAGCCACGCCGATACGGAACTGCTGCGAGCGCTTGACCGTCACTTCCCAGTAGTGCTGGCCGCTGGACACGGCAGCGTCCCCCAACACCACCGCCCACTCCCGAAATCGCTCGGGGTTCTGGGGGACCTTGGTTGGGTCAATCCCCAGCATGCGGTAAATGACGCTGGTGTCTTTTTTGGAGAGATCCAGGCTGCTGTGAGCCGTTCGCTCGTCTAGCTTGAAACTGATGTCTGCAGGAGAGGGAAAAGACAGGAAGCTTTACTGAGGGCTCACAAAAAGAATCCACTAGGACAGCAAATTCTTCCACTCCAAGATGACTAGAACCAAGAAAGTTCACATTAGTGGGCTGGGGTGGGGAGCTAGATTGTTGGTTTAAAGGACACACAAAATAAAAATGATACTTCAGGGTCCTTTCCTGTTTTGCTAACACCTGACATTTTTAGGGTTACAGTCGCACCTGAGATCAGGGCCTTTCTGCTAGGCACCGCACAGGCGTAGTTAAGAGACAGACCCTGCTCTGTGTCTTACAGGCAGGTCACTTTTGAAAATCTCTCTTCTGCCCCATCAGTAGAATGAAGTTAATAGCAGTTCCCTCTCTCAGAAGGGGCGTTGCAAGGATACAGGCATTAACGATCGCAGCATTGCCAACTCTTGCAATTTTACTGTGAGTCAAGAAACCCCCCAAAAGTTGCAAAATGTCTCGGCGCCTGGAGAGCTTCCCCACAAAAAACGTAGGAGTAAGTTTGTAACCTTCATAGGATCAGGGAAAAACCGTGAATCCTAACGCAGGAGACAGATCTAAAGAACCCAACGCCCATTTCTCTCGATTTGAAGCCAGTCTCTGGTGCGGGGACCCCTGCGAGCACCCAGCCAGGATCCCTGCGCCCCGCCGGGCGCTCGTGCCACACAAATCACACTCCCGGATGGTTCTTAAACAAAGCTGAACCGTGGGGCTGAGCTCAACGGCCCTGTAAAAGCAGCCGCCCCTGCAGCTGCTCTCATCTTTTCCATGGTGGGAGCCAAGTCTCAGGGAGGAGAGCGAGCTGGCCAGGAAACGGGTGGCGGAGAAATGGGAGAAAGGTCAGGCTGCGATCTCAGGGCTGGGGGGGGGCCGTGCATCGGGGGCTGGGAAAGCACTTGACAAGGTCGCACCACCCTTCGGGGGGGGGGGGGGGGAGCACCAGACACTGCCCCAGCGGGGAGAATGGGAGTGAGGGCCCCAGTCCCAGGACAGGGGGATGAAAAGTGCAGGGAGCAGGACCCGGGCCCAGGCCAGTGTGTGTGTGGGGGGGAACAGGGCAGGTCAGTGTTGAGGAAGTGACGTCATGCCAGCCGCAGACCCCCCCCCCCCGAGACAACCCTGGGGGGCAGGGCCAGGAAAACACCAGCCCCCCCCCCGCGAGCCCGCCCCCAGCCCGGTCAGGGGGCAGAGCCGGGCAGTACCACCCCCCACCCCCACGCTGGCTCGGGGGGGGGGCAGTACCACCCCCCCACGCGGGCCCGTCATGGGGGCGGTCCCCCCCCCCCGGCGGCTGCTGGGGGCGGGGCTCCCAGGGGGGCGGGGCTCCGGCCGGTGCCTACCCCTCCGGTGGGGGCCGCTCGCTCGGGGCCGCCCAGCCCCGCGCAGGCCCCAGCCCGGCCGCCGCAGGGCGCGCAGCATGGGCGCCGCCATCTTGGAGTCGCGTGGGACAAGTCCCCACCCTCCCCGCCTCACGTGACTCGGGCGGAAGCGCCGCCATCTTGGATGGGCCTGGCTTCCGCTGGAGCCAGGGAGGCGGGGCCTAGGCGTGACCTTTGACCCCCCCACACCTGACAAAGGGGCGGGGCAAATCCCTGGTCCAGAGCACAAACACAGCAGGCGGGACGGTTCCTGCCCCAACAAGGATCTCACTAAGGTCACCTGGCCCCCCTCACCACAGGATCTGAGCCCCGCGTAGTCTTTAACATATGTATTTTCACAACGCCCCGGGAGGTGAGGCGGGGGTATTCTCACCAGTGTACAGGTGGGGAAACCGAGGCACGGAAAGGCTGAATGACCTACCCAAGGTCGCACAGAGGGAGTCTGTGGCAGAACCTGCGTTTCCCAAGTCCCAGGCTGGGTCCCTAACCATTGGCCCCTCCTTCCTCTCAGTCCAGAGACTATTCGGTCTAATCTAAGTGTATCAGGAGTTTATACAGCCCTCGTCACCATCCTATCTGAGGAGGGACAGCTAAGAACCTGAGTAGCACAGAATCCCATTGTGCTGGGCGGTGTACACACCTATGCTGAGAAACAGCCCCTCGCCCCTGGCCTTAAACTGCATGACAAAGGCTGGGAGGGGAAACTGAGGCACGGGCGGGGAATGACTTACGCAGTCACACAGCAGGTCTGTGGTGACGTTGAAGCTACGGACAGCAATTCCGTCTCGGCTCTGGATATCACCTCAACAGTTCAGTTGGAACCTGCCTGGGGGCGGCCTTAGCTGCACATGCCACCGGTGGCTTCTTTTCACCCAGGGACCCAGCAAGAACGGGGCTGGGAGCCAGAGCCACTTACACTGTTCCCCACCACCCTGCTGTGGAACATTGGTACCGAGTAACGTTCCACCCACATCCCCTGTGACACGAGCGAAGCCGCTGGAGATTTTTGGAGCTCTGTATTTCGGGCCTGATTCTCCATCATCCCAGATCCTGTGCAGTCATTTAGACCAGTGCAAAGTGGGCATGAAATGTACAACACAGGCCAGACCTTTCACCTTGTTCCCCCTGCGTTCAGCCCAATAACCTGGGTTTGGCTAAAGCACCTTCCAGAAAGGCAGGGCCAAAGTTTGATGCTGATGGGGTCTGACAGGGCCGCCCGCCCAGTGTGGGTGTGTTGGGGGGGGGGCTGGAGTCCCAGCTGGGTGGCAGCGGGGGGGGATGAGGGGGGCTTTGTTTCACCTATTGAGGCCGCTGATTGTTCTGGTGCTTTGCAGCAAGTCAGCACGCGCCAGGCAGAGAATGGCAGGAAGAATAGGGCCAGCGCGGCACCGGCTGGGGTCAGCCCGGGGCCGCCGCACCCCCAGCTTTTGCTGAGCCGGGTGCTTCAGCTCTAAAGGCCCGCTGACTCCAGCTGGAGCTCTTGGGGGGTGGTGGGGGGCAACGCTGGGGGGGCAGCGCGGAGGGGAATTCTCCAGGGACGGCTCCAGTGGCTTTAGGGCCCTGGCCTCCGGTCGAAGGGGGTTGGAAGCCCAGGCGGCCCAGCGCTGTCCCCCTCCTGCACTGTGGCCGGACTCCTGGGTTCTTTCGCAGCTGCACCAATAGGAATTGCGCCTCACTTTCCCTGGCTCTACAATGGGGCAATTGATACAGACACATGCTCATCCGCAGACCCGTGCGCCCGGTGCCCCCGCGGACGCTCCCCCGTGTGTCCCGGTGTCCGGCGGGGGCCTTTCCTGGGGCACTGGTGCTACTGGCGTCTCCAGAGGCCCCCGCTGGGATCGGTGCCCCCGTGCTGGGGCTGGGGAGTGGTCCATGGGTGTGTCAGCGGCGTGAGAGGAGACTCGCACCCCCAATCACAGCACCCAGCCCCATAGCCCCACCCCCGCTCCTTGCACCCACAACCTCCCCCTGCCTGCGCACACTCACTGGCACAGACGTTCACACTCACCTGTGCACACGCTCCCAGGTCCTTTCATCTCCGGTAGGAGGGAGAATCCCAGCCCTGAACAATGGTCGTCCTGACAACCCCCTTCAGAAAGGCCTTGGGCCCCTGCTTGAGATTCAAAGGGGCAGGTTGCCATGGCACCCGCTGGTTTCCAGGTGCCTGAGTCACCAAACTCCCCCCACCCCCACCACCACCCACCACCCCGCTTTCAGGTTGGGAGTCAGACACCCACACACACAGGGGCCCTGCCCATCGCAGACCCCAACCCCCCCCTGACCCTGCCCATCCCAGCCCCCAACCCCCGCCCCAGTCCTGCCCATCCCAGACCCCAACCCCCCCCAGTCCTGCCCATCCCAGACCCCAACCTCCCCATGACCCTGCCCATCCCAGACCCCAACCTCCCCCTGACCCTGCCCATCCCAGACCCCAAACCTCTCCCCCCAGCCCTGCCCATCCCAGCCCCCAACCCCCGCCCCAGTCCTGCCCATCCCAGCCCCCAACCTCCCCCTGACCCTGCCCATCCCAGACCCCAACCCCTGCCCCAGTCCTGCCCATCCCAGACCCCAACCTCCCCATGACCCTGCCCATCCCAGACCCCAACCTCCCCCTGACCCTGCCCATCCCAGACCCCAAACCTCTCCCCCCAGCCCTGCCCATCCCAGCCTCCAACCCCCGCCCCAGTCCTGCCCATCCCAGACCCCAACCTCCCCATGACCCTGCCCATCCCAGACCCCAAGCCTCCCCCCCAGCCCTGCCCATCCCAGCCCCCAACCCCCGCCCCAGTCCTGCCCATCCCAGACCCCAACCTCCCCATGACCCTGCCCATCCCAGACCCCAAGCCTCCCCCCCAGCCCTGCCCATCGCAGACCCCAACCCCCCCGCCCTGTCTTGCCTAGTCCAGACCCAAGGGGGCTGCTCCTCCTCGGCCCCCCCCCCACTGGTCCTAGTTCCGCTGCCCAAGGTCCCGCTGGCTCTGGCCCGGCACCAGCTGACCCCCAGGGCCCAGTGACGCTCCCAGGCCAGCCGGGGTTTTCCATGGGCAGCCTCCCTGTCTGGCCCCGGGCTCAGGAGCTGTGAGCACAGGTTGGTCCTGACAGCCCCCCCCTGCCCCCCCGGGTCCCCAATAAAGAAACTGGCAGTTTCTGCTCAGGAGAAGCCGAGTTCTGGAATAGCCGGGGGGGGGGGGGAGCATCTACAGAGCTGGAGGTGACGGGGGGCCCGGGGCAGGAGTTACAGAGAATGTGGGGTGTTGGCAGCGCTGGGGGGAGCGGAGGAGCCCAGGGCTGGGGCGGTAGGGGGCTGTGGGTCAGGAGAACAGCATGTGGGTGGGGATTGGTTGCTGTAGGTTTGGTTGAGGAGACTGGGGGGTTCCCAGGAGCAGGTGTCCCTGGAAGCACGTTGCTGCCCCCTCTGCCCAGAGGGCACCCTCGGGCTCTGCCCTGATGCCCCTCCAGCCCCTTGCCCAGAGCCCGCAGCTGCTGTACCTTTAAGAGGAGCCCAGCCCGGAGGGGAGGGGAGGGAGGGGGGTCTGAGGATCCCTGGAGGGAGAGCAGCGCAGCACCCTGTGTCTCCCAGAGCAGAGCCCGCAGGAGCCAGGCGGGCAGCATGGCCATCGGCGAGGTAAGGGCTGCCCACCTCGCCCGCACCCCAGCACCCGGCGGGCCGCTGAGCCCTGGCTATGGGGCACCTGGGACGTCTGGGAGAACTTCTCTGTACTCCCTGCCCATCCGTCCGTCCATGTCCACCAGCCCGTGTCCATCCGTCCGTCCATATCCACCCACCCGCCCGTCCATCCGTCCATATCCACCCATCCGTCCGTCCGTCCATATCCACCTGCCCGTCTGTCCGTCCATATCCACCCACCCGCCCGTCCATCCGTCCATATCCACCCATCCGTCTGTCCGTCCATATCCACCCGCCTGTCCATCCGTCCATATCCACCCATCCGCCCGTCCGTCCATATCCACCCACCCGCCCGTACATATCCACCCATCCGTCCGTCCGTCCATATCCACCTGCCCGTCTGTCCATCCATATCCACCCACCCGCCCGTCCATCCGTCCATATCCACCCATCCGTCTGTCCGTCCATATCCACCCGCCTGTCCATCCGTCCATATCCACCCATCCGCCCGTCCGTCCATATCCACCCACCTGCCCGTCTGTCCGTCCATATCCACCCACCTGCCCATGTCCATCCGTCCATCCATAGCCACCCACCCGCCCGTACATATCCACCCATCCGTCCGCCCGTCCGTCCATATCCACCCACCTGCCCGTGTCCATCCGTCCGTCCATATCCACCCATCCGCCCGTCCGTCCATATCCACCCACCTGCCCGTCCGTCCGTCCATATCCACCCACCTGCCCGTGTCTATCCGTCCATCCATAGCCACCCACCCGCCCGTACATATCCACCCATCCGTCTGCCGGTCCGTCCATATCCACCCACCTGCCCGTGTCCATCCGTCTGTCCATATCCATCCACCTGCCCGTCCATCCATATCCACCCATCCATCCATCTGTCCGTCCATATCCACCCACCTGCCCGAATCCATCCATCCATATCCACCCACCCGCCCGTCCGTCCATATCCACCCATCCATCCGTCTGTCCCTATCCACCCACCTGCCCGTGTCCGTCCATCCATATCCACCCACCCGTCCGCCCATCCGTCCATATCCACCCACCCGCCCGTCCATATCCACCCACCCGCCCGTCCATATCCACCTACCTGCCCGTGTCCGTCCGTCCATATCCACCCACCCGCCCGTCCGTCCATATCCACCCATCCATCCATATCCACCCACCCTCCTGTCCGTCCATATCCACCCATCCATCCGTCTGTCCCTATCCACCCACCTGCCCGTGTCCGTCCATCCATATCCACCCACCCGTCCGCCCATCCGTCCATATCCACCCACCCGCCCGTCCATATCCACCCATCCATCCACTCATCCGTACATATCCACCTACCTGCCCGTGTCCGTCCGTCCATATCCACCCACCCGCCCGTCCGTCCATATCCACCCATCCATCCATATCCACCCACCCTCCTGTCCGTCCATATCCACCCATCCGTCCGCCCATCCGTCCATCTCCACCCACCTGCCCGTGTCCGTCCATCCATATCCACCCACCTGCCCGTCCATATTCACCCGTCCATATCCACCCATCCACCCGTCCGTCCATGTCCACCCGCCTGTGTCCATCTGTCCATATCCACCCATCTGCCCATCCATCCATGTCCACCCACCCACCCGTCCGTCCATCCATCCATATCCACCCGCCCGTCCGTCCATATCCACCCATCCATTCGACCATCCATCCATATCCACCCACCCTCCTGTCCGTCCATATTCACCCATCCGTCCGCCCATCCATCCATATCCACCCACCTGCCAGTGTCCGTCCATCCATATCCACCCACCCGCCCGTCCGTCCATCCATCCATATCCACCCATCCGTCCATATCCACCCACCTATGTCCATCTGTCCGTCCATGTCCACCCCGCCCACCCATGTCCATCCATCCATATCTACCCACCCGCCCGTGCCCCTCTGTCCATCCGTCCATATCCACCCATCCACCTGTCCATCCGCCCGTCCATCCATGTCCACCCACCCGCCCGTGTCCATCCATCTGTCCATATCCATCCACCCACCTGTGTCCATCCGTCCATATCCACCCACCCGCCCATGCCCATCCATCTGTCCATATCCATCCACCCGCCCATGTCCCTCTGTCCGTCCGTCCATATCCACCCACCCACATCCGTCCATCTGTCCATATCCACCCACCCGTGTCTGTCGGTCCATCCATATGCACCCACCCGCCCGTGTCCCTCTGTCCGTCCATATTCACCTACCTGCCCTGTGACCTCCCCTCCCCACAGTGTCCCCTCTGCAGCCATGGTTCCAGACCCCCCGCCCATTGCTATGAGACCAGACATCCCCAAATCTGTTGCCATGGTCCCCCCCACCTGGTTGCTGACTGTCGCCCCCCTCCCCGCAGGAGTTGCGGAGCCGGCGGTTCTGGCGCTCCCTGCTGGCGGAGGTGGTTGGCACCCTGATCTTCGTCTGGCTGGTGCTGGGGGCCTCGTGCCCCGACGGCCCTGGGCGCGTCACAGCCCCACCCGCCCTGCAGCCGGCTCTGACAGCCGGGATGGCGGCCGTGGGGCTGGCTCACTGCTTTGGCGAGGTCAGCGGGGCCCAGGCCAACCCGGCGCTCACCCTGGCCTTCCTCTGCACCCGCAAGCTGGACGCCCTGCGCGGAGCCGCCTATGTCCTGGCCCAGTGCCTGGGCGCCATCCTGGCCTCGGCCGCCGTCTACCTGGCGCTGCCCGTGGCAGCCGCCAGCCACCTCGTCACCAGGGTGAGTGTCTGAGCTGGGTCGCTGGGGACCCCGCCCCAGCTGCCCCTCGGGCCCTGGGCTCCCCGGCGTCTGTCTGGGGCCTGTAGGCGTTGGGAGGGGCTGGGTAACCGGGCCCTGGGTTGGCCCGACAGACGTGTGTGCCCTGGCTACTGATACAGGGTGCACCTGCCTTCCGGGGGGACAGCAGTGCTACCCCGGCCCCCCATTGGCAGTGCCGCCCCGGCCCCCCATTGGCAGTGCCACTCTGACCCCCCTTCACCCCATTGGCAGTGCCACCCTGACCCCCCTTCACCCCATTGGCAGTGCCACCCTGACCCCCAGTGCCTCATTGGCAGTGCCACCCTGACACCCCAGCCCCACTGGCAGTGCCACCCTGAGCCCCCTTCACCCCATTGGCAGTGCCATCCTGAACCCCCAGTGCCCCATTGCCATTGCCATCCTGAACCCCCAGTGCCCCATTGGCAGTGCTGCCCATAAACCCCAGCACCCATTGGCAGTGCCACCCCTCTCCCCAGTGGAAGTGTCGCCCCCCGGCCCTGTGGACAGGGCCACCCGTCAGACTCCCACCTTCCCATGCCCAAGGAGCAGGGATCCCGCCTTGACTGGGCCCCGGATTTGATCCCCCTTCACTGTCCCCCCAGCCCAGAGGGAACCCCCCCAGACCTCTCGCTGCTGGGTCACCAAGACACCAACACAGCCCCTGACGCCCCCCAGGGGTGAGCGCCCAAGGGCCCCGGGTTCTCCCTGCCGCCCACGTGGCCTGAGGGCCGGGCCAGGGCCAGGTGTGAGCTTGTCTTGTCCCCGGGCGCAGGTGAGCAGTGAGGGCAACGCTGGGCAGGCGCTCGCCATGGAGACCTTCTCCACCTTCCAGCTTGTCTTCACCATCTTCGCCGTGGAGGACCAGCGGCGCCGGGGAGCGGGCGAACCGGGCGGCCTGGCCATCGGCTTCTCCGTGACGGCCGGAGCGCTGGCCGCGGTAAGAGACGCCCCCGCCCCGCCCCAAGGGAGGGCAAGGCTGGGCCGGCGGATGGGGAACAGCCCCCCAGAGCCTGGCCCCGGGGGAGGGGCTGGCCCCCCGGGATCCCGCTGGCGCAGCCTTGCTCTCCCTCTATGGCTCCATGGGGCCGACTCCCCCCATGCCCGTGCAATGTCCGCTCACCCCCCTGCCCTCCCATCTCTGCAGGGGACGTTCTCCGGGGGCAGCATGAACCCAGCCAGATCGCTGGGCCCAGCCGTCCTGACGGGCATCTGGGACCATCACTGGGTGAGCCAGGCTGGGGTGCGCAGGGGGGGCACAGGGGGGTGGGGGGGCTGACCCAGCCAGCAAAGACCATGTTGGGTCCATGACCTGGAGCTGAGCATCCGGCAGTGGGCGTGTGAGGAAGGTGACCCTTGCCCCGCCCCCCCAGGTGTACGGGATCTCGCTGGGCCCTGTCTGACCCCTGTCCCCCCCGGTGTACGGGATCTCGCTGGGCCCTGTCTGACCCCTGTCATCCCCCCCCCAGGTGTACGGAGTCTCGCTGGGCCCTGTCTGACCCCTGTCCCCCCCGGTGTACGGGATCTCGCTGGGCCCTGTCTGACCCCTGTCCCCGCCCCCAGGTGTACGGGGTCTCGCTGGGCCCTGTCTGACCCCTGTCCCCCCCCTGCAGGTGTACGGGATCTCGCTGAGCCCTGTCTGACGCCTGTCCCCCCCGCAGGTGTACTGGATCGGCCCCTCGCTGGGCGCGGTGCTGGCCGGCCTCTCCTACGAGTTTCTCTTCGCCTCCAGCGCCTCGCGGGAGAAGCTGGTCGCCTGCCTGACCTGCCGGGACATCGACATTGTGGAGACGGCCAGCGTGTCCCGCTCCTCCCTCTCCACCGCCCCCCAGGACGCCGCCCGGGCCAAGCCGCCCCCCAAGGGGGAGCAGCGCTGAGCCAGCGCGGCCTCCCCTGCCCCGTCCTTTCCCCCAAGGACCTGCCAGCCTCCATGAGCCACCCCCTACTGTCGTGATCCAGCCCACCCTCACCCCCCTGCTAGCCCCACTGAGCGACCCCCACCCCCAGTGCTGCTCCAGATCTGGTGCCAGCTGCACCCAGCATCCACCGGTGGGGGCAGGGGATGGGCAAGACCAGGGCCACTTCGGATCAGAACCTGCCACAGCTCAGTCCTGGGGCTCAGGGAAACAGGGCCACCACTTTTGGACAGACAGCGTAGCCTGTGCATAGAGCGGGGGACTGGGTGCTAGGACTCCTGGGTTCTATCTCTGGTTTAGGGAGGGGAGTGGGGTCTAGTGGTTAGAGCAGGGTGGGGCTGGGAGCCAGGACTCCTGGGTTCTATCCGCAGCAATGCCACTCACTGAGTGCGTGACTGCTCGCTTTCTGTGCCTCGGTTTCCCCCTCTCAAAATGGCAGTGCTGCTCCCCTGACTCCTGGGGGGGCGCGAGGCACACTCCGGCAGTGCTGACACCGTGCCAGGGTTCGTTGTGGGTGAGGATAGCTCTGGCACGGTCCATGCCCACCGCCCTGGTGCTGGCTGGGAGCCCGCTGGCGCCTGTGACTGTTGATAATTATTGGCAGGCTCCTGGTTTGCTCCCAGGCGGGCAGCAGCGGGTGGCGTAGCCCGGCCTGGTTCACTGCACCCTGCGGGCCCTCCACGTCCCTGCGCCATTGCTGTTCCCACAGCCCCCTGGGGCGTTGGGGCTCCCCAGACAGGGGGCCCCAAAGCAGCTGGGGCCAGCCTGATCACTGAGCGCCACACGGACCCCACGGCCACCGAGAACAAGGGCAAAATGGCCTCTGGCTTCGTGCCCCCCCCTTCGCAGGCTGGGTTTGCTCATAGGTCTGGACCCTCCCTTGCCCCACAGACACACGCCGCCCTGGCTACAGGTTCTCGCGCGCGGCCCCCCCAGAACTGCTGATCGCCCCCAGAACAAGCCAGCGGCACCACTTGGGAGCGGGGCTCACCCCGCTCTGGCTGCAGCCGGCTGCTCGTTCTCAGCGTCCCCTGGGCCCCCCTGGAGCGACGTGATCCGTGGGGCAGAGGGCTGGCTGGCTGGCAGGCCGGGTTAGTTTAATGAGGGGCTGGCAGGGAAAACAAGCGGGCTCACGATACCCCACGTCTCAGCAAGCCCTGGGGCAGGAAGGGGGCCGGGAACGCAGGAGGGCAGAGGGGCTGAGGCAGGGGCTGGAACGGGCCCGTCGCTCAGGGGAATCCGGCTGACACCTGCTGAACGAGCGCCATGGCAGGGTCCGAGGGATGACAGCCGTGGGCGTGGCCTGTCGGTGGGTTTAACCCCCTTTCCCCACATGCTGCCCCGATTAAAGCCGGCGTTGGGAGAAGAGCTGCCTGGTCTGTGCGTCAGGGCCCGGAGAGCCGCGGGGGCTGGGCCCCGCTGGAAGCAGGATGGATCCGCCCGGGGCCATAGCCCCAGGGCCTGGTCTGCGAGTGGAGAATTGGGGGGTTCTGCCGGGGGGGGTAAAGGCCCGAGGGCAGACGCTGGGGGGGGGAGCAGAGGGGTAACTAGCCCTGCTACCATGACAACCATCGCCGGGGAGTCTTGGACGCCAGTTGGCCCCGGAGCAGGGGCCAAAGGGTTAGAGCAGGGGGGGCTGGGCGCCAGGACTCCTGGGTTCTGTCCCTGGCTCTGGGAGGGGAGTGGGGCTAGTGGGTTAGGGTGACCAGATGTCCTGATTTTATAGGGACAGTCCCGATATTTGGGGTTTTGTCTTATATCAGTGCCTATTACCCCGCACCCCCGTCCTGATTTTTCACACTTGCTGTCTGGTCACCCTACAGTGGGTCTGGGAGCCAGGACTCCTGGGTTCTATCCCTGGCTCTGGGAGGGGAGTGGGGGGAGTGGTTAGAGCGGGGGGCTGGGAGCCAGGACTCCTGGGTTCTATCCCTGGCTCTGGGAGGGGAGTGGGGCTAGTGGTTAGAGTGGGGGGCTGTGAGCCAGGGCTCCTGGGTTCTATCCCTAGCTCTGGGAGGGGAGTGGGGCTAGTGGTTAGAGCGGGGGCTGGGAGCCAGGACTCCTGGGTTCTGGTCCTGGCTCTGCCACAGACTCGCTGTGTGTGACATTGGGCAAGTCACTTCGCTAGTCTGTGTGCCTCAGTTTCCTCACCTGTAAATCAGGGAGAACAGTCCCCGGAGGTGTGTGTTGTGGGTGCATAAAGCTTTTGAGAGGTGTGCAGCACCAGACACAAATAGCCCCCCCAGACTCCCCCCTCCTGAATTCGAAAGTCAGACCCCAAACTAGAGCAGAGCGGCTGCGAGCGAGGGCATGTTGGTTCCCATCCCCCCAGCCCGGGTCCGACAGCCGAGGCCCGGCCGGGCGCTCGGTGGGTGCTGAGCGAAGCAAACCCATTATCCTGGCCGCTTGCAGGCCTGGCAGATTCTCGCCCGCCCGCCCAATGGCGCGGCCGCAGCTAATCCCCGGCGGCTTGGGGGAATTAGTTCCCGTTAAGCCAGCGCTGAGTAAACCTTCCTGGCAAACAACTGGGCCCATTGAATGGGCTGCAAAGTGCTGGAGAGACAAAATCCCCCCCAGAGAGGGGGAGGGGCACAGCACGGGCCTGGTCCTGCAGCCCCCAGGGGACTGATCCGGGGGGTGCTTCAGATGGGAATGGGGTTTGACCTCCGCGCCTCCAGCTCGGGGTGGGGATCCGGGCAGTGGCGCGGGTTGGGCTCAGGTCTAACCCTGGCCCCTCCGCTCAGGGTAACCCCAATCACCCGGGTCCTTGCCAGAACCCCACCCTGGCAGGACCGAGGGCGCTGGGCGCCGCAGGGGTGCGGAGAGCCCACCCGGCTCATGCCAGCACAGGGGTCGCCAGGCCAGGCCAGGGCAGGGGTGGCCCTGGGGGTTTTGTCGCCCAGGGCCGAGAGAAAAAAATCTTCCCAATTTGGTCCCTGCCAGATGCTGATGTGGTGCCCTTGGACTGGCACCGCTGGCAAGCGCCACCAAGACATGGTGCGGGGCCGCAGGGCGTAAGGAGGGCAGGACATGCGAGGGGCGGGCAGCACGGCATGGGGGGGGAATGGGGGTGTAGATGGGGAGGACGGGAATAGCGAAGGGGCTGCGGGCCGGGAGTGAGGGGCATCAGCAGAACTGGGGGGAGCCCGGCTGTGCTGGGGACTGGGGGCACTGGCTGAACTGCATGGGGAAGCCTGACCCCACCCCCTGCCCCGTGCCACGGACCCGGCAGCTGCTCTCCTGTCCCCGCAGCGTTTCTCCTGGGCGGCCGCGAGGAGCCAACGTGCCAGGAGACGGGGCCTGGCCCCAGGGCTGGGTCGTTCTGGTGTCCTGAGGGGCTCGGATGCCCCGGGATGGGGCCAGCAGCACCCCCCCCACACACACACGGTCTGGTGGTTCCCCAGAAATACCATGAGGGATCCATGCTGCCCCCAGTTCTGCTCCAGAGAACCCAACCCCCCTCGGCCCATTACGGGACCATAACGCCCCCTTTGCCCGGCATCTCCCCCCCGCCACTTCGCTGAGTCCCCAAGGGCTGGACGCCAGGGACAAGGAGAACTGATTTTCCCCCACAGGATAGGAGAGGTGACTTGGGGGGCAGCTCCGTCCCCCCCCCCAGACAGTCCTGCTCCGTGTCCTGAGCTCTGCCCGTTCTTTGGGTGGCAGGGAGCGGCTGAACTCTGGGTCGGCGGGACAGGAGGGCTCTTCCTGGGGTGGGGGGCAGAAAGACGTCGCCACAGGGGCTCGACCCCCCCTGCCTCTCCCCGCCCCCGAGTCCCTTCCGCAGCCTGTCCCTCCCTCTTGGCATCATCCGGGGGGAGAGGGGGGCCTTTATACAGCCAAGCACAGCCCATCCCTGCTGCAGGCAATGAAGGGGTTAAGAGTCCCAGTCCCGAATCCCACCTCCTGGGCTGGACCAAGGGCCCCATATAAACCCCCCAGCCTGGGCGTCCCCCAGAGAAAGGAACCAGAGCTGGTGGGGGCAGTGAGTTTGCAGGCGCCCGGCCCAGCCCGCGCCTCCCCCCCATGCCCCCCGCCATGTGGGAGGTGCGCTCCCCCTCCTTCTGGAGGGCCGTCTTCGCCGAGTTCTTCGCCACCATGATCTACGTCTTCTTCGGGCTGGGGGCCTCGCTGCGCTGGGGGGTCGGGCCCCTCAACGTGCTGCAGGTGGCCCTGGCCTTCGGGCTGGCCGCGGCCACCCTGGTGCAGGTGCTGGGCCACGTCAGCGGGGCCCACGTCAACCCGGCCGTCACCTTCGCCTTCCTGGTGGGCGCCCAGCTCTCCCTGCTCCGCGCCGTCTTCTACATGGTGGCCCAGGTGCTGGGCGGGGTGGCCGGGGCGGCCGTGCTCTATGGGCTCACGCCGGCCGCCATCCGCGGCAACCTGGCACTCAACACGGTAACCCGGAGGGGAATGGGGGGGCTCCTTGTTGCTGGGGGGGCTGGGATGCCTCTTGGGGTAGGGGTTCAGGGGTCTGGGATGAGGGGGTGCAGCGCTCCCCATGGGGGGCAGGGTTGGGCTGGGGTAGGACCAGGAGATGGGCTGGGAAAGGACCCCATGGTGGGGGTGAGGGGGACCCCAGATCCTGGGGGAGCAAGGGTCCTGTCCTCATAACGCCCCCATGAATAGATGGTTGGTTTATGGGGCTCAGACCCAGCCCCCCGCCCTGTCTCCAGCGACACGGGGACCAGAGCAGTGAGTCGCTCCCCATGCTGGGCACTGCCGTTGTTCCCATCCCCGCCCGGACCTGGGGCTGCCTGCGCCCCGCGCCATGGGCCCCACGCGGGAGGAACAAGCACCCAGGCCCCTCCGTGCCATGTCGCCCCCCCACAGCCCCACGGCAACCAGTGGTGGAGTCTGTGAAAGGGCCTGTCTTGGGGGGAGTCAGCAGCATCAGGACTCCTGGGTCCCCTCCCTGGCTCGGGGAGGGCAGTGGGATGTAATGGCTAGAGTGGAGGGGGTGGGGGGCCTAGTCGTCAGGACTCCTGGGTCCCCTCCCTGGCTCGGGGAGGGCAGTGGGATGTAATGGCTAGAGTGGAGGGGGTGGGGGGCCTAGGCGTCAGGACTCCTGGGTCCCCTCCCTGGCTCGGGGAGGGGAGCCTAGTGGTGAGGGTGGAGGAGTGGTTCTCAAGGCAGGGAGTGATTTGGGGGCGCCAGGGCAGGGTGAGGTGAGGGTCCGCGCTACAGGGCAGGGAGGATCCCTGGGGGCGGGGGAAGCTGCCTCCCAAGGCCGGCTTTGTGCCCCTGGGTTTATCTTCCCGGCGAGGCGAGACCCGGGGCATCCGGACAGCCTGAGGGCTGGGCAGGGAACTGAGTGCATGGAGCTTGGGGGACCCGAACCCAGCAGTGGGGCCTCTTCCCCCTTCAGGGCCCGCCGCAGCCAAGCATGGGGGAACTGACAGGCGGGAAGACAGCGGAGTAACGCTGCCCCAATAGCTGGGCTGCCATCCCGCCCGTGGGGATCCTGAGCCCAGCGTCAGAGGGCCTAGAGTCCCTCCTTCCTCTGGAACAGCCGGGAGCTGTGCTGGCGCCGTGCCGGGGATAGAATCACGCCACTGTCCCTGTGCGCCTCAGTTTCCCCAGGGAGCCAAACCCTTCCTCTTCTGCTCCCAGCGCCGGCAGCCGGAGCACAGACCTGCCTGCAGGTTTCAGCAGCTCCCCCAATAGATCTAGGAAAACAACAGCTCCCCGCTGAGCAGACGCTGTTCCCACCCGGTGAGACCGCAAAGCGGCTCCGTCCACCGGCCAGGGTGCGCTAAGGATTCCCCTTAGCACTGCTGCGTCTCTGGGGAGCCCTGCGTGGCCCGTGGCGTTCAGCGGGGTGGTGCTGGAGAAGTGGATTTGTCACTTCCCGCCCCCCCTCCCCCGCCTTAATGCCTCTTTAAAGGTGGGCCAGCGTGGGCCTCTGGGAGCTGTTGCAGGCTGTGGAGGGTCATAACAGCAACGCAGCCCCTGGCCTGATGCGCTCAGCTGAGGGGGGCCCCCGGGGCGTGGGTCTGATATTCCCAGCCCAAGTGTCAGGCACCCTCTGCAGCCAGGGTCTCCAGCCCCGGGAGGGCGAGTCCGCTCAGCAGCGCCCCCTGCAGACTGGGGATTGCTGGGGGGCTGGAATCGCGGCGGGGGGAGGAAGCTGCTAACACCCCCTCTCCTGACAGGGGATGCAGGAAACCTGGCCGGGTGGGGGCTAAGGGAGCTGTTGCAGGGAGGGGCACGGTACTGGCCAGGGACCTACGGGAGGGAGAGCTGGAAGCAGGGGTGACACTGGGGACGTTGCCACCCGAGTGCTGGGACGGGTGCTGCCGATCCCATCTGGATCCCTCTCTCTGTGTGTCCCGCCCCCTCACTGCAGATCCACCCCGGCGTGACCCTGGCCCAGGCCACCACCGTGGAGATCTTCCTGACGCTGCAGTTCGTCCTCTGCTTCTTCGCCACGTACGACGAGCGGCACAACGGGCGCGTGGGCTCGGTGGCATTGGCCATCGGCTTCTCCCTCGCCCTGGGACACCTCTTCGGGGTAACGCCTCACGGGATCTCCCCGCCCTGAGACCTGGGGCCCTGCTCCCTGGCCAGCCAGGTCCAGCCTGGGGTCATCCCACGCAATGGTGGCAGAGCGGAGACCCCCACCCACCCCCAGCCCTGAAGGGCTCCAGGCATTATGTAAATGAGGCAATGCCCTAATTTGCATATGGACCACCATGCCTGGCCACCTTTGCATAAAACCTCCCCCATCACCCACCGCCTCCCTATGGCTGGGGGGTCAAGGCAAAGGCTATGCTGGGTCTCCCGGGCAGTGGGGTCTCTGGGGTGCCAGACTCACCATCGAGACCCCGGGGGGGGGCTAGAAATGGCTGTGACCTAACAAACCCTGCAGCTGGGGACCCCCAACCCCCTGCTCCACCCCCCTGCCCCCACCCTTGGGCCAGCCAGCGCGGCGGGGCCGGGATCCCCAGGGGAACCTCACCTTCCCGCTGCCTCTCTTGCAGATATACTACACGGGAGCCGGCATGAACCCTGCACGGTCCTTCGCCCCCGCCGTCATCACCCGCAACTTCTCCAACCACTGGGTAAGGAGGGGGCGGCAGGGAGGGGGCGCGGCTCCCTGCAGCCACGTTGGTTTGGGTCCACACCTGCCATTGGAGGTCCCTGGTGTCCTGGTCTGCTTCCCGAGATGCCCCACCCTGAGGGGTCAACCGTCCTTCATGCCCTGCTCTGCACTCTCATGCAGCCATTAAACAGCTGCCAGGTTCCACCCCAGAGGTGGCTGCATTTCAATGATGGGTGGAACGACCCCTGTATAAACAGCTGCCATGTTCCACCCCAGAGGTGGCTGCATATCAGTGCTGGGTGGAACGACCCCTGTATAAACAGCTGCCATGTCCCTCCCCAGAGGGAACTGCATTAGTGTGCTGCGCTGCCCCCTGCTGGGTGGACTGAGAACAGCTCACCCCTGTGTCTTGGGTCTCATCACACCAGCTCAAGTGGCATTTCAGAGCGGCGGGCCCTCCCCCCACTCCCACTCCCATGAATTTCAGGGATGAAACAAGACAGGGAGATCCGGGGGGTGGCTGCTCCGGGGGGGAAGGGGGCAGAGAGAAATCCAGGGCGACAGGGAGGCTCCCGCAGCAGCGGGGTCGGGGGGGTGTATGAAGGGACAGGAGATCAAAGCAGGGGGTGGTGGGACGGGTTGTTCAGGGATGGACGAAACCCCCCCCCCAATGGCTCTGCCTAACCCCCACGCCCCTTGTGCCTCTTTCCTCAGGTGTACTGGGTCGGGCCCATCCTAGGGGCCACGCTGGCCGGCCTCCTCTACGACTTTGTCCTCTGCCCCCGCATGCGGGGCCTGGCCGAGCGGCTCGCCATCCTGAAAGGCGAGCAGGTGGCAGAAGGCCAGGCCCCCCCGGAGCCCCCCGGGGAGCCCATGGAGCTGAAAACGCAGGCGCTATAAAGAGAAGCCCGGGCAACGCCCCCAGACACGCCGCGCCCCCGGGGCGGGGACAGAACCAGCGGCAAAGCCTGGCCCAGTATCCGGACTGTAGTTCTGACTGGCCGGTAGGAATCACGGCGGAGGGGAGATGGAAGGGACCGAATATGCTGAGCTCGATTACGGATGGCGAGGGGGGGCCGGGGGACCCCGGGGGGGGAGGGGGAGGGGATCTGGTATCTCTTTGTTGTTATTTTTTTTTAAATTTAATTCTCTCTTTTTTTTTTTTTGCTGTGATAAAACCTTGGAAATAATTGTACTTGGTGCTGGGGACGCCCCACCCCATGGAACTGCCCCCAGGCTCCAGAACTGCCCCCGTGTGTGGGTGCTTTTGTGTGTGCGACCGCCCCCCGCCAGCTTTCCCTTACCTGCCCCCCCCAGTGTGTCAAGCCTGCCAGTGAATTGAATTCCCCCCCCAAAAAAAACCCTCTTTAGAGGCAGTATGGTCTAGTGGTTAGAGCGAGGGGGTGGGTCTGGGTGTCAGGATTCCTGGGTTCTATTCCCAGCTGAGGAAGGGGAGTGGGGTCTACTAGGTTAATGTGGGGTGGGAGCTGGGAGTTCTCTCCCTGGTTCTGGCAGGGGAGTGGAGTCTAGTGGTTCAAGCAGTCATGACTCCTGGGTTCTATGCCCAGCTCTCTCGTTGCCCTTGGGCGAGTCAGGCCCCTCCCGTGCCTCAGTTTCCCCCTCTGTCAATGGGGATAAGAGCACTGCCCTGCCTCCCAGGGTTAGGTGGGGAACCTTTGTTCAGCAGGGTGTCGGGAGGAGCCTCCAGGCTGAGCTCGGAGCCGGCGTCTGCGTAGGCCGAACCCCAGCTCCACCCCAATTCCGGTCAACAGCCTTGGGCCAGTTGCTTTGCCACCCCATTCCCTGTCCCTGCCTGTTAAACGGGGACAATGCTGGGGGCAGAGGTGGGCCCAGTCCCTGCCGGTGAGGAGGGAAGGGTGCTCAGACCCTGGCCTGCCAGAAGTGGCGTTAAAAGCATGCACTGTCCCTTTAAGTGTTCACCTGTGGGAACAATTTGGGTTCTGTTCCCAGATGAGCTGCTATCTCAGGGCGGGCCTGTCCCGCTCCCTTTCCATGCCTCAGTTTCCCCGATCTGTAACTGGAGATTAAGGCTATGTCCCTACCTCACAGGGTGTGTGTCCGTAAGACCCTGACACCGAGGAAGGCCGCTAGCTCTGCGGGGGCACTGCCCCTCCCCACGCCGCCCACAGCCCCCTAAAGCAAACAGCCCTTTCAGAGGGCCCTGTGTCCCAGCCCCGCTGATTCCCCCCAGCCGCCACCCCTGACTCCAGCACTGCACGCAGTAGGAAACCTGCAGGAGACTGTCGTAGCGACAGGCCGAGTGGGGGGGTGGCAGGGGGGAAGCAGATGTAATATATCTTGGCTGGAGTAAAGCTTTTGACTCAGTCCCACATGACGTTTTCCTGAGCAACGTGGGGGGCAGTGGTCGAGATGAAACGAACACACAAAAGACAGACCGGCCCTAGAGAGCCGTCATCAATGGCTCGCTGGGGGGGCGTAGCTAGGGGGTCCCGCCGGGGCCAGTCCTAGTCAATGTTTTCATCGACGGCTTGGATAACGGGGCAGAGAGCGCGCTTAGCGAATCTGCCGACAACTCCAAGCTGGGGGGCGGCAAGGGTGGGGCTGGGATTCAACCCGAGCTCGAGACATCGGAAGACAAGATGAAATTCCACAAAGACCAGGGCGAAGGAGGAGAAATCGAATGCACGGCTACAAAAGGGGACTCGACGGCTGGGCGGCCGTGGGGGTCACAGGTTGAAGAGCCAGCTGCGGGATGCAGCTGCGGAAAAGGTGGCTGTCACTAGGTTGTGTTAACAGGAGGTCGTCGTCCTGCTGCGCTCGGCCCTGGCCGGGGCGTGTGGACAAACTGGAGCGAGTCCAGGGAGAGCAGCAAAACTCATCCAAGGTTTCGAACCCCGGATCCATGAGGAAAGGTTACAACTCCGGGTTTGATCTTGAGAAAAGTCGACCGAGGGAGGGGGGAGCTGGTATGTTTTTTTCAGGACTGATCTGCAGAGCATGGGGATCTCCACGTCCACCGAAGGCAGGACAAGAAGCTTCATCTGGAGCAGGGGAGATTTAGGGCAGATGGTAGGAAAAGTTTTCCAACTCTCTGGAACCAGCTCCCAGGGAGGCTGGGAAATGCCCGTCACTGGAGGCTTTTAAGCACAGGTGGGACACGCACCTGTCTGGGCAGGTCTAGGGTCACTGGGCCCTGCCTCAGTGCAGGGGCTGGACGAGCCGGTTTCTCGCGTGCTTCATATACCTCTGTCTCCCCACGCCCAGCCCCGCTCACTTTCCTCGGGCACCCGCCCCTGTGCTTTGTCTTACCGGGCGTGGCTTTTAGCCTGCCCCAAACGGGCCCCTGCTGGCTTGAACGCCCTCGAGCGGTGCCCAAACCCCACCTGCCCCTAGAACCATGGCTGCAGCGCCCCTTAGTGGCAGAGAGGAGACAGGGAACCATTGGGATTCCTTGGGGAGAGACCCGGGGGTTCCCTCCGGCTGCCCCCTGCCACCCTGCACGGGGCCCTGGGGCAAAGCATTAGAATGAATTAGATCCATTCGCGGAAGAACGATCCATCAGTGGCTATTAGCCAAGAACGTCAGGGACCCACATGCTCTGACCGCTGAGGAGGGATGGGTCAATTGCCCTGTTCCGGTCACGCCCTCTGAAGTGGCTGGCCCCGGCCACGGGCAGAGGCCGGACACTGGACTGGGTGGACCATTGCTGTGCCCCAGTGTGGCCGGGCCTAGGGCCTACAAGTGCGGCTGGATTGGATGCTTCGCGCTGGGTCACGGGGCTGGGTCAGTGGGGAGCCAGAGGCCTCGAATCCACACTCGGGGCGGATTTATAAAGGGCAGATGGGTGCGTCTGCCTTTAAATCGCTGACCCTAGAACAGCCCCGTCCACTGCCCGCGAGGCGAATCCAGGGCAGAAACTGCGTCTCCTCCGTCAATCAGCCCCTGCTGGAGTCGGGGCAGCCGGTAGCGTCCGCACCTGGTGCTCTAGAATTGGGGCTGCGATAGCATGGCTGGGGGGTGGGGGTCAGAGCCCCATAGGGCTGCAGCTGCCCCCTCCCTGCACAAGACTGGATGGGGGGGAAGATGCTGGGTTTGAAACTAGCCCCCACCTCCAGGGCCACAAGCCCCGGGCAGATTGTCCTGCAGGCTGTGGGAGCTGGGGTCCCTGCTAAGGGGTCCACCAGAAAGCCCTGCTACCCCTCCCCCCCCATTAACCCTTTCCGTGCCAGTCCCCAACTCCCAGCGCATCCCAAACTGGCTCCGAATGGGCGTGCGATGGTTTTGCACGCCCAGTTTTGCACAGGTCCAGACGCTGACACAAGGGGCGGGGTGGGGTGAGAAAGTCTGGGGGAGTTACACATGGGGAGGTGGGGGGTGTCTCCGCTGCTGAAGGACTTGCCTCTGGCCCTGTTCCCCCCCCCCCGGTCCCCTGCCCAGCTTTGTGGGGGCGAGAGAGCAAGGGGGGGCCGCATTTCATCCCGGGGCGTCCCTGCCCATCTGCCCCAACACCGGCCGAGCTCCCTGAGCCAGAAGGGGCAGCGCCGGGAATGCGGCTGGTGTTTGTTTAGTTTCCTTTTCAAATAAAAAAGAATGAACTGGAAAAACCCAAACCCCAGGGAATAAAACTGCCGTGTGGAAAGGATGACACCGCCCCCCCTCCCCCCCTGCACTGGTCAAGCCACAGCCGAGGCTACTGGGGGTGCAGCCGCCCCCTCTCCTCTCATCACCTTCCCTTTGGGTTTTGCACCAGCAAAATGAGAGTTAGGTGCCTAAATACATTGGGCAATCTAGGCCTTAGCGTCTCTGTGCCTCAATTTCACATCTGGGATAACAGCCCTGCCCCACTTTACAGGGGCATTTGCAATGCCCGATGCTTTAAAGATACTATGGGCAGAGGCGGGGGGGCAGATAAATACCATAGATAGCTACCGGGTTATGCCTCAGGGGATTCTGTGCCACTGCGCGTGCACAGAATTCACGTCCCCCGGCAGATTGTTTTGCTTCCCCGCAGAAAAATGCCTTTCTGACGGGGAAGCAAAGGGAAGCCGCCAGCGCGGTCACGTGCCCCTCCCCAGCAAAGCGAGCGCATCTTTCTGGGTGCCCGGAGCAGCTGGCAGAGAGGTAAATCACTGCAGGGAGGCAGGGCTGAGGACACCCCGGCTGGTGGCTCCTATCCTGCGCTGGGCTCAGTGGCTAGCCCTGGCTGGGCTGGAGGTGGACAGGACTTCTTCCCCTGCAAGGAGTGGTTGGGCCAGGTCAGATCCTACCCCAGAAACCTCCCCCGGCTACGGAAAGCTCTGCACCCCTGCGCCTGCTTCCTGCCCCCATCGTCCCTCAGCTACATGGGGAGAGGTCACCGTACAGGGAGCACACCGTCTGCCCAGCCCTTGTGCATCTAGACCCCCATACCCAGAACCCCCCTACTGAGCCCCCTGCACCCAAACCCTCACTTCGCTGATCCTCACCCCCTCTGCACCCAGGCCCCCTCGCCGAGTCCCACCTGCTGCATCCGGACCCCCATCCCTGCACCCAGACCACTCGCCACTGAGCCCCCTGCACTCAACCCCTCCCCGGCACCTGAATCACCCCAATGAGCCTCCCATAACTGGACCCCCACCCCACTGAGGCCCAACCAACTGCACCCAGATCTCCACCCCACCAAGCCCGAGTCTCACAACACCCGGCCCCCTCCCGCTGAGCCCTCCATGCCCAGACACCCGCCCCCGAGCTCCAAACACCTTCACTTGGACCCCTCTGCAGAGTCCTATTCCTCTTGCCCTGGAACCCTCCAATGAGCCCCTGTGCATCCAGATCCCCTGGCGCCCGGACCCCCCAAAGAGCTGCCCGCATCCAGAACCCTCTCACCCCATGCCTGGATCCCCCCACACTAAGCCCCTCCACACTTGGGGCTTGAACCTGCCTGCCCCACACCTGGTTCGGGGGCCAGGGCTGGGCTTGTGTGCAAGACTCTGTCCCTCTCATTTGCTACCTTGGTGCACCTGGCATGGAGGGGCAGGGCCCCGCGGGGGGGTGTCAAGGTCAGGTGCAGCCTCACTGAGTGTATGTGTGTGGGGGGAGGCTACAAGGTGATTCCCCACCTCCGTGCAGCCAGTGGCCCTTCTCCTTGCACACTCATCTCCTCTTGCACACTTACCTAGCATTGCCGCACTGGAGGCTCCACATTTATCAATAAATAAAATATGCAGAATTGTAAACCTGTTGTGCACAGCATTTTAATTTTTTGGCACAGAATTCCTTCAGGAGTAAACCTCGCCCCTCCTGGCAAACTCTCCTTGCACACTTACCTCCCCAGCACACACCCCCGTGCACACTCTCCTTTCCCAGTAAAACCCCTTGCACCCACATCCTCCTCGTTGCACACGCATCTCTGCAGGCACACTCACGTGTCCTAGAACACCATGCTTGCACACTCAGTTTCCAGCGAAAGGACTTCCACACGTGCAGACTCCTCTCCTCTCGCACACTTGTTTATCACAGCACACGCCCCTTGCACGCTCATCTTTCCCAGTAAAAGACCTTGCACATACACACCTTTCTCCTTTCACACTTACCTCCTCTTGCACACTCACCTCTCCCAACACACACAACCCTTGCCCAGGCACGCTCCTCCTTGCACGCCCCACGCGCGTTACCCTGTCTGGGGCTCTGGAGCAGCCCATTCCTGGGGTAGGGGTGTGCGTTCACCCCCCCTTCCGGCGTTGGTTCGCTCCATCATGCTGGGCCTCAGGAGGGAGGGGACTGGCCGGCTCTTAAAAGGGACAGTGTCGTTATCCCGGTTTGTGGTCCCCACAGAAAGGAGACCCTGATGGGGACATCCAGAGGGCCCCCCCCCAGCGGGGAGGGCAGGACTCCTGGGTTCTGTTCCCAGCTCTGCGAGGGGAGTGGGAGCTAGTGGTTAGAGCGGGAGGGGGTGCCAGGACTCCTGGGTTCTTCTATCCCCGGCTCTGAGATGCAGCCTCAGCTGAGCCGCCCCGCCCCTTGTCCGTGCCTCAGTTTCCCCTCTGGGGGGGAGACTCGCCGCTTTCCCCAGCAAAGGGGAGCTCGCAGCTTCGCTTGGCACAGGCCGGGCGGGGGGATGCAGGGGGCGGCTGCTGTTGCCCTTTTAAGGCCTGGCAGGATTTCGGCGCCATCCGAGGCTCGCTGCCGCCGCGGGAGCCCGGGCCGGGTAGGGGCGCGGGGGGGCGCCGGGCTGCGGGGGCTGGGCCGGGGTTGGGGGGTTCGGGGGGGGCTGAGCTGGGCTTGGGGGGGCTCGTGGGGGCTCGTGGGGGGGGCTGAGCCGGAGTTTGGGGGATCCCAGGGTGGGAGGGGGACTGAGCAGGGGTTTGGGGGTTCCCGGATGGGGGGGGGCTGAGCTGGGCTTGGGGGGGCTCGTGGGGGGGGTGCTGAGCCGGAGTTTGGGGGATCCCGGGGGGGCGGAGCAGGGGTTTGGGGGATCCCGGATGGGGGGGAGCTGAGCTGGGGCTTGGGGGGGCTGTGTTGGCGTTTGGGGGGATCCCGGGGTGGGGGGGGCTGTGCCAGGCTTCGGGGGGATCCCAGATGGGGGGGCTGAGCTGGGCTTGGGGGGCTCGTGGGGGGGAGTGGGGGGGGCTGAGCCGGGGTTTGGGGGGTTCCTGGGTGGGAGTGGGGGGCTGTGTTGGGGTTTGGGAGGATCCTGGGGTGGGGGGGGCTGAGCCGGGGTTTGGGGGGTTCCTGGGGTGGGAGGGGGGGGCTGTGTTGGGGTTTGGGGGGGCTGAGCTGGGGTTTGGGGGGTTCCTGGGGTGGGAGTGGGGGGCTGTGTTGGGGTTTGGGGGGGCTGAGCTGGGGTTTGGGGGGTTCCTGGGGTGGGAGTGGGGGGCTGTGTTGGGGTTTGGGGGGGCTGTGTTGGGGTTTGGGGGTTCCTGGGGTGGGAGTGGGGGGCTGTGTTGGGGTTTGGGGGATTCCCCAGATGGGGGAGTTGAGCTGGGGTTTGGGGGGTTCCCGGGGAAAGGCTGTGCTGTGTTTTTTATAGGGGTTACTACAGGGGGGGTGTCTGTTTAGAGCTTTTGGGGGGTAGCTTTTGGGGGTGTTGAATCAGGGACTGGTGCATTCGGATCACGAGGTGCTGGTGGCAAGAACTGGGCCGTATTTTTCCTCCTGCCCCCCCCCCCCCCCTTCCCGGCCTGGTCATCAGCTCTCTCCTCCCCCCAAGAGGTGGCTGCCTTCTGGTGGGCGCCCCGTGAGCGTGTAGGTGTGCGCCATGCGGGGCTGCCGGCGCCTAGCAATGGACAGTGTTGGGGGGGTGGGGTGAATCCCGAGCAATGGGGGCTGGGGGGGGGGGGGGTCAGCCTGGGAGCCAGACCCTACAGCTGCAGAGGGCTTGCCTGGGGGGAGACGGGGACGGTTTAGGGTCCCCAACAATAGCGAACACCTAGGGAACGATTTCCAGCCAGTCCCTGATTTTCCAGCACTGTGATGGGGGGGAGACCCTCCCCGTAAAACCTGAACCCCGAGTTCTCCGGCTGCTGGATGAGAGCGCGAGTTTCCCAGCTGCCTCCCCGGGGCCCTCGAGCGGCGCTGGGATCTCTGGGGCCGAGGGCACGGGGAGCACAGAGCACGTGTCCCCACTCGGCTGGCATGTGGGGAACCCACCCTGCGCTGCCCGGCTGACGCTCACCACAGCTCGAAGCAGCGGGGATCGTGGTGAGGCTCCTTTGGGGGGTTCGTCTAGACCGGAGTGTTGGTGATTGGTTTCACGGCCCGTGGCCCTGCGCGGCAGAAGGAATCAATGTAACCAGACACGTCCCCGCCAGCCCGAGTGGGGGTCGGTTGCATCCTTTATTGTTTCATAATTGACGTGAGCTTTATCAAAAGGCGTCTTTCCTCCCGGCTCAAGGTGTGCGATCCGGCTCGGCCGGGCTCCCACAACCAGTCGGTGCCCTCCCGCCCCCTCGTAGGCAAAGGATCCCCCTTCACCGTGCCCCAGAGACCAACCAATCTGGGCCCCTCGACCAGTCGGGGCAGCAAATTCCAGAGGCTGGGAAGTGTGCGAGGAAGCGGGGGGATAAACCTGGCAGCGCTGGTTCTGTCGTTGGGCCTGGTTCTGTCTGGGCTGGAACCAGGCCAGCTGTGGGTCCCCTGGGTGTCTGGGGCGCTGGCTCCCCGCTCTCTAGGCCTGTTTGCAGATGCTGCCCCCCCTTCGCTGGCAGCAGCTCTGTCCTGCAGAGAGGGATGGAGGGGAGTGAATACAGGGAGCTAATTTCCACACACCTGCCTCCTCAAGTCAGCCCCACAAGGCTGGTCTGGCCTCCGGATAGTCGGGGGTGCGGGGTATAAACTGCCTGACCCCCATGAGATCAAGGAGCCAGCGCCATGAACCCGCTGCAAGGGAGCCCCTAGTGGACAGTCGTGGGGCTGCTGGGGGCAGTTTCTTCCTGACCGCCGGTTTGCCGCGTGCCCTGGAGCTGCCAGGTTGCCGGGCCTCCAAGAGCGGCAATTTCTCCTCTCCCTGTCCTCAGGAACGGCTCCCCCTGGCTAGCCGCTGCCCCGTGGGATGGGGTCCTGGCTGCGTGGGGAATCTGGACCAGTGTAAACTGGTCTTTTAAAACCGGTTCAGTTTGACCAGCGGGTGGGCACTCCCATCTCGGTTCGGCTGAAGCGTGTCCCAAGAGGGTTTGGACTGGAACCAGAGCATCCTTCCAGTGGCTGGCGCCCGTCTAACTAACCTGCTTCAAACCAGCGCAACATTTTCTCGCGGCAAAGGGAACTGGTGGGGGAAGGAGCTGGGGGGGGCAGCAGAGATGGGGCCCGGATTGGAGCTGCCGTTCCCCCTCCCCTCGGCGCCGTCTCACGTGGCCTCGGGAGAGGCAGTTTCATGGGGCGGGGAGGGGGTGGCTGAGCAGGCCAGGAGCCGTGGAGCTGGGCCCACGTGCGGCGGTGACGTTGCCGGTGCCTCGTGCGCTCGGCAGGCCTCACGCTGCGCCTCGTGACCCATTTATTTCAGCCTCCTCGCTCGGCCTTTGTTAATGGAGCCGGGCTGGGGGTGGGAGAGGAGACGCCAGGTCCCTTACACAGCACCGCATCGCTGTGTCTGTCACGATCATCCCGCCGCTCGCTGCTGCCCCGAGGCAGCGGAGGGCTGCTTGTGGGGGGCTGAGGGGTAATCGATAAAGCGGGGAGGTGGAAACTGAGGCCAGCTAGATGTTAGGGGCCCCACCCCCTCATCCGACTTTGCTTTTCCCCACTAGAAATGTCGGGTCAGGTCCCTAGGAACTGCCCTCACCCCAGCTGGAGCACTGGCCTTGGAGCAGCCCACTAGGGGAAACTGAGGCTGGCTTTCCCAACAGGGGGATTGGTGAGGCTCCCTGGGAAAGGGGTAGGACCCTGGCCCCAGCCCAACCCTTCCACATGGGGGTCGGAAGAGCTGGAGGCCCTGGATGGGGGGGGGCAGGATGCCATGGCTGTCTGGGGGCACCTCTGAAACCCCCAGCCTTGAGCTGGGGCAGGCTGGGGAGGCCCCAGGCCAGGGGAGCACCCGGGGCAGGCTGATGTCTCAGCCGCCCTCTGGGGCTCAGACTGAAGTAGGAGGCGGGTGACCATCACCCAATTGTCTGTCTGGCTGCCCCGCGGGGTGATTTAATTGGGGAAGGGGGGGCCAGTCTAGTGGCTAGAACGGGGTGGGGGGGAGGAGAGTCAGGACTCCTGGGTTCTCTTCCCACCTGTGTTCCGCTGAACCTTCTGTGAATCACTTCAGCCCCCTAAAACGGGTGTAAATCCCTCGCTGGGGGGTCGGCCGGGTTGTCCCCTTCCCAAAGCTCTTCGTGCTGGCATGGGTGCCTTTTGCCTGACTCCTCGGGCGCTGGGTGCCGCGGGCAGGCGCTGGGTGCCGCGGGCCGGCCCGGCATGGGGCATCAGGCTGAGGTGCACGCAGCCAGTGGGTGAAATATAAACCGTCTGGCTGTGGGGAGGGGGCGGCTCTGCTCCCCGACACAGTGACCTGCTTTAGCGCGGCCAGCCCCTCCCGGGCCGGTCTGGCCCCCCTTGGGTTAACTCGGGCGGTGCTCAGGGGAAGTGGAGCAGTTGCATAAGGGAGTTATGTGATGTGCCAGCTCCCGGGGGTGGTGCCGGTGCGCTGCGGGGGGCAGGGGGGGAGGGAGGGGAAGCAAAGGCCTTTTTTAGGGCGGACGCCGGCAGCAGAGAGTTCATCTGCCGGGAGCTGTAGGGCAGGTGGGGGCGGACTGGCGGAGCGCCTGGGACGACCGGCTCTGTGAGTGCGCGCCGGGGTGGGGGAACCGGCTGGGCTGGAAGCAGAAAGGGGGTCACAGGGAAAGGAGGCATGGGGGGGGGGGGAATCCTGGAGCCAACGCTGCTCCGGACTGTGCAGTTTTTCTGCTGGACCCTCGGCCCAGCCTGGCTCTGGTGGTCAAGGGCTCCGGTTGCCTCCCTCCTGGGCCCTTAGATTCACATCTGTACTGGAGGGAAGGGGGGGCTGTTCCCCTGGGGGGGCGTTGCTGCTGTTTGGGTGTCACTCCTGAATCTTGGCCAGGCTGCGTCACCCAGGGGACCATCCGGCCGGGATTCCGTCTCCGCTGAGGGCAGGTGCAAAGGGCCGTTTCCTTCTGGCCGTGGTAGTTAGTGGGTGGATTGTGGCCTGGAGCAGGACCGTTTCCAGCCTGGCCAAAACTCTCGGCTGTTTTTTAATGCCCAGTCCTTCTCCGTGCTTGACCTCGGTGATCTCCTGTGGCTGTGAGTTCCACAGGCTCACGGTGCTGTGGGGATGGGGTGGGGAACAGCCTTTCCTGTTCGCAGGTGTGAATTGGCCTGTTGGAAGGACAGCCTGGTTGTGACACACGTAGCTAACGGCCAGGCCCCCGGCTCTGGGCCGGGAGTGAGGGGTTGAGTGGGCAGAGCAGGGGACTGGGAGCCAGGACTCCTGGGTTCTTCCCTTGACTCCTTGTGTGATCCCAGGTGGGTCGCCTCCTCTCCCGGGGCACTGTGTCCCGGTATCACCCGGCTCGGGAGCGGGCAGCATCCTGCCCCCGAACCATGGGGCTGTGGGAACTGTCAGGTGCTGTGCTCCAGGGCAGGGAGTGAATGTCCCTGTGACTGGGGGGGGGGGGTTGTTCTGCGGGTGGGCCCCAGCGTGGGGGGGATGGGGGAAGCTGGAGGTGCCGATGGGGCAGGTGAGAGGCTGGGCGTGGCGTGGCACGAGCTGCAGGTGCCTTGGGCTCCCCAGGCTGCACCTCTCTGAGTGGGAAGCTGAAGGAACCTTGATGTTTGGGGGGGGGCGTCCTGGTCTCCCCTCCCTCCCCCCGCTGCCAGCTGCCACGTGTCTCCATCTGCCAGGGAGCCGGCTCCGTGTTGCTTAGCAGGCCACCTGATCCTGCTGCCTTCGTCTGGGTCTCCAGGGCACCGGGCGCTGCTTCCATAGCAACTCCCCCACCGGCAGCCAGGCCGTGGGGGGAGGGCTCCTCCCCAGAGACAGGTGTCGTGGGCTGGTCCCCCAGGCTCGCCGCTCATTCCAGCGCTCGGCAGCTCCCCAGTGCCTGCCTGTGCGTCCGCGTCCCGTCCTCCGCTGGGTCTTTGCTCGCTGCTGGGTTCACGGGGAGCGGGGACTAGTGGTTAGAGTGTGGGGGGGGGGCTGGCAGCCAGGACTCCTGGGTTCCGTCCCTGGCTCTGGGAGGGGAGTGGGGTCTAGTGGTTAGACCAGGGGGGTGGGCAGCCAGGACTCCTGGGTTCCGTCCCTGGCTCTGGGAGGGGAGTGGGGTTTAGTGGTTAGACCAGGGGGGTGGGCAGCCAGGACTCCTGGGTTCCGTCCCTGGCTTTGGGAGGGGAGTGGGGTCTAGTGGTTGGTGGTGGGGGGGAGGAGGTTGGGAGTTGGGATTCTTGAGTTCTACCCCCTAGCTGTGTTCCTGGATCACTGCATGACCCTTGATATGTCACTTAATCTTGCTTTGCCTCAGTTTCCCCACTTGGTCATGGAGGGAGAGTAATTTCCACCCCCAACCCCTCATGACCGCTGGCGAAGGGCTCGGAGACCCTGTAGATGTGCGAAGGGCTGGAGTGAGGGGTGGGGCTGGCGGGTCCCGTCCTGGGCTGTGGCGGGAGGCCTCACTGGCTCTGTCCTTGCAGGTTTGGCTCTCTGGCCGCTCCCTCTTCTGGCTGGGCTGGGATTTATGGACTTGTACATGATGAACTGCGAGCTCCTGGCAACGTGCAGCGCCCTGGGCTACTTGGAGGGGGACGTGTACCACAAGGAGCCCGACTGCTTGGGTACGCCGGCGAGGGGTCAGCCCAGAATGGGGTGCTGACTGTCGCTGAGGCTGTGGGGGGGCCAGTCCCTGGGTGGGAAGATCCTTGGCTCACCAGGCCGACCCGGGAGGGGATGGCTGGGTTCCTGGTTGGGAGCTGCTCCCTGGGACTCCTGGGTTCCAGTCCCTTCTCCTCTCCGTGCCTTCCTTTCCCCAGTAGGGGGGTGCTGACCGACCCTTTCCCCCTCACTGGGTGCTTGAGATCTTTCTTAAAAGGGTAGTGACCCTCAGCTCTGCCCTTCCCCTGCCCCAAAGGAAGAAGTGCCCCGCCTGAAGGGTGTTTCAAAGCGGCTTCCGTCCCAGCCGCTGCGTGGTCCCTTTGGATGCGCCCAGCTCTGGGGGGGAGGAGACCGGCTGCTTGTGTGGGCAGGGCCAGGACTCTGCGTGGGGGGGCAGAGAAGCTAGGCTGGGCGCTTGTGGGGGTCACACCCTCTGCTCCCCCCCCTCCCCCAGAGAGCGTGAAGGATTTGATCCGTTACCTGCGTTATGAGGATGAGACGCGGGACGTCCGCCAGCAGCTGGGCGCGGCCCAGATCCTGCAGAACGACCTGCTGCCCCTCATCGCCCAGTACCCACAGGACAAGCTGCTCTTCGACGCTGTCGTCAGGTACGGCCCCACGGCGTCCACTCCCGGCCTGCGGGCTTCTCCGCCCAGCCTGGCGCCAAGCCACGTGGCTAGCGTCCCTCCTGGGGGTGGGTGTCTTATAGCTACAGTGTCCGTGCTGCTCTGGGCTCATATCGGAGGAGGCAGATGCAGGAAGCGGTAGGATCCTGTGGCGGGTAGTTCCGCAGTCTGGGACGATCCGTCTCCCCCAGGCGGGAGCGTTGCCTGGGTCCGGAGGAGCAGAACTGTCGGCCCCAGTCCCTGTTCTGGAGCTCCGGGGGTGGCTGCGGTGCAGAGGGCTGGGCTGGGCTGGGCGAGGAACCCACAGCCCTGGGTGGGTGAGCCGGGATTGAACCTGGGACCTCTGGATCTAAATCCCAAGGCTGCAGCAAGCTTGTTGGCCTCCAGCAGGCGCTCTGCCGGGTCCTGCACCTGGCGAGAAGTCGCCCGAGAGCTGGGTGGCTGCGCCCCGGGGGAAGGGTCTGCACGGTGCCGGAGGCTCCTGCCATGTCTGCGAGTCCCCCCCCGGTCTCCTCCCACAGGCTGATGGTGAACCTGACCCAGCCGGCCCTGCTCTGCTTCGGCAAAGTCCCGCACGACCCCGGCTCCCGGCACTGCTTCCTGCAGGTTGTGTCCTACCTGCAGGCCTACAAAGAGGTGAGGCTGCCTGCCCTCTTCCCCCCTCCGGGATAACAGGGCTGTGGGGAAGGGGGGCAGCTGCCCCCATCCCAGCGGGGGGTGAGCCAAGGTGGCCCTGTTAGGTAAAAGTAGCCACCTGTCCCAGTCTGACACGGGGCTGAATGGCGGGAGGAGGGTGGTCACAGAGATCCTTGGGTCTTTCCAGCCCTGGATGCCCCCTTTGTGCCACTGGGAGGAGCGGGGGGCCTCTGGGTGACCGGGAAATCCGTGTCCAGGTGCCCGGAGCTAAAATTACCCTTCTCTGCCCCCTGGCTGGCTGCTCCCCCCCAGAGCTGGCCGCCTTTTACCAGGGCTGCCTGCGTCCTGGAGCTGGAGGGGTGGGTACAAGGCCTGTCTGCCCTTAAGCTCCCCCTGCTGGCTCCACATCAGCCAGCGTCCCCCCGGCATCCCTGGGCCATACCCCTCCCGCCCCATGCCACAGGGGGCGCTCTCCTCCCGGCCTCGGCCCTCATGCTGGGTTCTCCCCGCCAGGCGTTCGCCAGTGAGAAGGTGTTCGGGGTGCTGAGCGAGAAACTCTACGACCTGCTGCAGCTGGTGAGTGTGGCCCCGGCCTGCGGGGAGGGGGGTGGGAGGGGACGGCAAGGGGAGTTTGGCACTGAGTCAAGTGCCTAATTCCCATAGGCCATGTAGGATGGGCCCCAAACCTGCTCCCGGAGGGCTGGGATGAGCTGGGAGGCAGCGGGTTTCCGTCAGTCACTTTCTCATTGGTCCCCCCAGGACTGGGAGCAGAGGCAGGAAGAGGACAACCTGCTGGTCGAGAGAATTCTGCTGCTGGTGCGGAACGTGCTTCATATCCCCGCCGACCCCGAGGAGGAGAAGGTAATGGGGGGGGGGGCTGATCCCCCTGGTGGGCAGGGGAGGGGTCTCCGTCTCCTTGCCACGTGTGGCTGGCGAATGGCCAGCAGCCCTGATGTGAGGAGGAGGGCTGGGGGGAGCTGCCACTACTGGAGGCAATCTGGGAGGGGTGGAGTGTGGGTGGGGTGGGGGGTGGGGGTTGTCATCTCTTGCAGCCGGTTCTCACTCCCCGCATGGGGGGCAGGTAGTGAGTTCCGGGATCTTCCTGCTGGGACACCGTGCCCTGGGGAAGGGTGGGAGACCCAGGGAGAAGCCAGGCTCTGCTCCTGTGTGGCGTGAGCTCCCCCCGGTGGCGGGGCGTAGCCAGGGGAGGCTGGAGGCTGGGCCCCTGCCCCACGCTCAGCCCCACACCCCTTCCCGTGTGCCAGAGCGTGGATGACGACGCCAGTACCCACGACCGGGTGCTCTGGGCCATACACGTCAGCGGCATGGACGACCTGCTGAAGTTCCTGGCCAGCTCCTCGGCCGAGCAGCAGTGGGGCCTGCACGTGCTGGAGATCATCTCGCTGATGTTCAGGGACCAGGTGAGCCCGGGTGGGGAGCAGGGGGCCTGAGACAGGAGGGCGCCCCCCCAGCTGCACTCCTGGGTTGGAAGCTGGCTGGATTCATCCATTTCTGGGGGGCAGAGGGGGAAGCAATGCATGTTTTTGGGGGGCAGAACATACGGCAGCCAGTTGTGCCAAGGGGCTGGGGGACCACACCTTTGTGCATGGGGGTGTTGGCATCTCTCCAAGAGGCCCAGCACGGAGCCCCTGGCAGCTGGCCTCACCACCCCACCCGCAAGGAGTCTCAGCGGGGCCTTCACCCTGCCCCCCAGCCCAGAGGAGCAGTGCCAACTGGGATATGTAGTCCCCCAGGAGTGGCCGTATTGTAGGATGGGCAGGTCACCAGCCTGCTGTCCCAGCAGGATCCGGAGCAGCTGGTGGCCACGGGGCAGGCCCGCCCGGCCAAGGAGCAGGTGGCAGACGTGAGGGACCTGGAGGTGCTGCGGCAGAGGGAGCTGGCGGAGAGGAAGAGCCGGGCGTTCCAGCGAGGGAGCAGGTGAGCTGGGGGCTGCAGCTGGCTCCTTGAGGCAGGGGGAGGGAGGCTGGGGGATCAGGTGCCTCCCCTCAGAGAAGTGGGCTCGACACCGGCCTGGCGACACGAGTTTGGGGCTCCATACACCATCTAGATCTCCATGGCGTGCTGTTTGTGCAGTGGGCAGCCGCTAGCAGGGGGCTGCGGGTCGGGGTTGAGGGGCACGGGCAGAGCTGAGGGGAGGGGGGAGCCCAGGGCAGGGCTAGCAGGGGGCTGCGGGTTGGGGTTGAGGGGCACGGGCAGAGCTGAGGGGAGGGGAAAGCCCAGGGTGGGGCTAGCAGAGGGCTGCGGGTGGGGGTTGAGGGGCACGGGCAGAGCTGAGGGGAGGGGGAAGCCCAGGGTGGGGCTAGCAGGGGGCTGCGGGTCGGGAGTGAGGGGCACGGGCAGAGCTGAAGGGAGGGGGAAGCCCAGGGTGGGGCTAGCAGGGGGCTGCGGGTTGGGGTTGAGGGGCACGGGCAGAGCTGAGGGGAGGGGGAAGCCCAGGGTGGGGCGAGCAGGGGGCTGCGGGTTGGGGTTGAGGGGCACGGGCAGAGCTGAGGGGAGGGGGAAGCCCAGGGTGGGGCTAGCAGGGGGCTGCGGGTCGGGGTTGAGGGGCACCGAGCTGTGCAGGAACTGCTCTGGCCCACCCTTCTCCTGCCCCTCAGTTCAGAGGGCACCGCGTTCCTGTGTGCCAGAGGCTGCTGCCTTCTGGGGGGGGGCGCTGCAGCTCATCTTCTTTTCCCCGCCCCCTCGCCTGGCTCACCCCAACCTCTGTGCCCCCAGGCACTCCCGGTTCGGCGGCTCCTACGTGGTCCAGGGGCTGAAATCCATCGGCGACAGGGACCTCGTGTTCCACAAGGGGCTGCACAACGTAGGTGCCTTCTGCCCACGCCTGGCCGGCCTTACCGGGGGGAGGGGAGCTCTGTGTATGTTTGGGGGGGGGTGACGGATGGGGGGCTCTCCCTTGGGAGCTGAGGAAGGAGCAGGGCTGGAGGAAGGCAGCAGAGACTGATCCGAGGCCATTTGGATCCCATGTGGCTGGGGGCTGGGACATAGAGCGGACCCTGTGAATCTGGGACAGAGCGATCGGGAGGGGCGGGGGGGATGTGGGGGGAATGTTCCTCTCCTCACTCTCTTCCCCCCCTCCCCCCCGCAGCTGAAAGAGCACAGCCACGACCTGGGCAAGGAGCCGCGGCGGGTCCCCAAGCGCCGGCAGCCGGCCCGGGAGGCAGAGCCGCGCCGGCGCTCGGCCCTCAACGTCCGCCTCTTCCTGAGGGAGTTCTGCGGAGACTTCCTGGAGAGCTGCTACAACCCCCTCATGCGCCTGGTCAAGGTGAGCGCGGGCGGTGGTCACGGCAGCACCGGGCCCCCGCCCCTCCCGGCCCCGCCTGCCGGGCGGGCGCTGCAGTGCGCGGCTGGGAGCCTCTGACCCCAGGCTGGGCAGTTTCCCCTGCCCTCAGGGGGGCAGTGATGCAGGGGGAATTGGGGTGGGGGGCAGCTCAGGGGTTGGTTATTCAGCATCACTAGCTCCAATCCCGTCAGCGCCCCGGAGCAGCATGGGAGGGTCTCGGGGGTGGGGGCTGGGCAGGAGGGTCCCCGCTGCCCCCCCAACCTGTATGTGCTCCCCAGGACCAGCTGCTCCGGGAGAAAAGCCAGCAGCATGACGAGACCTACTACCTGTGGGCCATGGCCTTCTTCATGGCCTTCAACCGCGGCCGGCGCTTCCGGCCCGAGCTGGTGTCCGAGACGGTCAGCGTCCGCGCCTTCCACTTCATCGAGCAGAACCTCACCGCCTACTACGAGGCCATGCTCCTGGACAAGAAGGAGGCTACGTCGTGGGCCAGGCGGTGAGCAGGGCGCCCGACCGCCCCTCTCCACCGGGCCTGGGGGGGCGCTGAATGGGACCGGAACGGCCCAGTGCAGGGAGGGAATGCAGTTTAGTGGTTAGAGCTGGGGGGGGGCTGGGAGCCAGGACTCCTGGGTTCTATCCCTTGTTCAGGGAGGGGAGGGGGGGTTGTCTAGTGGCTTAGAGAAGGGGGTGGGGCTAGAAGCCAGGATGGCTGGGTTCTTTCCCCAGTTCTCAACTCCAGAAGTCCTTGGTTGACTCCCTTCACCCTCTGCCTGTCACCTGCCACCTTACCCTCCCCTGGGGGGCAAGGGGGACCATGTCCCGCCCCCCCACACACACACACCTGAGCTAGGTGCCAAGAGCGGCTGCCCAAGGGGGGGTACTCTCCTGACCAGCCTCTGCTCCGTGCCCAGAATGCACCTGGCCCTGAAGGCCTACCGGGAGCTGCTGACCACAGTGCAGGAGATGGATCGCTCCCCGGACGAGGCCGTGCGGGAATGCAGCAAGATCATTAAGAGTGAGTGCACCCCCGGGCCAGTCCCCACCCCTCCGGGCACTCAGCCCCCACCCCTACCCCTTGGAGCCAGCTGCGGGGAGGGGTTGCTCTTAACTGGGGCTCCCAGCCCCTTGGTACTGGGCCTCCGAGCTATGACATGGGGTGACATGGTCATAGCTGCCCTGGGGCTGGATCGGGGCCAGCTCCCCCTTGAAGGGGGAGGTCCCATTCCCCACCGCCCTGAGCCAGCCAGTCCCCACCCTGGGGCCGGATGGGAGCTGGCACCCCCTAGAGGAGAAAGGCCTGGTGCCCCATCTCCTACCCCTTTCCCCCAAACCAGCCAGTCCCCTGCCCTGCAGCCAGATCGGGGCCAGCGCCCTCTAGAGGGAAAAGCCCCCCCCACACCTCATTCCCCTAGGCTGCCCAGCCCCACCAGTCCTGTGTCAGCCCCTTTGCCTGGTGGGCGCTGACCCCCGGCCAGGCCAGGGCGCTCGCTCACTCTCCCTTGCTGTGACACGCTCCCCCCCAGATAACATCTTCTACCTGATGGAGTACCGGGAGCTCTTCCTCGCTCTCTTCCGCAAGTTCCAGGAGACCCGCCAGCCCCGCTGCTTCCTGCGGGACCTGGTGGAGACCACCCACCTCTTCCTCAAGATGCTGGAGGCCTTCTGCCGAGGCAGGAACAACCTGGTGGTGCAGGTAGCTAGGGCGGGGGCGGGCTGGGATGGGGAGAGGTGCTTCGGGGGGGGGGGGGGGGGGGGGTTGTGTCTGGGGGGGGCACCTGCTTATTTGCCCCCCTTGGACAGGGGGAGGTGCCCCTGATCTGACCCAGGGCCACGCTAACCCCCCTCCTCCCCGGGTGGGTACAGGGGGAGCGGGGCTGGCCCCTGGTTTGGCCCACGGCCCCCACATTTCCCCCCCCCAGCTGTGGCCGACTCTCCTTTACCTGACAGTCACTCCTAGTGGCCAGCAGGGGGCGCCAGAAGCTCGGCTTCCTGTGTGCCTCAGGGCAGGGGGTTCGGTCCTGGGGTCTGCCAGCCGGACAGGGGGAGCATTGCGGGGGCCTCTCACCGCGCCGTCTCCTCCCTGCAGAGCAAAAGGGTGAGGAGGAAGAAGCAGCCCCGGGCCGGCCGGGCGGCCCCCCCCGCACAGCCCCGCGCCCCCCAGGAGCTGGAGGAGCTGTGGCCCAGCCTGGCAGAGCAGCTCGGCGCCTGCGCCCAGGTAGGAGGGGGCAGCGCCTGGGGTCCCTGCGGGGTCTGGGTCAGGGCTGCCCTGGGGGACCTGGCCCAGCGTGGCTTGGGCATCACCGGGGGCGTGGCCTTGTCACATGCACAGGCCACGCCCCTTGTGGGCCACGCTAGGTGGCATGGGAGTCTGTGGGGGCCCCCCCGGTGTGGGCATCTGGGGCAATCGTGGAAGGGCAGCTGTATCCCAATAGTGTTGGGGGGGCAGGACAGGCGCCCGTCCCCAGGGGCCAAGGTGGCTGAATCCATAGGGGGTGGGGAGTGCTGCTCTGGGGGGCTGAGCCCACCGGACATGGGGGATCTGGTTCAGTGGAGGCAGGTGGCATTTGGGGGGGCTGGGCTCAGTGGGCTGGTGCCCCCCTGCCTGGGGCCAGCCCTCCAATGGGACATGGTGCTGTTCTGTGGTACCTCTGTGGGCAGGGCTGGATCTGGCCCCTCCGTGCCAGGCACTGAGTCACCCCAGCCTCTCCCCGCCCCCCACTTCCCTGCCAGGGGACTGAGCCCCTCCCGGAAGACGTGGTCCCCTTCGACGCTGCCTCGGAGACCCCGGTGGAGGAGCAGCGAGCGGAGGCCATGGTGCGCATCCAGGACAGCCTGCTGGGCCGCCGGGCGCCGGCCGCCCTGACCCTGCTCCGCTCCGCCAGGTACTGCCGCCGGCCCCGCTGGGGGTCACCAGGGCGATGCGCCCACCTGCCGTCAGTGCTGGGGGGGGGCGGCGGGGACCCCTTGCCCTGGCCTGGGGGAGCCCCGGCCGACGGGGCGCGCGGGGGCCTCTCACTTCCCCAGCGCCCCGGCCCGACCTGTCTGCGTCCCCTTCCCAGGGAGGTGTGGCCCGAACAGGACGTGTTCGGCTCCCCGCAGGCGGCCCTGGACGAGGAGATCGAGCTGCTGAGACAGATTCTCTTTGCTCCTCTTCCTCGTGAGTATCCTTGCCAGGGGATGGGGGGGTCCTCTCCCATCACCCCAGTGCCACCCTCCCACTCACACAGCCTGATGGCTCCAGCCTGGCTCAGTCCAGCCATTCACCCCCCCCCTCCCCCCCGTACAGCTGGGAGCCCCCTTAACCCCCGAGTGCCCGGGCTGGGCCTGGGCAGGCCCCGCCGCGGGGTGGTGCTGGGCGGGCAGCCCCGGAGTAAGGAGCCGGCTGTGTGTGCTGCCGCCGTCGACTCCCTGGTGGTGCCGCGTCCCCGTCATCCTGGGGTGTCTGGACATTGCAGGGCAAGCGGCACCCGAGGTCGAGGAGCCGGGGGAGGAGGAGGAGGAGGAGGAAGAGGAGGTAGAGGAAGAACTGGCGTCTGTCCAGGTGTCGGAAAAAGAGTTCAACTTCCTGGATTATCTGAAACGGTGAGTGGGACCCGCCGGTGGGAGGTCGGGTCAGGGCAGCAGGGCTGGGACACGCTCTATCCAGGAGGCCAGCTGGGCCATGTAGGTCGAGGTGCCCTGGATCCTAACGCTGGGTGCACTGAGCCCCTGGGCTGGGCAGAACGTCTCCGGCTGGCAGGCGCTGTCACCCTGTGGGGTGACTCTTGGGCATGTGGAGGGACTTGGGGGCAGGCAGGACTCCTGGGTTCTATTCCTGGCTCTGTGTGGCTTTGAGCAAGTCGTTTGCCTGCTCTGTGCCTCGGTTTCCCCATTGGGTACAGGGAGGCTGATCCTTGCCTCTTGGAAGCTAAGCTGGGGGGGAGGGGGCTGGGGAAGGGGCCCTGTCCCTCGGCTGAGCTGTCCCATGATCCTTTGCTCACTCACCTGTGTATTGGGGGCTGGTGGGGGCCAGGTTTGCCAGCGCCAGCGTGGTCAAGGCCTATGTCCTGCTGCTCCGGGGCTACCGGCAGAACAGCGCCCACACCAACCACTGCGTGGCCAAGATGCTGCATCGCATCGCCTACGACCTCAAGATGGAGGCGCTGCTCTTCCAGCTCTCCGTCTTCTGCATCTTCAATCGCCTGCTCAGCGACCCCTCGGCCTCCGCCTACAAGGTGAGGGGCCCCTGGGGAGCCGCCCCAGGCAGGGCCCGCCCTTCACCAGGCTATGCCTGCGTCACCAACCCGCCAGCAGGGAACGGCCAATGCCGGGGAGAGGGGCCTCGAACCTCCACGCTCGCCTGTCAGTTAGAGCAGCCTTAGGGCTGCTCTAAGCTAAGCCCCGCTCCCTGCAGGCCCAGGGAAGCAGCGAATACCCTCTAACCTATGGGCCTCTAACCGCCTCACCCCACCCCCTGCCTTCCCAGGAGCTGGTGACCTTTGCCAAGTACGTACTGGGCAAGTTCTTTGCCCTGGCAGCCACCAACAAGAAGGTCTATGTGGAGTTGCTGTTCTGGAAGAGCACGGCCACCGTGCGAGAGATGACGGAGGGCTACAGCTCACTGCAGGAAGGAGAGGGGTGAGTCTGGGCTGAAGGCTGCCATCTTGAAGGAGGCCCTGGGATGGGGTGGGGGTGAAGCGTCTAAGCCCTCTCTGTGTTCCCCGTATTCTTGGCTCTGCTTGCTACTACGTAGAGCCGCCTTGGGGCTGCTCTAGCTTCTGCTTTGCTAGGGCAGGGGCAGCGCCCTGACACCAGCTGCACACAATCCCCAGGAGGCCCTGCGCATGGGGGCGGTTCTCAGAGGAGGGACATCGGCACCCCATTTAAGGCCGGTTTGCAGGACGGTGACCTAGGGCAGGGCGTCCCTCCTCCCCACCCCACGTGCCGCAGGCGGCTAGAGCTCCAGGGTCCCAGCCGGGGAGGGGAGGGTCTCCGACTCCAGCAGCACCTCACCGGGTCTCTGCTTCCCCCAGCTCTGGTGCCCGGAGGGCCCCCAAGTGGACTCCACAGGAGGAGGAGGAGCTGCGGGAGCTGTACCTGAAATACAAGGGAGTGGAAGGTACCAGCCGTCTTGTTAATGACCCGCCGGGGCGTCTGGGGTGGGGGAGCTGCCCAGGACTCCTGGGTTCTGTCCCAGCTCTGAGAGGGGAGGGGAGGCGTTTTTTGTAACCGCGCCCTGGCCTCTCCCCAGGTGCGGACGTTGTCGGCAGCATCCTCGCACACCTGCGGGCTCCTGGCCGGACCCGGAAGCAGGTCGTCAAGCAGCTGGTGCGGCTGGGGCTGGCTGAGAGCGCAAGGGATTTCCCGCGGGAGAGGTGGGTGCCCCCCGAGCCTCTCGGGAGCTGAACGGCAGGGGCTGGGGGGGGGGGGCAAGGGGGAGCCCCGAGCCGGCCACAAAGTGAAAAGAACCCAGCGTCCGTGCACTGGGGACTCAGCGTGGCAGGGACAGTAAATCCCCTGCTCTCTGCATGGGGGACGGGGGGTCTCCAGGGGGAGGTGGGCACTGGGGTGAGGGGACTAGGAGCCAGGACTCCTGGGTTCTATTCTCGGCCGTGTCACTGATGCGCTGTGACCATGGGGGAGTCCCTCCCATCCCAGCGCGGTGCGATCCGTGGTTGGGGGGCGCGGGGGCTGGGCATCCCTCCTGCCCCTGAGTGCCCGTGTTCTGGCCCAGGAAGGGGACGCGCCTCGTGCTGTGGACGGAGGAGCAGGAGCGGGAACTGCAGCGGCTTTTCGAGGAGTTCCAGGGCGCAGATGGTAAGCAGGGGATCCCGGGGGGCAGAACAGGGGGCGGGAGCAGATTGATCGGGGGGCGGGGGGGTCTGATCAGCTGGGACTCATTAACCTCCTCACCCCCTCGTATCCCTGCGCCCAGTGTAATAAAGGGGCTCTCCAGCCTGATGCAGAATCTCTCCGCCCCCCCCCTTCCCCCCCCGGCAGATATCCTGGGTAACATCATGAAGCACCTCACGGCCAAGCGCTCCAAAGCCCGCGTCGTGGAGAAGCTGCTGAGCCTGGGGCTGGTGGCAGAGCGCAAGGAGCTGTACAAGAAACGCAAGAGGAAGCCCGGCCTGCCTGGCATGGTACGGCACTGTGTGTGTGTTGGGCGGGGGGGTGTCCCCCCCCTGCTGTCAGGGGCACACCCCCATTGCCCCTGCTGGGAGGGGTGGTCAGAGGGTAATTCCCCCCCCCTCCCGTTTGTGTGGGATGTGTTTCCGTGGGGCTGAGGCCCATGGGGGGGGCTCTGAAAGTGCCCCCCCCCCCGCCCTGGGGATTCATTCCCGTTTGGGTGCGGTTTCCTTCGCCGGCTTCTCTGGAGGGTCCCCAGGCACTTTATAGACCCTGATCCACCCCCAGCCATGCCCTGTCCCGAATTGTACGCATGGGGAAACCGAGGCATGGGGGGGGGCATGACTCACATGTTGAGTCCGTGGCAGAGCTGGGGATAGAACCCAGGAGTCCTAGCTCCCAGTGCGGCCCCCCTCCCCCGGCTCGAACCCACTGGACCCTACTCCTTTATGATCAGATGCAGCTATGAGTCTGGGCTGGGCACCCTCTCTTACCCAGCTCCCCCCTTCTCCCCCCAATGGAGCCTGGGCAGGACCCCCCCGCCCTTGGCCTATGACTTTACTGTCGCTCCCATCCCTTCCAGAGCGAGGACAGATCCCCGTGGGGTGCAGCTGGCCAGGAGGACTCTGCAGAGGGGGAAGAGGAGGAGAGCGACAGCGAGGAGGAGGAGGAGGCCTGGGAGGAAGGGGGCGCAGAGGAGCGCCAGGAGCAGGGCAGCAAGAACCAGCTGGCGCCGGAGCAGGACGTGCAGGGCCTGGCGCGCCGCCTGAGGCAGGGAGGTGAGGAGCACGCTGGCTCCCCCAGTGGCGGCGGCGCACCCGTGAGCGCCTCCTACTGGCCTGGGGAGCTGTTGGGTGGGGCACGCGGGCCTCTGTTGGGGGTGAGATGAGGGGCAGCGAATGCCGGCTGCCTCTGCTCCTTGGCCCAGACACACACAGGTTAAGGCCTGTGCCCGCACTGCCCCCCCCCAGCCCCACGGCTCCTTAAAGGGGCCCCATCCGCGTTCAGCCCGGCTCCATCTCCCCCGTGAGCTCTGGGCCAAGGCTGACCTGGCCCCGCTGCCCGCTGGGATCCCTGGCTTGTGAGTCTCCAGCTCGGAGCGTTCCTGGGGCCATCTCTCACCTCTGCCCTCCCTTGTGCCCGCAGGCCTGGCTGGCTCCTTGCTGTGGCTTCAGAACTGCCTGAACCGAGCGGCCGAGGACCGGGAGGAAGATGGTTAGTACCCGGGGGGCAGGATCGGTGCTGGGAGGGTGGCTGGCGCCGGGCATGGCCCTGCCGCGCTCAGGAGATGCTGGCGGCTTCTCCCCGGGCTCCCGACATCGGCAGTGCCGCAGGGAAGGTCCCGGGGGCACGGCTCGTGAATGGGATCTGTTCCCTCCTGGGGCAAATGGGGGCACCCCAATACCGGCTGGGGTGAGATGCTCCTTGGGGTCAGCCCGGACATCGGGAGGGGATCCATGTGCATCTCTCCCCTACGCGGCGCCCACGTGAGCCCCCCGAGTCCCCTGGCACTAGCACCCCCACCTGGCAATTCCCGGTTTCGAAGGATCCCCCGGCTGTAGCCCCGACCCCCCTCTCCCCCATGCGCGGGGCAGGTTCATCCTCACGGTGCCCCCTGTCCCCAGGCACCGCCCAGCCCGTGCCCTTGGTGCCGCTCTTGGAGGAGAATGAGGACGCCATGGAGAACCAGGGGTTCCAGAAGCTGCTGCGGAAGGTCGGGGTTCGGGCCCCAGCTAACGAGCAGGTAATTACCCCCCGTCAGAGTCCCTGGGGGACGCTTGGGAACTGCTCCCTACCAAGCCAGTCAGGACTCTGGGGAGCCTCCTCTCTCGGAGCGGACTGGCTCCAGGGCAAGACGCTTTCACAGCTTTGACTTCCTGGGTCTGACCTTGGAGCATTCAGCATCTCCGTCCCCCCGTGCGCTTCCCGCAGCGAGTCTGCACCAGCGGGGTCCTGGGGCAGCCAGAGGGCCCTGCCCCCCAACTCCGCAGCCAGACGCGACTCTCAGCCAGACGGTAACACAGAAGAGTTATTAGATAACAGGAACACGGTCCAAACAAAGCTTGTAGATCCAGAAACCAGGACCCTCAGACAGGTCCATCTTGGGGAGGCCAGAGCACTGTCTGGGCCCCCTTCATTTCCCCAGCCAGCTCCAAACTGAAACTCTCCAGCCCCTCTTCTGGCCTTTGTCTCTTTCCTGGGCCAGGAGGCCCCCTGATCCCTTTGTTCTCCAACACCTTCAGTTGGCCCCTTGCAGGGGAGGGGCCCAGGCCATCAGTTGCCAGGAGACAGGGTGTTGGCCATTCTCTATGCAGACAGCATCACACTGGCCCTCTAAGGCTCTGCAACAATCACACACCCTTATTCCACCACCAAGATACTTAAGAAATGCATAGGGGAAACTGAGGCACCCACACAGTATTCAGAGAAAACATTGAGAACATTCCCACTTCGTCACACTCTCTCTCTCTCTCTCTCTCTCTCTCTCTCTCTGCATTGTGAGCGTGGCTGGTATGTGCCCAGGGGCGGAGGGGAAAGGATGTTTTCAGGGGGGCTCCACTGGGACACCCCCCCCCCCCGCGTGAGTGCCCCTGTCAGGCTGTGCCTGGCACTAACACTGCCCCTCCCCGCCCCCCCGCAGGAATCCTTCTGGCGCATCCCGGCCAAGCTGAGCCCCGAACAGCTCCGGCGCGCGGCTGCCTCCGTCGCCCAGGAGGAACCTGAGGGAGAGGAAGGCTCCCCGGGGGGGCCGGCCACCGGCCCGGAGCAGAGAGCCCAGGCCCTGCAGACCTTGCGGCTGGCCCGGAGGAAGAGAGGGGTCCCAGCCGTGCCAGGTGAGCGACGGGTGGGTGTTGGCCTGGGAGGCTGCCCCAGGAGGCAGGGGACAGGCTGAGCAGTGAGATGGGGTGGGGGGACTGTTGTGTTGCACACACACACGGTCTCTCGGTCTCTCTCTCTCTCTCTCTCTCTGCTCTCACTTTCTTGTTCCATTTCAGAGGAGGAAACACCTGGCCTGGAGCAGCCACCAGCGTCCCCAGGGTCTGATCTGGAGAGGTGAGAGTCAGGAATAGTAACCCCGCCCAGGCTCTGTGCCCACACAGGACTCCTGGGTTCTGTCCCTGGCTCTGAGAGGGGGACTGGGGCCTGGTAGGTTGGAGCGAGGTGGGACTGGGAGCCAGGACTCCTGCCTTTGACTCCCTTCTGCCTTGGGAAGTCCCTGCCCCTCCGTGCCTCAGTGTCCCCATCTCTAACAGGTAATGATGTCCCATCCAGGGGGTTGAGGTCTAGTGTTCATAAGGGGCTGGGCTGGGGCGGGCAGCTGGGGGTTGGGGGTGCCGGGGTTGCCCCTAATCCCTTCCCCCGTCATTGCAGGGATCTTCCTGTCCAGTCGCAGCTGGGCCCCAAGCGGAGCCGTGTGATCCACAGTGACGACGACGAGGACCCCAAAAGCCGAGGTCTCCGAGTGCCTCCCTCTGCCCCTCCCTGCAGCCTGCCTGGCCCTGGGTGCAAGAGCACGCACGCACGCGCACACACACACACACACGCACACACACACACACGCACACACACACACACGCACACACACGGCACTGGTGGCAGCTGCTGTCCGGGGACATCCCTGGGGCAGAGCCAAGTGGGGCCCCAGGTGCCCCCTGCTCTGGGGGGTGGGAGTAGCCTCTGGAGTGCTGACAGGCTGAGTGTGGGGCTCAGCTGGAGGGGGGGCGGCCTGAGGGGAATGTGGAGGGGGGAGGGGGACTCAGCCCTGAGGTCCCTCATCTGTTCTCCCTTTCAGCTGAAGCGCCAGCCCAGCCGGACCCCAGCTCAGACGGGGAGGGGACACGGCCCCCCCGCCGGAGGAAGCGCCTGCGGATCGAGGAGGAGGAGGAGGATTAAAGGGGCCTGGCCAGACCCCCCCCCCCCCCCCCGCACGTCGCCTTGGCCTGCCCCCCCAAGGCTCCTCCAGACTGCTCTCGGTGTGACCGGCTGCTTCAAACCCTCCCCTCCACCCGCTGCCTGTCGGCCATGCACAGCCGGAGGGGAGGGGGGGAGTGCTGGGGCCAGGCCGTAGGGGGCACAGACATGGGGGGGGCACTGAGGAGCCAGCCCCTGCCCCTTCCTGGTTCCTTTTGCTTGTAATTCCACCACAGAGGGGTCACTCCCCCCCCCAACCCCAGGGGGGTGACGTGGTTTGAATTGGGTTCTGGGTCCCAAGGTTTGTTTGTCACCCACAATGTGGTCCGTCCCCCCCCCAGCTGCTGGTGTCATCAGGGTTAAAGGTCGTGGTCCCCAAGGGAAGCAAAGGGCCGTGTGCTCCCTGGCGGGCTGGGGGCTGCGCCCCCATGTGTGGAGGGGACGTCCTTGGCCCTTCCCCTGGGGCGGCTGAGCCAAAAGGGGGCCTAGGCTGCCCCACCCCCGGCCCTGGGCTAGAGCTACCCTACCCCCGCCAGGGCCCAGCTCCTCTGCGCCAGGGCCCGGCTGGGCCCCGGATAGGCCTTGCCCTGCTGGGTGGGCACTGGGTCCTTCTGTCCCAGGAGAGCCGGGGCGAGCCAGCCAGGGAGGGGCATTAACTCCTCGCTCCCCACCCCCCCATTCCCATTCCTCAGCCCCTTTATGGTTTGACTTCCAGCAGGAGTTAACTTCCCCCACATCCCCCCCCCCCAGTTTGTTTGCTGTGTCATTACGAATGGGCAAAGGCCAAAATAAAACGGGTTCAACCTTCCCTCTTGTCTCCCTGCTGCAGTGGTGGGGGGCAGGCCAGGGCTGCTGCGGGGGAGGGGGGGGGGAGAGAGAGAGAGAGTGTGTGTGTGTGTGTGTGTGTGCGCGCCCCTAGATTGGTTTCTCCCCCCCCAGCTGGGAGGGGCCCTGGCCCAGCCTGGTGACAGTGCGGGGGGGTGGGGGTTGAGTTTTTTTATCAACAGCTGCACAAACACGATGAACAGAGACCCTGGCCTGAATCCAGCCAGGGCAGGGGCGACGCCCGTGCCGGCCTCACCCAGATCCCTTGGCCCCTCCTGCCCTCCCCTCCCAGGGCCACTGCCTTGGCTCCCTGGTGCCTGTGGTGCCCGCCTTACCCTGTGTTTGCCTGCCCAGCGGACGCCCTACCAGGGATCTCCAGGGGCCAGCCCCCGCCGAGGCCCTGCTGCAGAGACCGAGCATGTGAGGACTGCAGAGGGGAAGGTTCTCGCACCGGCCCCTGGGAGGGGGGAGCAGGGACCTGAGGGGCCGAGGCTGTTGCAATCAGCTGCCTGATAAGGGATCACCTGGCCTGGGGGCCTCCCCCAGGCGGGCTATAAAAGGGACCAGGCAGGCTCTGGGCCAGGCATCCTGCCATCCCTCGTGCCCAGGAGCTCCTGATCTCGTCTGGCCAGGTGAGCGGAGGCCGTAACCTCCCTGCCTCGGGGGTTTGTCCCCCCTGCTCTCGCTGCCCGGGGGTGCTGCACGTTTACACAAGGCCTTCACAGCAGGGTTGGTCTCCAAACCCCAGCAGGGACCGGCGGGGGGCAGCTCTGTCATTGGGGGGGGCGGGGGGAACTGCTATGGGCGTGCAAATCGGTGCCACTGGGGGGGGGGGATGCCCCATTTGCCCATGGTGGGGTAGGAGTGGAAGTTGCCTGTGTCAATCAGACACACTGAGCGGTGTGGACCCATGTGGCTGGGGAACCTGCCCCCCCCCACATGCTCGGCTACCGGGGGCCCAAGTTCCAGGCCAGTGCTGTGTGCACTAGACTACGCTGCGCCCCACAGCTCTGCAGTCACCCCGACCCCCAGTCTCCTCTCCCAGCCAGGCACCGTGCATTTGAACCCTGGACTCCAGAGGCCAAAGGCTGGTCGCTCGAGCCCGGTTGTGCCAGTAGCTGGCGTCCCCTGCCGGAGGGGTCCCCTGCTGCGGGGAGGGGCTCCGGATTCTTGTCTGTGACGTGTCCTCTTCAGCAGGGTCTGTGCTGCGCCCCCGAAGGACCGGCCCACCATGCACCACCCACTTCTCCACTTCTGCCTCTTCCTGCTGTGCCATGAGCTACATGGGCACCGGCTGCCCCCACCAGGAGGCGCCGCTGGGACCGTCAAGCCCCCAGGGATGGAAGTCGCCCCCCTCCCCACTTCTCCCGACATGCCCAGCTCCCATCAGGCTGCTGCCAGGGTGTTCCTCGACTCCCTCCTGGGGCGGCTTCCCCAGCCGGGGCTCCCAGGGGTGGGGGTCTCCTGCCAGGACTTGCTGCCCGAGGCCCTGGAGGGTTTCTCCCAGCTCCCGCCGCTGCCCCAGACCCTCGCCAGCGCGGCCTTAGCCCTCTCCCTCCAAGGGGCTGGCTGCCCCCGCCAGGCCGAGGGGCTGGTGCTGCGGCTCTACGGGGCGGTGGGGATGGATGATGCCAACGCGCTGCTGCTGGGGATAGCAGGACGCCCAGGAAGCCCCAGCCAGGGCAAGAGAGGCAGGACCGCCCTGCTCTTCAATGTGGATCAGCTGGCAGGGGTGGGCCCCCGGCGTTGCTCGGGCCTGGCCCAGATCGACAGCTCCCTGCTGCTGGGCCCGGTGGCCAGCACCCACACCACCTTCCCAGACGCCGCCATGGCCTGCCACAGGCTGGGCCCTGCCTGTGCCGGCGTGACCTCCAACGGGACCACCTCCTTCTCGGTGATCGGACAGCCCGGCGCCTACGCCCTGCCGGGCCGAGGGGTCCAGGCCTGGCTCCACCGGTGCCGCGGGGCAGGGAGGAAGCGGCGCGGGAGCCCGGAGGCCTGCAGCAGCGCGCGGGAGCGGAAGGTGCATGGCATACTGGAGTGGGTGCCCGTGGTCAGCACTTACTACAACGTGGGCACCAGCATCTACTACGCCTTCCAGAACTGCACGGAGCTGGCCAAGGAGCGGGGCATCGAGGCGGCCCTGGACCTGAGCTACGACGCCCTCCTGGGGCTCTTGGGCACGGCAGGGGGCAACTTGGGCGTCGGCATAGCCGTGGGGCTGAAGCCGGCCGTCAAAGTGGGGGTGCGGTCGCTGATTAGCTACTTCCGGCAGGTGGAGCCATCCGACCCCCCTGCCCACGAGCTCCTTCAGCCCCGTCACCACAGCCGGCTCCTTCGTGCCGCCATCGGTCTGGGTGTGAATAAAGCAGGGCGCTGCCCATTCTTTGAGCCCAGTGCTGGTGTCCATGATGGGAGCGGCTGGGGGGGCGCCGAGGAGGGGAGCTGCCTCCACGTGCGAAGAGTTTGGTGGGTCTCAGCCCAGGCCCCGGTGGCCAGCTCTCTCAGCCGCAGTGGGCACGGGGGCTGGAGTCACTCTGGCCAATTTCCAGCCCCCTGCGGGGTGCTCTGGGGAGGAGGGAAGGACCCTGCCCGCCACTTGCCAACTCAGCATGAGTACCTGTGCTTGAAATCGATAATGGGCATCTGATCTCCCGCCAGGGTTAGCCTGACCCAGGGCAGCCAGCTGCCACGAGTCGGGTCTAAAGATCAGCAGGTCTCAAAGGGGCCGGCTGGCCAAATTTCTCCCAGAATCATAGACTCGAGGTATCTAGTCCAACCCCCTGCTCAGAACAGGACCAACCCCAACTAAACCATCCCAGCCAGGGCTTTGTCAAGCCGGGCCTTAAACACCTCTAAGGAAGGAGATTCCACCCCCTCCCTAGGGAACCCATTCCAGTGCTTCACCACCCTCCTAGTGAAATAGTGTCTCCTAATATCCAACCTGGACCTCCCCCACTGCAACTTGAGTCATGGACGATCCTGGGGTCAAATCGCTTCCTGCGGCCTGCCCAGCCCGGCCTTGTCCTGGATAATGGAGCTTGGCATTCGCAGGGTTTTGTTACCATCCAGGAAAGTGCAGGCTAGTCATTACTGCGGGGCAGTCGGAGCCAGGACTCCTGGGTTCTGTGCCCGGCTCCGGGCTGGGAGTGAGCGCAGCAGGAAAGCAGGGCTGTGGGAGCCAGGCCTCCTGGGTTCTGGTCCTAACTTGGGCCCATTTGTCAAGTGCTTTGAGATCCACAGGTGACCAGGGCTAGGTGCACAAGGGCAGGGCTTGAAAGCAGCCGCCTGCCAGGTCACCCCGCCTGTGTGCAGGTGAACTCTGGCTCCAGGCAAGCGGTGGAAAGTCCCATCCCCTTGGTTCAGTGCCTGGGCCCGGTGCAGTGCATGGGCTATGGGTGTCCCTGCTCCCCCCCTTCCTGCTCCTCCTCCTTCCCGCTCCACCCTTCTCTCCCTCCTGCTCCCACCTCCCCATCCACCCCCTCCCTGTTCCCCCTTCCCCCTCCGCCTCCTTCTCCTCTCTGCTCCCCCACCTCCCCCCTTCTCTCTCCCTCCTGCTCCCCCCTCTCCCCTCCTTCCTCTCCCTGCTCCCCCTCCCTTCTTCTCTGCTCCCCTTCCCTCTTCTGCTCCCACCTCCCTGCTCCCACCTCCCCCCTTCTCTCTCCCACCTGCTCCCACCTCCCCATCCACCCCCTCCTTGTTCCCCCTTCCCCCTCCCCTCCTTCTCCTCTCTGCTCCTCCTCCCTCTCCCACTCCCACCTCCCTGCTCCCCCACCTCTCCCATCTCCCCCCTCCTTCCTCTCCCTGCTCCCCCTCCCCCTCCCACCTCACCCCCTCCTTCACCCTTCCCCTCCCTGCTCCCCTCTCTCCTCCTCCCCCACCTCCCCCCTTCTCTCTTCCACCTGCTCCCACCTCCCCATCCACCCCCTCCTTGTTCCCCCTTCCCCCTCCCCTCCTTCTCCTCTCTGCTCCTCCTCCCTCTCCCACTCCCATCTCCCTGCTCCCCCACCTCTCCCATCTCCCCCCTCCTTCCTCTCCCTGCTCCCCCTCCCCCTCCCACCTCACCCCCTCCTTCACCCTTCCCCTCCCTGCTCCCCTCTCTCCCCCTCCCCCACCTCCACCCTTCTCTCTCCCTCCCTCTCCTGCTCCTCCCCCGCATGTCCACTCCCCCCTCCCCTTCTTCTCTAGGCCCAGCCCCCTCCTGCCCTCTTTTTCCCATTTAGGCCACGCCCCCTTTCCCAGGACCCTCCTTCCCGGTGACGTGGTTTCTGGGAAGTCGGTCGGCTCGCTCCTGCTTCGGGCTCGGCTTTTCCGCCTGGCGCCTCCCCTCCCGCCGCAGCTGCCAGGAGGGGCGTGTCCCGCCCCGCCTCTCCACCAACCAGCGCCGGGCAGGGGCGGGGTCTCCTCCCGCACACGGAAGAGCGGCTCCTAGCGCGGCGGGAGGGCCGCGCGGCGCCCGGCACGGCAACCTGAAGGGGCCTGCGAGCTGGTCCGCGCAGCTGGGAGGTAGCGGCCCGGCTCGGTGAGGGGGCGGGGCTGGCTCTGGGGAGGGGGTATCTGGGGGGCCCGGCACTGGGGGGTTTCTGGGGGGCAGGGGGCAGAGGATGGGTATCTGGGGGGCCCGGCTATGAGGAGCTTGGGGGATTTCTGGGGGGCACTGGGGAGTTTGGGGGCAGGACAGGGGGGGTAGAGGGCAGGGGAGGGGTATCTGGGGGGGCCTGGCTATGGGGGGTTTCTGGAGGGGCACTGGGGAGTTTGGGGGCAGGACAGGGGGGGTAGAGGGCAGGGGAGGGGTATCTGGGGGGGCCTGGCTATGGGGGGTTTCTGGAGGGGCACTGGGGAGTTTGGGGGCAGGACAGGGGGGGTAGAGGGCAGGGGAGGGGTATCTGGGGGGGCCTGGCTATGGGGGGTTTCTGGAGGGGCACTGGGGAGTTTGGGGGCAGGACAGGGGGGGTAGAGGGCAGGGGAGGGGTATCTGGGGGGGCCTGGCTATGGGGGGTTTCTGGAGGGGCACTGGGGAGTTTGGGGGCAGGACAGGGGGGGTAGAGGGCAGGGCAGGGGAGGGGTATCTGGGGGGGCCTGGCTATGGGGGGTTTCTGGAGGGGCACTGGGGAGTTTGGGGGCAGGACAGGGGAGCAGAGGGCAGGGTAGGGGTATCTGGGGGGCTGGTCTCAGTGCTAGCTGATGAGTCTCAGCACCGGGGGGGGCTGGCTGTCATGGTGCCCTCCCACATGGGGCAGGAGCCTCCTGGCCAATGTTACCCCCCACGTGCCCTTCCCGAACCGCTATGTTCTGAGCCCCTGTGGGGAAGGGGGCGGGACGGGGCTGCCTTGGCATGACTGGGGTGAGGTGGCGCAGCTCTGGACAGCGGCTGGCACCGGCTGCAGAGCAGGTGTCCCCTGTGGGGTGGAGCCAAGAAAAGCTCCCCCTCCGGGTCAGGGAACTGACTCGAGTTCAGTTTCCTTCTCCCCTGTGTTTCTGGTGATGTAGGCGACGCTGCCCGGCTCTGCCTGTGCATGGTGAGATCCCAGCCACGGTGGGCAGCTGGGTGCCCCCCGCAGGGCCCCTCCCAACCAGCCCCTAGCTTCCCTTTGGGGAGCTCGCTGGGGAATCCCAAACGCCGACGAGCGAGTCCCACTTCGGGGTAGCTGGGATGGCCTGCCCGAAAGCCGGCTCTGAACTCCTTGCCTGAGCCCCTGGGCGGGGGCAGAAATCCGCCTGGCGCTGCCCTCGGCTGCACCAAATCCCTCCTCTGCCCACCCGGAAGGGTTTAACCCCACGGGAACTGACCGGGGGGGTCTGAGGAGGAGAGGACGGGGCTCGTACTCGGCCCCGGAGGGCCTGGGGTGACAGAGGCTTGGAGGCCAGAAGGTCCCATGGGGTCGTGTCTAGCCAGGCCCAGGCCTGTCCCTTCCCTGGCGGGTCGGCGAAGGGGAACAAGGCGCCTCAGAACATGATTTGGGCCCTGCTCGGCGGGGGGGGGGGGGGGGGGGGGGGGTGTTGGGAAATGGCTGGAAGTGCTGACGGTTGCCAAGCTGCTGGGAGCCAGGCCAATGGAGGGAGGCTGGCGCGGAAGTTAGGGACGGAACTAGAGGGCATTTGGTGGGTCCCTGTCAACCCTGGCTGTTTCCTGCAGCCCTGCTAGCCCAGCCCTGGGCTCCCCCCCAGCTCTGCCAGTGCCCCTCAATCCCGACCCGCAGCCCCCTGCTAGCCCAGCCCTGGGGTCCCCACCCCCAGCTCTGCCAGTGCCCCTCACTCCCGACCCGCAGCTCCTGCTAGCCCAGCCCTGGGGTCCCAAGGAGTTGTGCTGTTCATGCCCTTAAAGAGACAAAACATTTTCCAGCTCCAGGGCCCCAAAGCGAGCGGCTTCAGGGCCAGTTGGGGGTGCTTTGCTGTAACTGGAGCACTCATGTTCCCGGCTCCCAGCGTTTGGCCCGGGCCCTCGGGGGCGTGGGGCCTGTCGGGTGCCGGGGCCGCGGCTGGGGGCATGTGGTTTGTTTTGGTACCGTCTGCGCCTGAGTTTCCTCTCCTAGTTTCACATCCACATGCTGCTGTTTGGGCGAGTTCTCGAACATCCGCGGGAACGAAGCCAGGCTGGGGTCGGGGGCGGCAGCTCCTGCTGGCAGCAGTGGGGCGTTCCGGCCTCCAGGCCCCCACGGGCAAAGCTGGGGAGACTGTAACGACTTGGGAGGGGCAAGGGGTGCCCTCTGCCAACTGTGCCAAATTACTCTGCTGCTTTGAATCCACCTGGGGGGTTCCTTCTATGCTGGGCTGGGATCCAGGGCTGGGCTAGCAGGGGCTGTGGGTCGGGAGTGAGGGTCACCGGCAGAGCTGGGGGGGGGTGCAGGGCTGGGACAGCAGGGGGCTGTGGGTCGGGCGTGAGGGGCACTGGCAGAGCTGGGGGGGGTGCAGGGCTGGGCTAGCAGGGGCTGTGGGTCAGGCGTGAGGGTCACCGGCAGAGCTGGGGGGGGCAGGGCTGGGACAGCAGGGGGCTGTGGGTCGGGCGTGAGGGGCACTGGCAGAGCTGGCAGTGGGGTAGCCGGGCAGGGGGCTGCGGGTCGGGAGTGAGGGGCACTGGCAGAGCTGGCAGTGGGGTAGCCGGGCAGGAGGCTGCGGGTCGGGTGTGAGGGTCACTGGCAGAGCTGGGGGGGGTGCAGGGCTGGGACAGCAGGGGGCTGCGGGTCGGGCGTGAGGGGCACTGGCAGAGCTGGGGGGGGGAGCTCAGGCTGGATTCTTGCCCCAAAGGAAAGCAGGGGCTGTTTTGAGCTGGGAGTGCAGGGGGGGCGTGTCTCCAGCAGCCCCTTTCCATACCGAGCAGAGCCTGGCCCAGCGGCACCCTGGGGGTCAGGGCTGGGAGGGGGCTGGCTTAGAGCCACCGGGCCAGCGTCTGATCCTGCCAAGGCAGCAGCGGCTGTTTCCCGTGGTGGGTGCAGAGCCGGGAATGGCGCAGGCCCCAGGCGTGGGCGCTCCCTGTGAGTCAGGGACACGGGGCCTTTTCCTTCTAGGGGCGCCGGCCCCAGGGCGGGCACTGGCTGGCAGGGGGGATGGGACACGGGGCCTTTCCCCTCCAGGGGGTGCCAGCTCCAATCTGGCCCCAGGGCGGGGTCTGGCTGGTGGGAGGGAGGGGGCGGGAATGCCAACTGATGTACTTAAAGTACTGCCCAGGATCTTTTCAGGGGGAATAAGACAAAACGCCACATTTATTAGTAATACATGTGTTCATTAACACTGTATCATATGCATATAATATATTACACTTACACACACACACACAAACACACTCCGTCTTGTTGTTACCAATTAGTTGCTCCCCTTAACTTCACTGGCCAGGTGAGTTAGATGGGGGAGGGGGTGGAGCCGGGCTTCTGTCGATCCGGATCGATGCTCCCATGTTGACAAGACGAGACCCGGGGTCCTCTGCAAGACACCTCACTTTTATAGCAGCTTTCCTCTTATGCAAATCTAGACCAGATTGAAACTCTGTGTCTGTGTCCATTGGTCCTTTGTGCTGCTTTCTTTTGAGTGTTGTCCCAATGCTGCAAAGAGGGTGTTTCCAAAAGAAGGTGCTTGCTTCTAACCCCCGAGGCCCTCGGTATGTCTGCTTGTCTTTAATGAGCCCACTTGACACGTTTTATTGTCCTTGGGTCTGGCTCCCAGCCCCTCTCCAACAGTTGAGGCTGTCTGGAGGTGCTGCCTTCCATGCCTTGCTCATCCACACCTCATTCATTCAACAGGGCAATTGATTAAGAGTGGCGGGGGGAGGGGGGGGGGGAGAGAGCTCTTGTTCTACTGCTAGCACAAAGAAATTTTTCTTTTATTTTATTTTATCCTTAGGGGCTATAATATTATACCAAGGGCAAAGTTTCTAAATGAGGCTTTAATACAAAGTCCCATGAAAACAGAGGTCACACATGGGTAGACCCACCACAAGGTTATATGAAGAGGCACAATGTAAAGTCATATGAAAATTATCAGAGATTTATCTACACAACCACCAAAATAAGGTGTCACTAATGTAGCTGCATCCACCAGCCAGGAACAGCGGCCCCAGATGTGAGCAGGGATGCGGTGCGGGGCATGGGGGGTTGCACCACTTCTGGGCCTCTCTGTGGTTCTAAGAACAGCCGGGGTGGGGGCGGGTCCAGGCCCTGACCCCTGGGGAGCCCCCCCCCGCCAGCCAGTCCCCACCCTGGGTGTGGATCGGAGGGGACGGGCCCCGTGTCCCAGCCCCTGTCTCTGTGGCCTGGTGTCCTCGTCTTGCTGATGTCCTGGGCTGGGTGTGAAGGGGGGTCCCCCACTCATCTGCTGCCCTGGTTTGCCTTCCCAGACGCCGGGGACGGCTCCACCATGGCCCAGTGGCAGGAGGTCCAGCAGCTGGAGAACACCTACCTGGAGCAGGTGCACCAGCTGTACTCGGAGGACCACCTGCCCATGGATGTGCGGCAGTACCTGGCCCCCTGGCTCGAAGACCAGAACTGGTAACTGCCGGGCCGGGGAGGGAAGGGTTAACCGAGCGGTGGGGTGAGGGAGGAGTCAACAGCTGGGACCCGCAATCCACAGGGGTTGTCTCAGCTCAGCTCTAACGTGGGGGGAGTGTGTCTGATTTGGGGGGTCGGGGGGAGGGGAAAGATGCCCCCCGATGCGAGGGAAGGGAGAGCAGGAGAAGGTGGGTGGGTCCCCAGGGATTAGCTCAGCTGGGGGCTCCCCCAGAGCACGCAGCCAAAGACCCCCGGGTGCCTCCCCTGGCGCGGCCCCATGGATCCCCCGTTGGAGTTGTGGGGAACAGGCAGGAAGGGGCTCTGCAGTGCGCCCCCTTGTCTCTGCCCCAGGAGCCGGGCGGCTGAGCCCCCCGCGGCCGAGCTGCACTCTGCCCAGGCCCACATGCTCTTCCACACCCTGCTGGCCCTGCTGGACGACCAGTACAGCCGCTTCGGGGCCAGCGAGGACGACTTCGTGCTCAAGCACAACCTGCGCAAGTCCAAGCTCAACTTGCAGGTAGGGAGCGGGGCGCTGCAGGGGCGGGGGTGGGAGCCAGGCGCTGCGGGGGGGCGGGAGGCTGGCCACGGCCCTGCTGACCCACCCCCCCATGCTCTCGTCCAGGCCAATTACCAGGAGTGCCCGGAGCAGCTGGCCAACGTCATCGCCAACCTGCTGCGGGAGGAGAAGGCCATTCTGAGCAGGGGGCTCGCGGCCCAGCAGGTAAGCAGGGCCGGGGGGGGCTGATCCGGGGGCTTGTGGTATTTCTCACCCCACCCCCGGCTTCCCGCAGCACAGCGCCCCCCTACCACCGCATATGGGGAGAGCCCATCTCCTGGGTATCCATTTCCTTGCCCGGGGCCCTTCCTCCCCCGGCCTGCGGCTGGCTCTGTCTGGGGGGTGGGGCAGGGATCCCAGCATGGGGCGCGGCACTGGTGGGGCTAAAAGGGGCCTGTCCCTTGTGCGCCCCCTGCAGGCCGCCGCGCAGCCACCGTCCAGTGCCCCCATGGAGACGGACCGGCAGCAGAAGATCGAGCGGCGCCTGGCGGAGACCAGGGCAGCGGTGCAGGTGGGTACGGCCCGGCTATCGCGTATGCCCCCCTCCCCGCCCGGAGCTGGCTTTGAACCTGCGACCAGGTGGCTCCAGGCCCCAGGTGCCAGCCGGGCTGTGCCAGTGCCCGTGCCCCCGGCGCTCCCTGCCCCTGAACCGGTTCCCTTGGCCCCCCCAGGAGCTGGATCGCGGGACCTGGAGGAGCTACAGGACACCTTCGATTTCCGCTATAAGATGCACCGTATGGTTGGTGAGGAGCCCGGGCGGGCAGAGCGTGGCAGGGCCCGGCTGGCTGGTGGGGGGGGGGGGTGAGGGGTAGTCAGAGGGGTGGGGGGTCCCCCCTGCCTGCTCTACCCCAGTGTGCTGGAGCGGCCGGGCTGGGGACGCTGGAGAGCCCGGTGGGTGCAGGCCTTTGTCTTCCCTTTGAACAGGGGCAGAGCCAGGCCAGGAGCGGGTGGGGGGCGACTCGGAGAGGAGAGCTCCTCCCCAGAGCCAGCGCCGCCCTCCGTGCCCCAGTGCGGCGCTAGGGGGCTGAGGCCTCCTGTTCTATGGGCTGGGGGCGCTCTCCACTTGCAGTCAGCGCTGCCCCCCGTCCCCCCCCGTTCCAGAGAGGAGCTAGCGGGTGAAGGGCTCAGTGGGGGGTGCAGCGCTGCAGAGGGCAGGGCGGGGGGCTCAGTAGGGGGTGGGGCGCTGCAGAGGGCAGGGCGGGGGGCACTGCAGGGGGTGGGGCGAGGGCTCAATGGGGGGGCGCTGTGCTGCAGGGGGCGGGGGCACAGCAGGGGGTGGGGCGCTGCAGAGGGTAGGGCGGGGGGCTCAGTAGGGGGTAGGGCGGGGGGCACTGCAGGGGGTGGGGCGAGGGCTCAATGGGGGGCGCTGTGCTGCAGGGGGCCGGGGGTGGGGGGCACAGCAGGGGGTGGGTTCTGACCCATGGCTGCCGTTCCTGTGTCTCCCCCCCCCCCCCCCCTCACTGCGCCCTATCGCCGTCTCCCCAGCGAATGGCGCCTCCCCCAGCCCCGAGCTGGCCCGCCAGACGGAGCAGCTACAGGCCATGCTGAACAACCTGGACCGGAGCCGCAAGGTGAGGCTCCGCATGGGGCCAGCCCCCTGCTTGGGGGGCTCCGTGGGTCCCTGGGGCAGCTGGATCAAGGCGGCAGTCACCCCCCCCCCCCCCCCCCCCCCCCCCACATACACCTTCTCTGGGGGCTGGTTTTCCTGGGTCCCTTCCCCACTGGGTCTTGTCCGGACGTGCCTCAGTTTCCCAGGAGCTGCCGCCCAGCTGGGCCGGGCTCAGTGTCGTGCTGGGAGCTGTGCATGGCCGGTCGCCCCGGGGGGCTGGTGTCTTCCCCATGGGGTTCTCAGGAGCCAGTAGGGCAGGGCCCCCCCCCCCCCCCCGTGGGTCGCCCGGGGTCACAACGGACAGTGTCTCTGGCAGGACGTGCTGGCCCGGGCGCAGGAGCTGCTGGGCCGCTGTGAGACGCTGCGGGATTTCCTGCTGGAGGAGCTGGCCGAGTGGAAGGACCGGCAGCGGAGGGCCTGCATCGGGGCAGCCTGCGACACCAGCCTGAGCCGCCTGGAGACCTGGTAGGGGGTGATTGGGGGACGGGGGGGGGCAGGGAGGATGCTGCTTCCCCCTCCTCCCAGGAGTCTGGGACCCTTTCACCAGCTGGGGGAGGGGGTCAGGCACCGGGCAGACCCCAAAGCCGAGCGCAAACCCCAGACTGGCTCTGCAATTCGAGGTCCCCAACCCAGGGACAAGGGTGACGCCCCCAGCGTCCCAGCCCGCCCCGGGGGCTCTGCGGCCTGTCTCCCTCCCTCGGCACCGACGGTCCCTTATCACCCCAATGTTCAGGTGACTCCGCGTCCCAAAGGACCAGGCACGTCCCCCGAGATCCGGGCCCGGCGCTGTCCGACAGGAGCCTGCGGTTTATTACCTAGGGAAGAGAAACGAGCGAGTGGTTGCATGGGGGGGAAGCGGGTCCCACGGGCAGACACTCACAGCCGCTCTCTGGGGACGTCCCCCGGCTGGCCCGGGCTGGGGGTCTCTGGGCCGCCTTGTGTGTATCCCGCTGGGTGACGCGGCTCGCCGGCCCGGAGGGGTCCCCCCACCCCGGGCTGACCCGGCTCCTCTCCGCCCGCAGGTTCACGGGGGCGGCCGAGGTGCTGTTCCAACTCTGGCACCTCCTGCGGGCCCTGGGCGACCAGCATGTCAAGCTCACCTACCAGCACGACCCGCTGACCACGCAGCGACCCCTGCTGGAGAGCCGGCTGCAGGAGCAGCTCGCCTGCCTCTTGAGGAGGTGCTGGGGGCAGTGCCTGGGAGGTGGGGGGTGGTACATGGGGGCTGCCCCATAGGAGCATTGGTGTGCCTGGGGGGCTGGTGCATAGGGGAGCAGGGGCTGCCCCTAGGAGCGAGGGAGGAGGTGGGAGGATACGTGCGGGGGCGGGGGGCTGCCCCGAGGAGCATGGGGCTGCGTGGGGGGCTGGTGTGGGAGGGGGGGGGGCCGCCCCACAGATGCATGGGGGAGGGGCTCCTTGGTGCAGAGATCTGGCCGGCTCAGGCCACAGAGTTGGTGGTTGCTGGGCTATTTGGTATTGGGGGGGGGGGCACCCCAGGGTGCTAACGCCTCCCTCCCCCCCCCCCAGTGCCTTCGTGGTGGAAATCCAGCCCATTATGCCGTTCCCCAACCGGAGGCCCCTGGTGCTGAAAACTGGCAGCAAATTCTCCGTCCGCGCCAGGTGAGCCCCCCCCCCCAGCCTCCCAGACCATCCTGTGCGGGGGGGGGGGGGGGGGGGGGGGGGGGCTGGCGCTTACTCCACAACACCCCCCCCCCCCCACCCGGGCAGATCCCTGCTTCTGGCCCTGGCAGGATGGGCCCCGTTGGGAGCGGGTGGGCCTGGGGGCATAGTGGGCCCCCCCCGCCATGCAGGCCATGTGCCCTGCCAGGCCAGTGACGAGGGTGATGGGCTCCTCTCCACGCAGGCTCCTGGTCAAGCTGCAGGATCGAAGCCATCGGCTGGAGGTGAAAATCGTCCTCGACCAGTGAGTCATTCTCCCCCCCCCCCCCCCCGAGGGCGTTAACCCCCTTCCCCGAGGCCTGGAGGCCACAAGGCAGGGAGCCTGGCGGGTGGGGGGCAGGGGGCTCTGCCTGGGGGATGGGAACCCAGCACTGAGGGCACAAGGAAACCCTGGTTGGTGGGGGGAGCCCTGCGGGGGGGAGCTGGGGGGCAGGGTCCCCGGTGAAAGCAGTTGGTTTACTGATGGTGTCCTGTCTTTCCCCCTGCAGGCATCCCCCCGACGTGAAAGGGTGAGCGCTAGGCCGGAGAGACCTTCGGAGGGGACGGGCCGGACTGGGACCTGGGGCCTTTCCCCTCTAGGGGGCGCTGGCTCCCATCCGGCCCCAGGGCAGGGACTGGGGGGCTCGGGGCCTTTCCCCTCTAGGGGGCACCAGCCCTGACGTGGCCCCGGGACAGGGGGCGGGGGTCCAGTTTGTTCCCAGCCCCGGCTCTACTCCAGCCGAGGTGCCTGGGGCTGAGCGCTGCCCTCTGGCCGGCAGCGCCCCCCATGCGCTTGGCCTGGGGCCTCTGGGTATTTACTGGGCGCCCATCACCGGGGTCTCTGGCCCCGCCCAGCCCATGGCCTTGCTCCTGTATGACGGCCGGGACTCGAACCCGGGTCTCTGCCCCAGCGCGGCCCGGCCGGCCTCACGGCCCCGCCCCTCTCGCGTCTCCCCGCAGGTTCCGGAAATTCAACATCCTGACGTCCACCAGCAAGACACTGGTCCAGGATGATCCGCAGATGGAGGGGCTGGTCTGCGACTTCCGGCACATAGTACGGGCCAGGCACGGGGGGGACAGGACGCTTGGGGAGGGGCTGGGGAGCCCGGATGCCTGGGTCCTCAGTGGGAGGGGGCGCAGAGGGCAGATGGGGTGCGGAGCCCGGACGCCTGGGTTCCCAGCTTGGGGAGGGGCAGGGGCTAGGGAGCCTGGATGCCTGGGTTCTCCGTGGACGGGGGAGCAGAGGGCAGGTGGGTTGCGGAGCCCGGACACCTGGGTTCTCAGCTTGGGGAGGGGGAGTGGGGAGCCCTGCCCCAGGCAGGTGGTTCGGCCCCGTAGCCCCCCTGCTGCGGGGCGGGCAGGGGCCAAACGCTGACCTCCACCCTCTCTCCTTTGAAGTCGCTGAAGGACCAGAGGGCCGGGGCCTCGGGCAAAGGCAGCAAAGGTGCCAGCGAGGTGGGTTTCCTGCGTGTGCCCTGCCGGCTGGGGGGGGTGGGTGGTTGGCGCCTACAGCCAGGCCTGGGGGGGTCCATCCCCAGGGCAGAGTTGGACAGGGGGAGGAGAGCTGACAGTGGATTTAATGAGGACAGCCCCCACCCCATGCTTCCCCCTGGAGGGCTTCTACCCCAGGTGGGACCCACTGCCGCCCCTGGATGTGCCCAGCCCCCTCCCCTCGCTGGGTCACGACCTCCCTTACAAACCCGGACCCAGTGCGGTCGTCCCTCTGCGGGGACCCCCTGGGAGGCGCTGAAGCCCCCTGTGGCCGGAGGGGTCGCCCCTGGCTGACCCCCCCCCCCCTCCCCGTCTCTGTTCCAGGGCCTGCTGGCCGTCACGGAGGAGCTGCACCTCATCACATTCACACTGGACTATAAGTACCAGGAGCTGGCGCTGGAGCTGCAGGTGGGTGAGGAGGGGCTGGGGCGGGGGAGGGGAGGGTGTCTCGTTTGCTCCCCCCTCCCCTGCTGACGGCTCTCCCCTCCCCCCCAGACGTCTACCCTGCCCGTGGTGATCATCTCCAGCAACAACCAGCTCTCCAGCGCCTGGGGCTCCGTGCTCTGGTTCAACATGCTCAGCCCAGACCCCAAGGTGAGGGGCTCCCCCCAGCAGGCTGGCCAGGGGCTGGTGTTCGGCACGGCGTGGGGGGCTGGGGGGGTCAGGACACCACAGTTTGGGGGTGGGGCATCTCTTCCTCTTGTGCGGTTCGGCCCAGGGTGGGCTGCGTTCCCCACCACCGCCGCGGCTATGCCCAGGGGTGAGGGCCCCTTGCAGCCACGTCCCTGTGGCCCCATACGCCCCCCCCCCCCCACACACCGCTCCAGCAGCAGGGCCTGGTGGGGCCCCGATCCGGTTCCGGGGTGTCCCAGCTCCCCCGTAACCCCCCTCTCTCCCCGCAGAACCAGCTGTTCTTCTCCGCGCCGCCGGCCGCTTCCTGGGCCCAGCTGGCCGAGGTGCTGAACTGGCAGTTCTCAGCCGCCACCGAGCGCGGGCTGGACAAGGAGCAGCTGCACATGCTGGCGGAAAAGCTCTTGGGTAACGCGGGGGGTCAGCACCTGGCTAGCACCCCTACGGGCTGCAAGGCAGAGACTCCCCTGGGGGGGGAAGGCCCAGGCCTGTCCCGGCCGTAGCCCATCACTGGGGTCTCTGGACAGCGCTGAGGGGAGGGTGAGCCTAAAGGGAAGACCCCCAAGTCCACAGGGCTCAGAGCAGCTGGGCTGGACCCCCTGGCCTCTGCGCTGCCCCCTCCCATATGTGTGGGGCGGGCAGCGAGGGTGGGAGGAGTGGCACAGGGCGTGCCGGGACACCTGGGTTTTCCTCCCAAGTCTGACCTTGGGGGAGTCACTTCTCCTTGTACCCCACTTTCCCCTCTGCAGCGTCGGGAGGGGGTAGGCGATTGTGACGGGATCCCCGGGGTGCAGCGCTGTGCCGCCGTTAACTCACTAATCTGGGCTGTCTCTCGCAATGCCTTACTGGTGACAAGCAGCAAACCCCTCTGGGTGCTGGGATCCCTCAGCACAACCACGCGTGGAGCCCCACACCCAGCTCCATTGTGTGAACGC